>NW_016821030.1:0-1237 GCF_001698545.2 Rhinopithecus bieti
CAATTTGCTGCATTTGGCCTCTTATACAATCAAAAATTGGAGGACAGTGTCTAGCGGGGATCTTGGGTATTAGAGAAAACACAGGCCTTATGTGGGGTTGTTACTCACCCCAATTTATAGAGTGACTTAAAAGGCTGTCAGTTTTGAGTAGTGTCCAGAACCAGAGAAAACACTACAGGCAGGTCCAGACCAGCTTTTCTGACTATTGGGCCATATGACTCAGAAGATCTAATGGTGATTGAGGTGTCGGTGGTACACAGTGGTGTTGTTTTGAGCCTAATGCCAGGCTCCCACAGGTTAATCACAGTGTAGGTCTCTAGGATTTTGAAGCAAAGACCTGCCATCTGTGGCAGATAACCACTCTCCTAGTAAGAGACATCTCTTGGCCTGTTACAGGGTTTGGTGGAAACTGAACGCTTGTCTAAAGGTCATCAAGTCATCAAGTGAACTGAAATATCTATCAGGAACTGGGTGCTTGCAGACTCATCTAGCCATAAAGTGGGTTGTCCATAGCAATATGTCATCATGAAATGGAAGTGGTATATATGTGCCCAGTCTCAAGCCAGTCCTGAAGGCATAAGTAAGTTACATGTGTGACTCAAGTGACCATGGTATACAGTCATCCATGCTGCCTTCTACCCTCGAACCTGCAGTGATAGTCTCATGGAGAGTTCCCTATGATCAGTTGAGAGAATAAGAGAAGACTATAGCCTTACTCCAGATGGTTCTGCACAATATATACAGCCGCCACCCAAAAATGAATGGCTGCAGTACTACAGCTGTTTTGCTGAGATATCCTGGAAGGACAGTGGTGAAGGAACATCTTCCTAGTAGACAGATCTTCAAGAGAAAAGGCCAGATGTGCCGACTATATACTGGTTCATGGGCCATAGCCAGTGTTTTGGCTGGATGATCAAGAACTTGGAAGAAGCATTATCAGTAAATAGGTGGCAAAGTAATTTGAGACAGAGTTATGTAGATGGGGCTATCTGAGTGTAAAAAAAACTGTGAGGATTTTATATTGCATGTGAATGCTCAACAATGGTGACTTCAGAAATGGAAAGATTTTATAAACAAATGGATAGTATAAACGCTCCTGTGGACACCATTCAGACCCTCTCCCAAGCCACTTCCGTCATTGACCAGGTGGCCCATAAAAAATGTGGTCATGATGGCAGGGATGGAGATAATGCGTGGGTTCAGTGAATGGACTTTACTCACCAAGGCTGACCTGGTT
>NW_016821031.1:0-243 GCF_001698545.2 Rhinopithecus bieti
CGATCCAAAATATTCCTTCTCAGTTTCCTCAAAAGAGTGCTAATGAACTGCTCCATGAAAAGCATCGTGTAACTCTGTGAGATGAATTCAGAAACCACAAAGCAGTTTCTCCAAAAGCTTCTTTCTAGTTTTTATCTCAGGATATTTCCTTTGTCACTGTAAGCTTCAATACACTCTGAAATATCCCATTGCAGATTCCAAGAAAACAGTGTTAGCAAACTTCTTAATGAAAACAACAGTGTA
>NW_016821032.1:0-2888 GCF_001698545.2 Rhinopithecus bieti
AAAAGGAACTACTCTAGTTGGCAAAGTTGCTTCTCATGGGGAGACAGAATAATAACTTTAACATTGCTGTCTGTGTTTACTGGATGAGCAAACAAATGGATGGTAAGGGGAAAAAATAACAGTACAAGTTTTATTAAACACTAATAAAATAACTTTTGAGACAGTTTCACTCTTGTCCAGGTTGGAGTGCAATGGCACGATTTTAGCACACTGCAACCTCCACCTCCCCTGGTTCAAGCGATTCTCCTGCCTCGGCCTCCCGAGTAGCTGGGATTACAGGCATGCACCACCACACCCGGCTAATTTTGTATTTTAGTAGAGACGGGGTTTTACCATGTTGGTCAGGCTGGTCTCGAACTCCTAACCTCAGGTGATCCACCTGCCGTGGTCTCCCAAAGTGCTGGGATTACAGGCATGAGTCACCACACCCAGCAACATTTCTTTTTTATTTTATTTTCTTTGTGGCAGAATCTTGCTCTGTTGCCCAGGCTGGAGTGCAATGGCACGATCTCAGCTCACTGCAACCTCCACCTCCCCATTTTAAGCAATTCTCCCATGTCAGCCTCCCATGTAGCTAAGACCACAGGTGTGCACCACTGCACCCAGGTAATTTTGTATTTTTTGTAGAGACGGGGTTTCACCATGTTGCCCAGACTGGTCTCGAACTACTGAGTTCAGGTGATCTGCCCAGCTTGGCCTCCCCAAGTGGTGGGATTATGTCTGAGCCACCACACCTGGCCAAAAGTAGTTTTAATATTTAAATTTAAAACTAAAAAAATTAATCTCACTCTTACACTTTCATTTCTTAATCAGGGACCATTGGTTTATTTTACCGACTAGATCCAAGTTCTCTGATACTACCTTTAAACCACTCCATCACTTTCCAGTTCCACTGCATACTGTGGGCTTCTGAGGTTTCCTGTTTCAAGGTCTCCTTATCCAACACAGCATAGGTCATTCCCTGAGCCTTTTTTTTTTTTTTTTTTTTTGGACAGTCTCACTCCATTCCCTGGTCTGGAGTGCAGTGGCGTGATCTCGCCTCACTGCAACCTCCGCCTCCCAAGTTCAAGCAATTCAGCCCCAGACTCCTGGCAAATTTTGCATTTTAGTAGACAGGGTCTCACCATGTTGGCCAGGCTGGTCTTGAACTCGTGACCTCAAGTGATCTGCCTGCCTCAGCCTCCCAAAGTGCTGGAATTACAGAAATAAGCTACCATGCCTGGCCTCCAGAGCATCTTTATTCTTAGTTTCCCCGGGAGGAAGGGGAAAGTTGGTAAAAGAGAGGCACAAAGTTTTAAAAGGACACTAAAAGTTTCTCATTCTCCACACTATTGACATGTGGGGTCAGATCACTACTTGTTAGGAAACATGGTCCTCTACCCACTAGATACCAGCATCCTCACAGTTATGATGATCAAAATGTCTCTGGGCATTAGAAAATACTGAAATGCAAAATTTTCTTAGTAGGTTGAGAACCATTGTAATCTAGCCCCATCTTTACAGAAGAAATTGAGTAATGTATCTACATCCATTTAGGAACTGTATTGATACCCCAGGGGCCCATAAAATGTAAACTTGCATTCATAATTAACCGTCTTTCTCCAACGTGTGTATTTCATCTAGCCATGCTCTCAGATGCCTACCCTCATGACCTACAAGTACTAAACAGTGAAACCTGTGGCACATGGGTTCATTCATGTGTGTCTGAATCTATGTCCAGAGATGAACAAGTACTGCTGTCCCTGTTTTCTTGCACCTCACCTGTGACCACTCGCCTTCGCCCATCACTGAATTCTGGATCTCATCACATGAATGAACAAAGTTCACTGGGTTCTCTGCTAAGAATACAAAAAAAATCATTCCACAATTCCATGGCCATGTTTGCACCCGGGAACCACGAGGGCTGGGTTAGCCCAGATGGTGGGCTTGGGAAGTGTTCCTGGAGCAAAACAGATCTGGAGGTCATGGGAGCCTGATCCCCTCCTTCACACACACACACCACTCTACATGCAAGTCTCATTTTCAGGCTTCTGAAAGTTAAGATTACTCCATGAGCTAAGCCACGTTTCCTGGCTCAGCGGCAGCTCTGGAAGAAAGACCTCGGTGAGGGTCTTTTCACAATCCCCAATCCCAGACCACATCCTGTGCCCCAAAACAACTTCCGTGGTCACCACATCCTTTCCTCTCTTGCTCATTCCCTGAGCCCTGACCCAGGCTTCTCCAAGGTTCCTCTACTCACCCAGACACAGCAGTGTAGATCATGTAAATGCTCTGTGCAAGTAAAGTCGGAAGACAGGGAGTGGGCTGGGCACGGTGAATCGCACCTGTAATTCCAGCACTTCCGGAGGCGGGTGTATCACATGAAGTCAGGAGTTCAAGACCAGCCTGGCCAGCATAGTGAAACACTGTCTCTACTAAAAATACAAAAATCAGCCGGGCGTGGTGGCACATGCCTGTAGTCCCAGCTACTCTGGAGGCTGATGCAGGAGAATCGCTTAAACCTGGGAGGTGGAGGTTGCAGTGAGCCATTGCACTTCAGCCTGAGGGACAGAATGAGACTCTGTCTCAAAAATAAAAAAAAAAAATTGTAGCTGAGCATGGTATTGCACGTCTGTAATCTCAGCTACCTGGGAGTCTGAGGCAGGAGCATCGCTTGAACCCAGGAGGTGGAGGTTGCCGTGAGCCAAGATTGTAATCGCCCAAGGTGTTCACCTTGCCCACTGCCTAGACAGAGCTAATTCATCAGGAGAGGAGAATCACAGTAGAAAATAATTCATGCAGAGCTGGCTCTATGAAAGATCAGAGTTTTATTTTATTTTATTTTATTTTTGAGACTGAGTCTCGCCCTGTTGCCCAGGCAGGAGTGCAGTGGTGTGAGCTGGGCTCAC
>NW_016821032.1:5716-9694 GCF_001698545.2 Rhinopithecus bieti
AAAAATAAAAATAAAAAATAAATAAATAAATAAATAAATAAAAATGTGTAACCATGTGAATGAGCTTACGCTTACTGGATTCCTATCATAACAGGCAGGGACTTCGTTCTTCTACAGTGTTGTTCTTACTGTTTTTTCTTTTCCAATGTTTATGTCTACGTCTGCACATCAATATTCAGTATCACTTTTTTTTTTTTTTTTTTTTGGAGACAGAGTCTTACTCTGTCACCCAGACTGGAGTGCAGCGGCACAATCTCAGCTCACTGCAGCCTCCACCTCCTGGGTTCAAGTGATTCTCCTGCCTCAGCCTCCTGAGTAGCTGGGACTACAGGCATGTGCCACCACAACTGGCTAATTTTTGTATTTTTAGTAGAGACGGGGTTTCACCATGTTGGCCAGGCTGATCTCGATCTTCTGACCTGACGATCCGCCCGCCTCAACTTCCCAAAGCGCTGGGATTACAGGCATGAGCCACCATGCCTGGCCAGTATCACATTTTTATACCCACAGATATTCACGGCTGAGAATTTTCAGGTAATATAACTTGCTTCTTTTATTTTTGTTGTTGTTGTTCCCCTAACGTTTATATTTGCTTTTTATTTTTTGTTTTCTTTTGAGGCAGGGTCTCAGGCTTGAGAGCAGTGGTGCAATCATGGCTCACTGCAGCCTCAACCTCCGCGGGCTCAGGTGATCCCCAACCTCAGCCTCCCGAGTTCCTGAGAGTAGGCATGTGGTACCACACCCAGCTAATTTTTTGTATTTTTTGTATATGAGACGAGGTTTCACCATCTTGCCCAGGCTGGTCTCAAATTCTTAGGCTCAAGCGATCCTGCCTCAATCTCCCAAAGTGCTGGGATTACAGGTGTGAGCCACTCTGCCTAGGCTATACTTGTCTTTTTAAAATCTACTTAGTCTACTTGGCCTCTATAATTATTTTTCATCTGTCTTCTGATAGCATCTCAGTATGATTTTCCACTATGTTAAGACAAATAATTGACCCATTCTTACATTTGGAGGTTTCTCTAAGCAACCTTCCCGTTCCCCCTTCACCCAAGCTGTGTGCTCACTAGCCCTGCTTCACAGCGGTCGTCCTGGAGCTTCTTTCTGCCATCCTTCTGTCTTTTCCCAAGTGACCCACCCCCCTCAACCTCCCAAAGTGCTGGGATTACAGGCATGAGCCATCGTGGTCAGTCATTCTTTTCTTTTTTTTTTTTTTTTTTTTTGAGACAGAGTCTCGCTCTGTCGCCCAGGCTGGAGTGCAGTGGCCGGATCTCAGCTCACTGCAAGCTCCGCCTCCCGGGTTTACGCCATTCTCCTGCCTCAGCCTCCCAAGTAGCTGGGACTACAGGCGCCCGCCACCTCGCCCAGCTAGTTTTTTGTATTTTTTAGTAGAGACGGGGTTTCACCGTGTTAGCCAGGATGGTCTCCATCTCCTGACCTCGTGATCCGCCCGTCTTGGCCTCCCAAAGTGCTGGGATTACAGGCTTGAGCCACCGCGCCCGGCCCATTCTTTTTCTTTTTTTTAAAAAATTTTTATCTTCTTTATTTTAAGTAGAGATGGGATCTCACTATGTTGCCCAGGCTGGTCTTGAACTCCTGGGCTCAAGTGATCCTCCTGCCTCCCAAAGTGCTAGGATTACAGACATGATCCACTGCACCCGACCCAGTGGTACAGTTTTACACGCATTAGATGGTCAAGAAATACCTAAAGCTATAGTAAGTATAGAACTTTACTTTGAGAAGACCTAACATTTCCTTCAGAAAGTAAATATGAGAGGGGTGGAGATGGTGCATTATCTTATTTTATTTTATTATTTTAAAATGTATACATAATTGTACATATTTATGGGGTAGACAGCAATATTTCAATACATGTATACAATGTGTTTTGATCAAATCAGAGTAATTAGCATATTCATCACTGGTTTTTTGACACATGGTCGGGCTTTGTCACCCGGGCTGGAGTGCAGTGGTGTGATCTCAGCTCACTGCAACCTCTGCCTCCCAGGCTCAAGCCGTTCTCCCACCTCTGCCCCCTGAGGTGCTGGGAGAATAGGGATGCACCACCACACCTGGCTAATGTTTGTTTTTTTGGTAGAGATGGGGTTTCACCATGTTGCACAGGCTGATGTTGTTTTCTGATGTGAAGGGAAGAGGGCAACATGCTAGTTTTATACTAACGAAAATGAATGACATACCCAAACTGCCTGCACGGCCCATTCTGAGAGACAAAAGGAGATTTGTTAGACTGCAGTGGAAGATGGAGTGAGGGTGAGAGTTTCTGGGGGAAAACCAGACAAGAGCACAGAGGGCCAAGGGGAAGCACGGGAGGGTTCTGCACAGAGGATGGAACAGAGTCAGCCCTGAGAGCTGGGAACGTTTGAGGTCCGTCTGGAGCCCGTATTAGAGAAGGTTGAAGAAAGAGGCCAGTCTGTGGTCCAGCCAGGGTCCCGTGTCATCCACAGTGTGCAGGGAGGAGGATGGGGTCTCCACAGATTCCTTCCATCCGAAATGGAGGGTGCCCTCAGACAGAGAGCCAGACAGACAGACACTGGCTGAACGGCTCCTTGATGGAACACCAGGAGGAGGCAGCATGGCCTCCTTTCCACAGCTGTAGCCTCTGCCCTCCTGCTCCCATGCTCCGCACAAGCCACAGTCTTTGAGCCGCCTCCCATGCCATGATTCGTCCCTTGGATACGACCATGCCTGGGGTTCAGTGGTCACGAACATAACCCGCGCCTGTGAACATCCGGTCGGCCTCCATCCTGATCCCCGTGTGATTTCCGGGTCTGCGGGAGGGGCGGTAGTGGCCTCTGCACAGCCCTGAGCCTGTGCCGCAAGCGCTTCCTCCGGCTGTGCCAGTCCTCTGCCAGAAACCCTGCCAGGAGTATTAGGATCACAGCCCCGAGGCATATCCGGACCAGGTTGCCCTTGGTGTAGTACTGGCGGGCGGGACCTGGAGGAATGAGGACAGGCAGGAGCCGGTGAAAAAGCCCAGCTCCAGGACCGTCTCCAAGCCACATCCTGGGCTTCTCAGAGAGCCTGTTATTCTCTACTAGCTGGGATACCATTCTCTTTCCTGGAGGGTTCCTCCCCTCCCGAGCAGGTGTCAGGGCCAGATGACCCCAGTTCTCTAAGTAGCATCTCTCCCTCGTGTGCTCCCACAGGGCTCTGAGACAACTCCCCAGACACAGATGCTGCCTCGTTATCCGATGTATTGCAAAAGCGAAGACAGTTATAAAGGGTGGGGAAGAGATGGAATCTCTCTTTCTCTGACCCTTTTTAAAATCTCAACCTTCCCACCTGGTCTTAATGCGCAATTCTGAACCCCATACGCTGATATTCTGCCTTCACTCTACACACTGGAACCCAAGAGCTGAGAGCTGCAGCCCCTGTGTAGACAAAGGACTTGGCTTTGGGCGAAGAGATAGGTGAGAAGGAAAGGGGTCTGGAGAGGACAACTTACTCACCAGCTGGAGAGCCTGACTCCTTTGGACTGGCGGTGATACTCCTAGAAGTCTCTGGGAACCAAAAAAAGACTAAGTGTGAAATGAAACTAGACTCCTTCCCCCTGTCACTGTGCCTACTCGGAGCACACACACACGGGGAGGTCGAATTCCACAGCATTTACGAAGATCATGGGCCGGGCACGGTGCCTCATGCCTGTAATCCCAACACTTTAGGAGGCTGAGGTGGGAGGGGAGGCTGAGGTGGGAGGGGAGGCTGAGGTGGGAGGCTGGCTTGAGTCCAGGCGTTGAAGACCCACCTGAGCAGCATGGAAAAACCCTATCTCTACAAAAAATACAAAAATTAGCCAGGCGTGGCGGCACGTGCCAGTAATCCCAGCTAGTCAGTGGGGGCTGAGGCAGGAAGATCACCTGAGCCCTGGGAGGCTGAGGCTGCAGTGAGCCAGGATTGTACCACTGCACTCTAGCCTGGGAAACAGAGCAAGACACTGTCCAAAAAAAAAAAAAAAAA
>NW_016821032.1:13372-15664 GCF_001698545.2 Rhinopithecus bieti
GGAGTCTCGCTCTATCGCCCAGGCTGGAGTGCAGTGGCCGGATCTCAGCTCACTGCAAACTCCACCTCCCGGGTTCACGCCATTCTCCTGCCTCAGCCTCCCAAGTAGCTGGGACTACAGGCGCCCGCCACCTCGCCCGGCTAGTTTTTTGTATTTTTTAGTAGAGACGGGGTTTCACCGTGTTAGCCAGGATGGTCTCGATCTCCTGACCTCGTGATCCGCCCGCCTCGGCCTCCCAAAGTGCTGGGATTACAGGCTTGAGCCACCGCGCCCGGCCAAGCCATTTTCTTAACCAAGGACCTCCCGTGGCCATCAAACTGTTTCCTGAACTGCCTCAGCTGATAAATATGAAGCTCTTGTGGTGGTGGGTACCATCCTGGGAGTCTTTTTATGGTGGAACTAGCTCGACAAAACCTAGTTTATGCTCAGCTCTCTGTGGTATGAGAGTATGGGTGTTATTTGGCCTTTGTTACTTCTCTTCCCGTGAGATGCATTAATAAGCCTTGTTTCTTTTTTTTTTAATTAAAATTTATTTTAAGTTCCAGGATCCGTGTGCAGGAGGTACAGGTTTGTTACGTAGGTAAACGTGTGCCTTGGTGGTTTGCTGCACCCATCAACCATCACCTAGGTATTAAACCCCACACGCATTAGCTATTTTTCCGGATCCTCTCCCTCCCCCGACTCCCCCCTACAGGCCCCAGTGTGTGATGTTCCCCTCCCTGTGTCCATGTGTTCTCATTGTTCGCCTCCCACTTACAAGTGAGAACATGTGGTGTTTGGTTTTCTGTTCTTGCGTTAGTTTGCTGAGGATAATGGCTTCCAGCTCCATCCATGTCCCTGCAAAGGACATGACCTCATTCCTTTTTATGGCTGCATAGTATTCCATGCTGTGTATGTACCGTATTTTCTTTATGCCATCTGTCAATGATGGGCATTTGGGTTGATTCCATATCTTTGCTATTGTGAATAGTGCTGCAATGAACATATGTGTGCATGTTATCTTTATAATACAATGATTTATATGCCTTTGGATATATAACCAGTAATGCGATTGCTGGGTCAAATGGTATTTCTGACTGGGTGCAGTGGCTCATACCTGTAATCCCAGCACTCTGGGAGGCCGAGGTGGGCAGATCGCCTGAGGTCAGGAGTTCAAGACCAGCCTGGCCAAGATGGTGAAACCCGTCTCTATCAAAAATATAAAAATTAGCCAGGCATTGTGGCAGGCACCTGTAGTCCCAGCTACTTGGGAGGCTGAGGCAGGAGAATCGCTTGAACCTGGGAGGCAGAGGTTGCAGTGAGCCAAGATTGCACCACTGCACTCCAGCCTGGGCGATGCAGTAAGACTCCATCTCAAAAAAAAAAAAAAGGCTTAGCCAGGCGTGGTGACTCACACCTGTAATCCCAGCACTTTGCTGAGGTGGGCAGATCACCTGAGGCCAAGAGTTCAAGACCAGCCTGGCGAACATGGTGAAACCCCATATCTACAAAAATACAAAAATTAGCTGGGCGTGATGGCAGGTGCCTGTAATCCCAGCTACTCGGGAGGTTGAGGCAGGAGAATTGCTTAAACCCGGGAGGTGGAGGCCGAGGCAGCAGAATCACTTAAACCTGGGAGATGAAGGTTGCAGTGAGCTGAGATCACCCCACTGTACTCCAGTCTGGGTGACAGAGCGAGGCTCTCCAAAAAAAAAAAAAGGCAGCATTTGTAAAGCACACCTGGCACATTCTGGGATACTTAACAAGGAAATGCATGCAACTCCTGTCCGACCTTTCAGAACCTCAGTTCTATTTCTTCTTCTGGATTCCTGTGTCCTACCCCTCACTGTGACCCTGGGGCAAAACAGACTTTTCTACCAAAAAACTAAATGATGTATTTTGTTTGATTTAATATGACGTTGTTAAGTGTACTGACCAGTGGCATCGGGTATGTTCACATTGTGGTACGATATGTTGACCTCTAGAAGTTATTTTTCTTGCAAAACTGAAACTCTATGCCCATTAAATACTAATTCCTGCTCTCCCCTCTTTCTGGCCCTTAACAACCGCCATTATACTTTGTGTTTCTACAATTTTGACATTAGATACCTCCTTTGAGTAGAATCATACAGTAGTTGTCCTTTCGTGACTGACTGACTTAGCATAATGTTCTCAAGGTATATCCATGTTGTAGTATGTGTCAGAATTTCCTTCTTTTTCAAGGCTGCGTAATATTCCATTGCATGTATATAACCACATTATGAGGTATGCTGCTCTCTTTTGAAAGAAACCCCCTTTAAGAATGGTAGCCAT
>NW_016821033.1:0-3652 GCF_001698545.2 Rhinopithecus bieti
AGACATTGGACAAACTGTGAGCTTTATTTAGATGGCATTTAAAAATTTATTTTGACATATCCATGCAAAAGTGATTGGAACCATAATTGGAAGTTGGATAATTATACAGCAATAATTGTGAGCAATTTACCGTGGCATCTCCTTCCAGAGATATATATTCTATACAACCAAACTTCTTCAGACACTTGAAGGATACTTGAAGGACATCTGTAAGGGATCAAAATATGCCAGTTCAGTTCCCTTTCTACACATTAAATAGAAGCTATTCAAAAAATAAATTAAGAAAACCATATCATTTGTAATGGCACCAATAAGGATAAAACAGATAGGAACAAATTTAACCAAGGAGGTGAAACATTATGGCATTGAACACTTTAAGTGTGTGTATTGTATGATATATGAATTATATCTCAATAAAACTGTTTAAATAACAATGTACTGTGTTCTTAAAATTTGCTAAGACAATAGATTTAAAGTGTTGTCACCAAAAAAGAAAAAAAAAAAGTGAGTTTGTTGGGTAATACATATGTTAATAAGCATGATCTAGCCAATCCACAATGTATACATATTTTAAGAAACCATGTTATAAACCATTAATATATATAATTTTTGTCTACTAAAATAATTTTAAGTAAGTTTTAAAAAACAGAAGAGATATTACAATTGACACTACAGAAATACAAAAGTTCACAGTAGTTGAGTATGAACAATTGTATACAAACAAAAAAGATGACCTAGAAGAAATAAAAAAAAAACTTAGAAACGTTCAACCTAAAAAGACTGAATCATGAAGAAATAGAAAATATGAACAGACTAAAAATTATTAGGGAAATTGAATCAATAATCAAAAATTTCCCAACAGATAGAATCCCAGGACCTGATGGCTTCACTGGTGAATTATACCAAACATCTGAAGAAGAATTAGATTCAATCTTCTCAAACACTTCCAAAAAATTCATTAAGAGATAACACTTCCAGACTCATTTTGCAAGGCCAGTATTAGTCTGATACCAAAGTCTGACAAGGAAACTACAAGAAAATAAAATATAGGTGAATATCCCTGATAAACAAAACACAAAAATTCTCAACAAAATGCTGGCCAACTGAATTCAAACGCATATTAAAAGGGTCATACAACACAATCAAGTGGAATTTATTTCTGGGATAAATGGATAGTTCATTATATCCAAAACAAATAAATGTGATACATTACTTTGAAAGAATCAAAAACAATAACCATATGATTATCTTAATAGATGCAGAGAAAGCATTTAATATAATTCAACGTCTTTACATGATAAAACATCTCAGAAAACTAGAGTTGGTAGGAAGGTACCTCAACACAGCAAAGGCCATATGCCCCAAGCCAACAGCTAACCTCATACTAAGTGGTAAAACACTGAAAGTTTCTCCTCTAAGATCAGGAATAAGATAAGGATTCTCACCGAGGCCAATTCAATTCAGCATAGTACTAAAAGTCTTAATCAGAGCAGTTAGGCAAGAGAAAGAAACAAAGTCATCCAAATTGGAAAGGAGTTAAAGTGTCTCTGTTTGTAGGTGACATGATCTTATATACAGAAATCCCTAAGGACCCCACCAAAAACTGTTAAAACTAACAAAATCCATGAAGCTGCTCAACAAAATTCCATTCCCTTTCTATACACTAAATAGAAACTATTCAAAACAGAAATGAAGAAAATCATGAGAGTCACTTCCAAGATGGCTGAAGAGGAACAACTCTGGCCTACAGTTCCCAGTGAGATCGATGCAGAAGATGGGTGATTTCTGCATTTCCAACTGACGTACATGGTTCATCTCATTGGGACTGGTTGGAGAGTGGGTGCAGCCCGTGGAGGGTGAGCCAAAGTGGGGGGGTGGGGGTGTCACCTAACCCGGGAAGTACAAGGGATTTGGGGATTTTCCTTTCCTAGCCAAGGGAAGCCATGAGTGACTGTAGGGGAGTGGTACACTCCTGTGCAAATACTGTGCTTTTCCCATGGTCTTCACAACCGGCAGACCAGGAGATTCCTGGAGACCTACAGACCAGGAGATCTGCCTGGCTTGGTGGTTCCCACACCCACAGAGCCTTGCTCGCTGCTAGTGAAGTAGTCTGAGATCAACCTGGGATGCTGAAGTTTGGCAGGGGGAGGGGCGTCCACCATTGCTGAAGCTTGAGAAGGTGATTCTATGCTCACAGTGTAAACAAAGCAACAGGGAAGCTCTAACTGGGCAGAGCCCACCACAACTCTGCAAGGCCTACTGCCTCTCTAGATTCCACCTCTGGGGGCAGGGCATATCTGAATAGAAGGCAAGAGACAGCTTCTCCAGACTTAAATGTCCCTGACTGACAGCTCTGAAGAGAGCAGTGATTCTCCCAGCACAGCGTTTGAGCTCTGATAACGGACAGACTGCTTAATCAAGTTGATTCCTGACCCCCGTGTAGCCTGATTGGTAGACACCTCCCAGTAGGGGCTGACAGACACCTCATAGAGGACACCTCTCACTGTCATCTGGAGGTTGCCTTTCTGGGACGAAGTTTCCAGATGAAGAATCAGGCGGCAATATTTGCTGTTCTGCAGCTCCACTAGTGATACCCAGGCAAACAGGGTCTGGGGTGAACCTCCAGCAAACCCCAAAAGATCTGCAGCTGAGAGGCCAGTCTGTTAGAAGGAAAACTAACAAACAGAAAGGAATAGCATCAACGTCAACAAAAAGGACATTCACACGAATACCCCATTGGTAGGTCACCAACATCAAAGAACAGAGAGAGATAAAACCACAAAGATGGGGAGAAACCAGAGCAGAAAGGCTGAAAATTCCAAAAACCAGAATGCCTCTTCTCCTCCAAAGGAACAAAACTCCTTGTCAGCAAGGGCACAAACCTGGATGGAGAATGAGTTTGACAAAGTGACAGAAGTAAGCTTCAGAAGGTCGGTAATAACAAACTTCTCTGAGCTAAAGGAGCATGATCTAATCCATTGCAAGGAAGATAAAAACCTTGAAAAAAGGTGAGATGAATGGCTAACTAGAATAACCAGTGTAGAGAAGAACTTAAATTACCTGATGGAGCTGAAAACCACAGTCTGAGACTTCGTGAAGCATACACAAGCTTTAATAGCCAATTTGATAAAGCTTAAGAAAGAATATCAGTGATTGAAGATCAAATTAATGAAATAAAGCCAGAAGACAAGTTTAGAGAAAAAAGAGTGAAAAGAACCAAACAAAAAGTCTCTAAGAAAAATAGGACTATGTGAAAAGACCAGATCTACGTTTGATTGGTGTACCTGAAAGTGATGGGGAGAATGGAAAGAAGTTGGAAAACACTCTTCAGGATATTATCCAGGAGGACTTCCCAAACCTAGCATAGCAGGCCAACATTCAAATTCAGGAAATACAGAAAACACCAAAAAGATACTCTTCGAGAAGAGCAACCCCAAGACACATAATTATCAGGTTCACTAAGGTAGAAATGAATGAAAAAATGTTAATGGCAGCCAGAGAGAAAGGTCGGGTTACCCATAAAAGGAAGCCCATCAAACTAACAGAGGATCTCTTGGCAGAAACCCTACAAACCAGAAGAGAGTGGGGGCCAATATTCAACATTCTTAAAGGAAAGAATTTTCAACCCAGAATTTCATATCCAGCCAAACTA
>NW_016821033.1:7004-8555 GCF_001698545.2 Rhinopithecus bieti
TTCAATCATTGTGAAAGACAGTGTGGCGATTCCTCAAGGATCTAGAACTAGAAATACCATTTGACCCAGCAACCCCATTATTGAGCATACACCCAAACAATTATAAATCTTTCTATTATAAAGACACATGCACATGTATTTTTATTGTGGCACTATTCAGAAGAGCAAAGACTTGGAACCAACCCAAATATTTATCAATGATAGACTGGATTAAGAAAATGTGGCACATATACACCATGTAATACTATGCAGCCAGAACAAAAAGATCTGTTCATGTCCTTTGCAGGGACATGGATGAAGCTGGAAACCACCATTCTCAGCAAACTATCACAAGATCAGAAAACCAAACACCACATGTTATCATAAGTGGGAGTTGAACAATGAGAACACATGGACACAGGAAAGGCAATATCACACACTGTGGCCTGTTGGGGAGTGGGGGTCTAGGGGAGGGATAACATTAGGAGAAATACCTAATGCAGGTGACAGGTTGATGGGTGCAGCACACCACCATATCACGTGTATACCTATGTAACAAAACTGCACATTCTGCACATGTAACCCAGAACTTAAAGTATAATAAAAAAGAAAATAAAATCATACCATTTGTAATGGCACTAATAAGAATAAAATATATAGAAACAAATTTAACCAAGGAGGTAAAAAAATCTGGACCCCAAAAACTATAGGACAGTGGTTAAAGAAACTGAAAAAAAAAAGAAATAGTTGAAAATATATCTTGTGTTCATGGATTAGTAAAATCAACATTGCCAAAATGTCCATATTGTTTAAAGCAACTGCAGATTCAATGCTATCTCTATCCAAATTCCAACATCATTCTTACAGAAATAGAAAAAAAATTAAACCTCAAATAGCTGGCACAATTTTGAACAAGAATAACATAGCTAGTTGCATCACAGTTCCTGATTTCAAATTATATTATACAATTATAGTAATCAAAACAGTATGGTACTGGCATAAAAACAGACACATAGAACAGTGGAACAGAATAGAGAGCCCAGAAATATAACCTAAACTGTATGATATATTCATCTTTGATTAAAGCATCAGGAATTGACAATAAGAAAAGGATAGTGTCGCCAATAAGTAGTGATGGGAAATTGAATATCTATATGCAAAAAATGAAACTGGATCCTTATCACAAACCATACACAAAAATAAACTCAATATGAATTAAATATTTAAATTTAAGACATGAAACCATAAAACTTTGAGAAGAAAATGTCAGATTAAAGACTCCATGATATTGCTTGGCAATAATTTTTTTAGGCTAACCCCCAAAGCAAAAGTAACAAGAGCAAAAATAAATAATTGGGACTATATCAATCAAAAAAGTTTGCTGCACTGTAAAGGAAACCATCTAGAAAATGAAACGCCATCCTACAGAATGAGATAATATACGTGTAAACCATATATCTGATAAGGAGTTAATATTTTAAAAAATGAGAAACTCATAGAACTTAATAGCAAAAGAGAAATAACCCGATTAAAAAAAAATGGCCAAAGAACCTGAGTAGCCATTTTTCCATG
>NW_016821033.1:11886-16026 GCF_001698545.2 Rhinopithecus bieti
GTGGTGTTTATTCCAAAGATGCAAGGCTGGTTCATTATTCAAAATCAATAATTTATTCCCTATATATTAATAGACTAAGAAATAAAATTATATGACCATATTAATCAATGCAGTAGAAACATTTGACAAAATTCAACATCCATTCATAATAATTACTCTCAGAAAAATCAGAATATAGGGGAGCTTTATTTGAAAAAGAACTCTAAGAATATTACAGCTAACATTACACATAATGGTAAAAGTGTGAGTGCTTTTCCCATAAAATTAGCAAACAGGCAAAAATTTTTATTCTCACCACTCTTAACTACAATGCTGGAAGTTCTAGACAATGCAATAAGACAAGTAAATAAAATTCAGATCAGAGAGGAATAAATGAAACTTTTTCTAGTTGCAGTTGACATGGTTGTCTATAGAAAATTGCAAGGAGTGTACAAAAACCTCCTAGAACTAATTAGTTATTTCATCAAGTTTGCAAGATAGAAGATCAGATTACAAAATTTAATTGTATGTCTATATGCTAGCAATGAACATGTGGACATTGAAATTAAAAGTACAATACCACTTACAAAAATTAAAATATTTACTTGGAAATATAACAAAACATGCCCTGGACCTGTTTACTGAAAACTACACAATGCTGATGAAACAAATCAAGGTTGATCTAAATAAATAAAGAGATATGCCACATTCACGATTGGAAGACTGACCATAGTAAAGATGTTAATTCCTCCAAATTAATATACAAATTTAACACAATCCTCGTGAAAACTTTTGCAAGATTTTTTATAACGACAGGTGATAAAAAATAAATTTATAAGTGAAGGCAAAGAAAATAGAATAGCTTATTGTGGTAATTATTTAACAACAAATACATATATCAAACATCATATTATGCACTTTATGTATATACAATTATATCTGTCTATTATACCTAAATAAATCTGGAAAAAAGAAAAGAAGAATAAAACATGAAGAATCTTTCTACCCAATTTTATTTCATTATATTGCTCTTGGAATCAGGACTGTGTGGTGTTGGAGTAAGGACAGAAACATAGATTAATGTAGCCAAACAGAAAACCCAGAATATACATACAGATATGCCAAGTTGATATTTTATAAAGATGTAAAAGCAATTCAATGGAGAAAAGAGTCTTTTCAACACATGGTTTTGGAGCAATTAGAAATGTATAGGCCAACAACTTAAAATACTGAAATACTAAACATACTTAAAATACTTAAAACATTAAACATAAACCCCACTCCTAGAAATTAATGCAAACTGGATTGCAGTCTTAAATGTAAACCTATAATATTTCAGAAAAAAATAGAAGAAAAATTTTAGAATCTAGTGTTGACAAAGAGTTCTTAGAATTGGCATTGAAAACATGATATATAAAAGGGAAAACTGATCAATTGTTCCAGACCAACATTAAAAATTTTTGTTTTGTGAACAAAGCTGTAAAAAAGATGAAAATATAAGCTACAGATTCCACATATCTGGCAAAGGACCAGTTTCTAGATACCCCAGCCTACTGCTATTGCAGAATTAGCCTTGGCTGGCACAGACCCCACAAGCCCTGCCTCTGCCAGTGCTCTGCTTTTTTGTTAATGCTGCACAGAGAACAGGGGATTATTTTACACCTTGGGCAATCATGCATGCTTGCAGGGCACAGAATAGGCACCCAGACCCACACTGGCCAGCATTCCATCACAGACCAGATCCATCTCCACTGCAACAATGCACAGTCTCTAGCAGGGTACTCCCATAACCCCAACCCTTGGCTGCCTTGCCTCCACCACTATTGTGAATGTCCACAGGGAAGCAGCTACCCCTTGTATCCACTAGCACTTTGCTGCAACTGCCACATTTCAATTCCCCCAGTGCAGTAGACTCCAAGCCTCAAGGAGCCAGAGAACAAAGTCAGGGCCCAATATAAGTCCTGCAGATTTAGAGCACACAACCCAGGAGTTCAGAGATGATTGTGGGACCCCTAAAATCTTCCAGAAACAAAACGAATTGGCTGATTCCACCTTATATCACAATTGAACACTCGAGGTCATCAAATAGGATAAAAGAAAAAAAATAAAAATGTCAGCAACATCAAAGATCAAAGGTAGATAAGCCCCCCAAAATGAGAATCAGTGCACAAATGCTAAAAACTCAAAGAACCAGAATATGTTTTATCCTCCAAATGACTGCATTAACTCTTCAGCAAGGATTCAGAACTGGGATGAGGCTGAGATGGCTGAAATGACAAGTACAATTCAGAATATTGATAGGAGCAAAGTTCACTGAGCTACAGGAGTACACTGTAACTCAATGCAAGGAATAAAAATATTATGATAAAAAATTACAGAAGCTAACAGACAAAATAGCCAGAATAGAGAAGAACATAACCAACCTGATAGAGTTGAAAAACACACTATAAGAATTTCAGAATACAATCACAAGTATTAACAGCAGAATAGACCAAGTGGAGAAAAAAATCTTAGAGCATGAAGACTGGCTTTCTGAAATAAGTCAGGCAGACAAGCTTAGAGAAAAAAAGAATGAAAAGGTACATATAAATCCCCCCAAAAATGAGACTATGTAAAGAGCCCAAATCTATGACTGATTGGTGTACCTGAAAGAGATAAGGAGAATGGAACTAACTTGGAAAACATATTTCAGAATATCATCCATGAGAACTTCCCTAATCCAGCTAGACAGGATAACATTCAAATTCAGGAAATGCGGAGAACCCCAGTAAGATGCTCCACAGAAAGACCATCCCCAAGACACATAATCATCAGATTCTCAAAGGTTGAAATGAAAGAAAAAATGTTAAAGGGAGCTAGAGAAAAAGGCCAGATAACCTACAAAGGGAAGTCCATAAGTGTAACAGTGGACCTCTAACTGGAAACCCTAAAAATAAAAGATTGGGTGTCAATATTCAATATTCTTAAAGAAAAGAAATTACAACTCAGAATTTCTTTTCTCACTAAATATGGAAAGAAAAGAACATTACCCACCACTACAAAAACACACTGAAGTACACAAACCAGTGACATTGTAAAGCAACCACATAAACAAGTCTGCCAAATAACCAGCTAAGAAGGTGATGACATGATCAAATCCACACATATCAATACTGACTTTAAATGTAAATGGGCTAGATGTCCCAATTAAAAGACACAGCATGGCAAGCTGAATAAAGAACCATGACCCATCGGTATGCTGTCTTCAAGAGACCTATCTCATATGTAATGTCACACATAGACTCAAATAAAAGGAGAAAAATCTATCAAGAAAATGGAAAACAGAAAAAGAAGTGATTGCAATCTTAGTTCTTGACAAAGTAGAACTGACAAACATAAATAAGGACAAAGAAAAATATCAATAATGGTAAAGGGCTCAATTCAACAAGAAGATGTAACTATTCTAAATCTGTATTCACCCAACACAGGAGCACCTCAATTCATAAGGCAAGTTCATAGAGACCTTCAAAGAGTCTTAGACTACCACACAATAATAGTGTGAGATTTTAACACCCCATTGACAATATTAGACAGATTATTGAGGCAGAAAATTAACAAAGATATTAATGACCTGAACTCAGCACTGGACAAAATGCGCCTGATAGATATCTACAGAACTCTCCACCAAAAAATAACAAAATATACATTTTTCTTACCACCACATGGGACATATTCTAAAACCAAATGCATAATTAGATGTAAACCATTCATAAGCAAATGCAAGAGAACTGAAATCATAACCAATAGTTTCTAGGACTATGGTGCAATGAAACTAGAAATCAAGACTAAGAAGTTCCCTCAAAACCATATAATTGTATGGATATTGAATAATCTGCTCCTGAATGACTTTTGGGTAAAAAATGAAATTAAGGGAGAAATCAATAAGTTATTTGAAACTAATGAAAACAAAAATACAATATACCAGAATCTCTGAGACACAGCTAAAGCAGTGTTAAGAGAGAAATTTATAGCACTAAATGGCCACAGAAAAAAGTTAGAAAGATCTCAAGTTAACAACCTAACTTCACAATTAAAAGAATTAGAGATCCAAGAGCAAACCAATCCCAAAGCTAGTAGAAGACAAGAAATAACCAAAATCAGAGCTGAACTGAAGAAGATAAA
>NW_016821034.1:0-1052 GCF_001698545.2 Rhinopithecus bieti
AATATCACAGAGTTACACTGTTCTTTTCATAGAGCACTTTGCTACCACTGTTTCTTTGGAATCCACAATGGGATATTTTGGAGCACATTGAAGCTTATGGTGACAATGGAAATATCCTCATATAAAAACCAGAAAGAAACATTCTCAGAAACCACTTTGTGATGTGTTAACTCCGCTCACTGAATTACAGGATCTTTTTCATGGATTCGTTTGGTAGCAGTGTTATTGGCGAATCTGCGAAGTGATATTTTGCAGCGCATCAAAGCCTATGGTGAGAAAGAAGATTTCCTCCGATAAAAACTAGAAAGAAGCTTTCTGAGAAAGTTCTCTGTGATGTGTGAATTCATCTCACAGAGTTACACCGTTTTTTGCATGCAGGAGTTTGCTAACACTGCTTTGGTGGAATCTGCAAAGGGATGTTTGGGAGCACATTGAATATTATAGTGGAAAAGGAAACACCATCTTATATTAACTAGAAAGAAGCTTTCTGAGGAACTCCTTTGTGATGTGTGAATGCATCTCACTGACTTACACGATTCTTTTCATGGAGCAGTTTGGTAGCACTGTATTTGGGGAATCTGAGAAGGGATATTTTGGATTACCTTGAAGTCTATGGTGACAAAGCAAATATCTTCAGATTAAAAACTAGATAGAAGCTTTCTGAGAAAATTCTTTGTCATGTGTGAGTTCATCTCAAGAGTTACACATTTCCTTTCATGCAGCAGTTTGTTAACACTGTTTTCATGGAATCTGCAAAGGGATATTTGGGAGAGCATGGAAGTCAATGGTGGAAAAGAAAATATCCCGAGAGAAAAACTAGAAAGAATCTTTCTGAGACATTTCTTTGTTTTGGGTGAATTCATCACACAGAGTTACACCTTTGCTTTCTATGAGCAGCTTCGTGGCACTATTTTTATGGAATATGCAGAGTTATATTCGGGAGCTCCTAGAGGCTTACGGGTTAAAAGTAAATACCTTCAGGTAAAACTGGAGAGAAGCTTTTCGAGAAACAGTTTTGTGATGTATGTGCTCATCTCATATAGTTTCACCTT
>NW_016821035.1:0-1219 GCF_001698545.2 Rhinopithecus bieti
GTATATATAATGTGTGTGTGTGTATATATATATATAAATATATATATTTTTTTGAGATGGAGCCTCGCTCTGTCACCCAGGCTGGGGTGCAGTAGCACGATCTCGGCTCACTGCAATTTCAGCCTCCCAGGGTCATGCGATTCTTCTGCCTCAGTCTCCCGAGTACTTGGGACTACAGGTATGTGCCACCACGCCCAACTAATTTTTGTATTTTTAGTAAAGACAGGATTTCACCATGTTGACCAGGCTGGTCTTGAACTCCTGACCTCAGGTGATCAGCCCACCTTGGTCTCCCAAAGTGCTGGGATTACAGGCGTGAGCCACTGTACCTGGCCCTTAACAATATTATTCAGCCTTGAAAAAGAAGGAGATCCTGCCATTTGTGACAACATGGATAAACCTGAAGGACATTTTTCTAAGTGAAATAAATCAGTCACAGAGATACAAATACTACATGATCTCACACATATATGGAATCTCAAAAAAAATCAAATACATGGGAACAAGAGAATAGAATGGTGGTTACTGAGGTGGTGATGGAGTAGAGGAGAAACGGGGAGATAGAGGTCAAAGGGCACAAAATTGCAGCTACGTGTGATGAATAAGTCCAGAGATCAGGTGTATAACATGAGGACAATAGTTAATATTGTATTGTGAAGTGGAAATTTGCTAAAATAAATTTTGGATACTTTTGCACACACACAAAAGGTAGCTACACGAGATAATGAAAATGTTAATTCACTTAACTATAGTTATCCTTTCATTATATCGAAGCATCCTGTTGAACATCTTAAATATAGACAATAAAAACAAACACATTAAAAATGTCTGCATAGAGAGGTGCCCATGTTTCCGTTTGCCTCAATGTCCATTACAAGCTGGCAAAGCACTGTCAGATTTTGGAACTGGTTATTTATCATGAATTTTCTTGCATTGAATTTTTTTTTTTTTTTTTTTTTAAGACAGAGTCTCACTCTGTGGACCAGGCTGGATGCAGTGGCACAATCTTGGCTCACTGCAACCTCTGCTTTGCAGGTTCAAGTGATTCTCCTGCCTCAGCCTCCTGAATAGCTGGGATTACAGGCTTGTGTCCCCATACCTGGCCTTTTTTTTTTTTTTTGCATTTTGTATTTTTTTCGTATTTATTTTCGTATTTTGTATTTTGTATTTTTTGTATTTTGTATTTTTTGTATTTTTTGGGTTTTTTTGTATTTTTTTG
>NW_016821036.1:0-1635 GCF_001698545.2 Rhinopithecus bieti
AATCCATTTGTTGTTAAATGAATATGTGAACAAGTTCATATTATTTATTAATATAAATTTTTTTTGGCCTGGATGATTTTATCAGTAAACCTACTCGCACTCCCTGGAAAGGCAAAGGAAGACATTATTATTAAATAAACACTTTTAAAATTCAAATATATGCCCTCAGGCCCTCTACTTCTTTAGCATGAAAACTGTTCTATTTGTGGAAGTGTAGACAGGGCCAATAAAATACAATTTTCTGAGGCTACTTCTCCTATTAAATAATAATACCTCAGAGGTGAGAGATTTGAGAATGAGAAACTAAGGTGATTATCTATGTTTTGTTTTAATTTTTGGTAGAAGCATAAGAAGTACATAAATGACTTTGACTCTTATCTCCTTTAACAAAGTAATGAATTCAAACTGTTCATTTAATATGTCACCTAAGGAAATGCACATTGAGTTCACCTTTTATATGGATGAAGAAAAACATATGGACATCCCTAGCCCACACACACAAAATGCACAGACAGAAACACAGGATTTAAGTCAATTGAAAACATTATAAAGTCAAAATGAAGGAGAATATATTTTAAATGTTTTTATCAGATAGACGTTATAGCTGTAAGAACTGTAAATGTTTAACTGGTCAATTTAATAAGAATAACCATTCTACAACAGACTTCTTTTTACTATACTGTTAAAATTTTATCATTTTTTAGACATTGTATTATTAACATCTCTGCACGTGGTAATCTAACCTCAGGTTTTTAAAGACAAGAATTTCTCACTTCCGCGCCAAGATGGCCAAATAGGAACAGTTCCGGTCTCCAGTTTCCAGCATGAGCGACACAGAAGACAGGTGATTTCTGCATTTCCAACTGAGGTATCGGGTTCATCTCACTGGGGTGTATTGGACAGTGGGTACAGGACAGTGGGTGCAGCCCAACGAGCAAGAGCTGAAGCAGGACAAGGCATTGCCTCACCTGAGAAGTGCAAGGGGGAAGGGAATTCCTTTTTCTAGCCAAGGGAAACCATGTCACACAACACCTGGAAAATCAGGTCACTCCCACCCTAATACTCACTTTACTAAGGGTCTTAGCAAACAGCACACCAGGAGATTATATCCAGCGCCTGGCTCAGAGGGTCCCATGCCCACAGAGCCTCCCTCATTGCTAGCACAGCAGTCTGAGATCTAACTGCAAGGTGGCAGCAAGGCTGGGGGAGGGGTGCCCACCATTGCAGAGGCTTCAGTAGGTAAACAAGCTGGGAAGCCGTAACTGGGTGGAGCCCACCGTAGCTCAAGGAGACCTGCCTGACTCTGTAGACTCCACCTCTGGGGACAGGGCATAGCCAAACAAAAGGCAGCAGAAACCTCTGCAGATGTAAATGTCCCTGTCTGACAGCTTTGAAGAGAGTAGTGGTTTTCCCAGCATGGAGTTTGAGATCTAAGAATGGACAGACTGTCTGCCCATTGGGTCCCTGACCCCCAAGTAGCCTAACTGGGAGACATCCCCAAATAGGGGCAGACTGACACCTCACACCTCACACAGCTGGGTACACCTCTGAGACAATCTTCCAGCAAACGATCAGACAGCAACATTCACTCTTCTGCAGCCTTCGCTGCTGATACCCAGGTGAATGGTCTGGAGG
>NW_016821037.1:0-1052 GCF_001698545.2 Rhinopithecus bieti
GTCTCGGCCTCCCAAAGTGCTGGGATTACAGGCTTGAGCCACCGCGCCCTGCGGTTTAGTTTTCTTTGTTTGTTTGTGTAGGTTTATAAAATGGTTACAGCCAGATATAAATACAGATTTTTTTTATAGCTAAAATACATCACAGACAAAAGTGAAGAGATTGCTCAGATTAACCTAGAACGAAAAGCACAGAAGAAAAAGAAGTCAGAGGATGGAAGCAAAAATTCAAGGGAGCCAGCAGAGGCTGGAGTGGTGGAAAGTGAGAATTAAAGCCCCTCGCCGCTTGGAAAATGCAGCCTTCTACAGGTAGAGCCGCCTAGAAATGCGCATGACTGCCAAGGAGACTTCGAAGGGTTAAATAGAGACTAAAAAATAAATAAAAAGACTAGGCTGGGGGGCTTTTTGTGCTGACTTCTCCACATTGTTAACTGCAAAAGCTAGTTTTAGAGAATGGGAAAGTCTTAAGCAAAATACTCCCAGGTCTCACTCCAGAACATATAAATGGTGTGTGATTGAATGGTATATATTAGAAATTACATCTATTGTAATTAAAATTGTGTGTGCAATTAAACATGGTTGACTTTTCAAGCAAAATCATTTCATCTTTTGATGTAATTTTGTAGGCTAAATGACAATCTCTGAAAGATGAATAAAGTTATATTTATTTAGCTTTTCTGGTTACTAATGTTGTTTTTAAACATAGGCCGCCTTTGGTCACCAGGTAAAAGGGCGTATGTTTGGGAATGGCCCTTTTTTACTTTTTTTTTTTTTTTGAGAAGGAGTCTTGCTCTGTTACCCAGGCTGGAGAGCAGTGGCACGATCTCAGCTCACTGCAACCTCTGCCTCCCGGGTTCGAGCAATTCTCTGCCTCAGCCTCCTGAGTAGCTGGAATTATAGGTGCACGCCACCACGCCTGGCTAATGTTTGTAGTTTTAGTAGAGACGGGGTTTCACCATCTTGGCCAGGCTGGTCTTCAACTCCTGACCTCGTGATCCACCCACCTTGGCCTCTCAAAGTGCTGGAATTGCAGATGTGAGCCACCGTGCCTGACC
>NW_016821038.1:0-1404 GCF_001698545.2 Rhinopithecus bieti
TTCTTTACAAGTTATTTTTCAGCTAGTAAGTGCCAAAAATAGGCACATTTGCAGAAAGTGAGTACATTTTCCTCTACAATATGACAATGCTATCTGACAGCTATTAGAACTTGAAATTCAGGGGCTTGCAAAGTAATTCTTCAAGTGTAGCTCATTTCCAATAAAAGCATTCAGTGTTCTGTTTTCTTCATTTCATTGAAATTCATTTAAAATTTTTCTTTCACAGAAATACTTCCGTGATTCTGTAGTCATTATGTACGTGCTATCTGGTCTTATACTTTGTTAATAATTTATTTTTATTATCCTAGGATATTTTTGTAAATTTAATGCTGAGACAACATAAACATGGTATGTATAAATGTTGTTTTGTTTTAAAAGTGTCAGGAAACTATTGCATTTTATTCTGCAGCACATTTGGATTTTGGAGTTTCCCTCTCCAAACTGTTTCCTGTAGGAGCTGCTGAGAGATGCTGAGAATTGTGACTCACTGCCATGGTACATTCACAAATTAACTAGCTTCCAAAATTGCAACAATCACTAGAATCCAGAAAGTTATTTATTTTCCCCACAGGAAGCATCATTCTACTTTTAGTCAAATAAGCTTCCAGCTGTAGCTCTGCCCTTCAAACTACAGAGAATTTCAGAAGGTACTTATCTTCTCTAGGCCTCAGTGTCCTCATCTATGAAATGAAGAGTCAGGACAGGGACTTTATAGATGAGGCCTCAGTGTCCTCATCTATAAAATGAAGAATCAGAACAGGACTCTAACCCATATGATTATTGTGAACATTGAATGAGCAAATGCAAGTAAAGTGCTTTGCCCAGTGCCCAGAACAATAGATAGCATTTTAAAGTTATTATTATCAGCAATAATGTTTGATTCCTAGTTCAGGCCTAAGTGGTGCTTGCAACTCTGATCCGAAAGGGCAGGGAGAAAAAGAAGTGGCTTCTCTGGCTGGCGCTATAAAAAGATACGAGACTTTCGGAAGCAGTTAGTTCATAACCCACCTCTCTCATCCCCAGAGGAGCGACAAGAGACAAGCAAGCCTGCATAAAACCATCCTTCATTGCTGCAAAACAAGCCTAAATAGCTCCAAGTTACAGCTACTGAAACTAACAGAGTGGTTGGTTACAGCAACAGCTGGCCTGCCTAGATTCCTCCTTCCCACTTTAGCTAACGATCTTTAAGGCAGCAAAGAGGTGGGACTCTTTCTGTAGCCATAAAGCCATCAAGCACTCAACATAAATGTTTTTCTGGGAAGAGATTATCTTGGGAACCAAAAGGGCAATCTTTGCCATTTATCATTTTGCTAAGCATCCTTGAAGATAAGGGAAACAGTTTTCTCTCAGGAGCTGGGAAGAACTTCAGCATATTTTCATTCCTAAGAATAAAAGTTATTTTAG
>NW_016821039.1:0-1441 GCF_001698545.2 Rhinopithecus bieti
AAAAAAAAAAAAAAGAAGTAAAATCAGAACTATGTGTATTTTCTATTCCACAAACGGCTATAATTCAAAATAACTGCTTTTAATTCATATTAAAATGTGCCACCTGTTTTTAAAGTGTAATTTCTGGCTAACAAACCAAACAGCTGAAGAGGAATCAGGAGATCAGGAGATTTTTTTTATCTTAAAGATTCATATCCAAACTAAAATAAGGTACGTGTGCAATTTAAGAAATTTTATATATAAGAATTTATAAGCACCTATTTTCTCTTCAGCAAGGCTTTATAACTACACAGTATCTCCATATTTATTAAATCATATATCTATCTGCATTGGAAATAAAAGAAGAGGCCAAGTGATCTCTACTTATTTGATACTTATAGGATATCCTGACCCAAACAGATTGCATTCCCCTTGTAGGGAGAAAACAAACACACACACAAACTAACAGTCAAAATTTTCTTCTTAAACTTGAATCCGCTTTTCTCCCTCAAGTAACTTTAATACTCAACCAATGGATGTTTACAAAAGCAGTAATGTGTCATGCTTGCTAAAGGATAGACAGGAAAGAGCTTTTGAACTTTATTGATTCGATTTTATTGTAGTTTGAGGGATAAAGCATGGTAATTTTATATACGTGACTACACATATATGCATGCACACACAAATGCTAGTCTCTTTTTAAGAGTAGTCACCCCAAACCTCAAATACTTTCTCTTGGATGGCTGACACAGGAGATACAACTATAAAGTGGTTTTTTTTTTTTGTTTTTGATAAGGAGTCTCGCTCTGTCGCCCAGGCTGGAGTGCAGTGGTGTGATCTCGGTTCACTGCAAGCTCCGCCTCCCAGGTCCATGCCATCGAGTAGCTGGGACTACAGGCGCCCACCACCACGACCGGCTAATTTTTGTATTTTTGGTAGAGACGGGGTTTCACCGTGTTAGCCAGGATGGTCTCGATCTCCTGACCTCGTGATCTGCCTGCCTTGGCCTCCCAAAGTGCTGGGATTACAGGCATGAGCCACCGCGCCTGGCCAAGCTTTTCTTTAAGAAGGACTCATAGACAAAGTCAGTTCCCCTCCAATGGTTAATCAGAAATATTGTGAGCTTATTGTCACTTTCCAAGGACCGTGGAGGACTCGTGTCTTCTGACTGATATTCCTCCAGGAGATGCCACCTGAGAGCATGGACAGACTCCCCAGCCAATTTTAACTAGAGGGAGTTTAGAGTCTCTACATTACAGAAATATGCAATTCAGAAGATGCAGTTAAAAAATTAAAATAGCTTGATTTTAACCATATAACGAGAAAAAGCTAAACAATTGTAGTGTTTTCTTAAAGGAATGCATTTTAATCTTATAAAATATTACAAATGTAAATTCGGGAAGTGTAATATGACTTAATGAATCTTAGCCAAATGAAGCTAGAATGAGTAAAATAGGAAGGT
>NW_016821040.1:0-336 GCF_001698545.2 Rhinopithecus bieti
CCAAAGTGCTGGGATTACAGGCTTGAGCCACCGCGCCCGGCCATCAGCAGGGTTTTCAATGGCAACAATGGCACCGGCCGCCAGCAGAAGCTTCTCCCAGGTCCTCTTCAGATTTAGGATGTAGATGCCGTCACTTTTCCTTTTCTAGATGTACTGTTCCATCTGGAAGTCAAGATTGGTGCCACCTAATGGGTTCCTGCTGCAAGGAACTTAAGGACATCCCCTTCTTCATTTGAAGGACATCAAGGGCTCCGGACATTGTGAAAATTTCCTTTAAGTTACGATGGAAATCCAGAACAACGCCGGATGGACCCCTCTGCAGGTAGCGCAGAAAGG
>NW_016821041.1:0-2276 GCF_001698545.2 Rhinopithecus bieti
GGGCGTGGTGGCATGTGCCTGTAGTCCCAGCTACTCGGGAGGCTGAGGCAGGAGAATCACTTGAACCCGGAAGGCAGAGGTTGCAGTGAGCCAAGATCACACCACTGCACTCCAGCCTGGCGAAAGAAGGAGACTCCATTAAAAAAAAAAAAAAAGGAGGCCGGGCGCTGTGGCTCAAGCCTGTAATCCCAGCACTTTGGGAGGCCGAGACGGGTGGATCACGAGGTCAGGAGATCGAGACCATCCTGCATAACACGGTGAAACCCCGTCTCTACTAAAAAATACAAAAAACTAGCCGGGCGAGGTGGCGGGCGCCTGTAGTCCCCGCTACTCCGGAGGCTGAGACAGGAGAATGGCCTAAACCCGGGAGGCGGAGCTTGCAGTGAGCTGAGATCCGGCCATTGCACTCCAGCCTGGGCGACAGAGCAAGACTCCGTCTCAAAAAAAAAAAAAAGAAAAGAAAAGTAAAAGAAAATGTCTCTAGCAGAACTGCACGACTAGATATGCTAAAGGAAGTACTTCCAGCTGAAAGGAAATGGTGTAAGATGGAAACATGTTTGTGAAGTAATTGAGAGCCCAGAAAGGGTAAGCACATGGCTAAGTAGAAAAGACTATTTTTTTCTTTCAAATACCTTGACCACCTGGTAAATTTGTAAACTTTTCTTAATTTCTTTAAAAGACAATTGTTTGAAACAAAAATATTGGGAGACTGAGGCAGAAGGATCTCTTGAGTCCAGGAGTTTGAGGCTGCAGTGAGCCATGATGGAGCCACTGCACTGTAGCCCGGGTGAAAAAGTGAGACCCTGACTCAAAAAACCAAAAAAACAAAAACAAACAAACAAACAAAAAAACAGGCTGGGTGTGGTGGCTCACACCTGTAATCCCAACAATTTGGGAGGCTAAGGCCAGAGGATTCCTGAAGCAGCCCAGAGATAGCTCCTGAGAGCAGTGAGCTGGGCCCAGAGCCTGTCTCCAAGGGCACCTTAAGGCTCAGTGTTGCCTTCTCCATGAAGAGGTTACAGACTGAGCCCAGGCATGGTGGACATGCACCCTGCACAGCCCTGCCTGACAGAGGGCCTTCATCCTGCTGGGCAGCAGTAGGTCCAAAGAGCCAAATTTTCTGAACTTTTATGCCCCTCCTCCCTTATAAAACTGAATGCCTTGGCTGGGCGTGGTGGCTCGTGCCTGTAATTCTAACACTTTGGAAGGCCAAGGTGGGCAGATCACCTGAGGTCAGGAGTTTGAGACCAGCTTGGCCAACATAGTGAAACATCGTTTCTACGAAAAATACAAAAAATTAGCCAGGTGTGATGGTGCATGCCTTTAATCCCACCTACTTGGGAGGCTGAGGCATGAGAATCCCTTGAACCCAGGAGTGGGAGGTTGCAGTGAGCCAAGATGGCACCACTGCACTTCACCCTGGGCAACAGAGTAAAACTCTGTCTCAATAAAAGCAGCCAGGACTGGTGATATGTCACATCATGCACTGAGCCGCAGAGGGCCCACTCCACCTGGAGAAAGAGGATTGGCAAGGCCAGGAGGGTGTACCTGCAGGACAGAGCCCCGAGGGACCATTTCATGGCCTTCCCTTGGCCCAGGGTATTCCTCAGGTCCAGGAGGACAGCTCCCACCAAGATCCAGAGAAACTACACAGGTAACCAGAATCTGCCACAGAGGCTGGCTGGCTCTAGGGATGGAGAGCAGGAGGCCCCGGGGGGGTAGAGAGAACACCACTGAGATCCCCAGGGATGGGCAGCTGGACACCAGGGGTTCTGGGGTGGGGCTGGGGGCAACAGAAGTGAGAACTTTACATTAGTTTCCAGGAGGGGCAAGGATTCATGGGAAAGTCACAGCTCCTATCCATACAATGGGAGTCAGCAGGGGTCATGACCTGGTACTATTTCTACCATGCTGGCCCTGGCCAAGTTATACTTCTTGATCTGCAATGCCAAGTGATGACAGCCTTTATCACATTGTGAGCGTTTAATGAAACAATGTGTATAAAACTGATAAAGGCATACCCGAGACTTGGCAATTTACAAAAGAAAGAGGTTTATTGGGCTTACAGTTCCACATGACTGGGGAGGTCTCACAATCTTGGTGGGAGGCAAGGAGGAGCAAGTCACATCTTATGTGGATGGCAGCAGGCAAAAAAAAAAAAAAAAAAAAAGCTTGTGCAGAGAAACTCCCGTTTTAAGACCATCAGATCTCATAAGACCTACTCACTATCACAAGGACAGCACGGGAAAGACATGCTTCCATGATTCAATCATCTC
>NW_016821042.1:0-276 GCF_001698545.2 Rhinopithecus bieti
AGTGAGGTGAGTGAGGTGAGTGAGGTGAGTGAGTGAGGTGAGTGAGGTGAGTGAGTGAGGTGAGTGAGGTGAGTGAGGTGAGTGAGTGAGGTGAGTGAGGTGAGTGAGGTGAGTGAGTGAGGTGAGTGAGGTGAGTGAGTGAGGTGAGTGAGGTGAGTGAGGTGAGTGAGGTGAGTGAGGTGAGTGAGTGAGGTGAGTGAGTGAGGTGAGTGAGGTGAGTGAGTTAGTGAGTGAGGTGAGTGAGGTGAGTGAGGTGGGTGAGTGAGTGAGGTGAGG
>NW_016821043.1:0-1444 GCF_001698545.2 Rhinopithecus bieti
GCGCCCGGCCCTTACCACATTTTCTTTATCCAGTCATTGGTTAATGGGTACTTAGGTTGATTCCATATCTTAGCCATTGTGAATTGTGCTGCAATAAACATATGCATGCAGGTATCTTTTTGATACGACCTTTTTTTCCTTTGGGTACTCAGTAGTGGGATCGCTGGATCCAATGGTAGATCTGCTTTTAGTTCTTAGAGGAATCTGAATACTGTTTTTCATAATTTACATTCCCACCAACAGTGTGTGAGAGTTCCTTTTCACTGCATCTGTGTCAACATCTATTATTTTTTGACTTTTTAATAATGGCTGTTCTGACTGGTGTAAGGTGGTATCTTGTGGTTTTAATTTGCATTTCCCTATGATTAGAGATATTGAGCATTATTTCATGTTTATTGGCCATTTGTATATCTTCTTTTGAAAAATGTCTGTTCATGTTGTTTCTCCACTTTTTAATGGGATTGTTTTTTTCTGGATGACTTGTTTGAGTTCCTTGCAGATTCTTGATAGTAATCCTTTGTCAGATGTATTTTCTCCCATTCTTTTGCTATGCAGAAGCTTTTTAGAAGCTTTTGGGTTTTATTTTGGGGCGTGTGTGTGTGTCAGGGTCCTGGGGTGTGTGTGTGTGTGTCTCGGTCTGTCACCTGGGCTGGAGTGCAGTGGCACGATCTCGACTCACTGCAACCTCGACCACCTGGGCTCAAGTGATCCTCTCACTTCAGCCTCCTGACTGAAGTAGCTGGGACTACAGGCTCATGCCATCATAGCCAGCTAATTTGTTTTGTATTATTATTTTTTTATTTTTATTTTTCATTTTTTGTAGAGAATGGTTTCACCATGTTGCTCAGGCTGGTTTCCTGGGCTCATGGAAAGTATGATTTTCAATACAACTGTTTTCTCATTGTTTATGCAGACAGACAGATGTCAGTCATCATAGAATGTAGAGCAATTAAGAAGTAAGGCTCAGTCAGGCTGGAAATATGAAAAACAAGATGATATTAGACAAGTAGTGTAACATTTCCAGATCTTTTTCATCTATGAAAAGAGGGTGACTCACCTATTTGACCTGAGACCTTTGTCTGTAATATTCTGACTTGGATACAATTGTTTTCAGTAGAAAAATGTGAGGTAAGCAAGGGTTCATTTTTAAAATAAATTTTGGTGAAGTTCGATATAATATATCAGATTATAGCATAAGCATGCTACCCTTACCAGTTTGTGATAATCTGATCAGAGTGATTTTAGTGAGGTGTAGTGAAGAAGACGACAGGAATTTTCTACCTCTTTCATTTTGTAACAAAGAGTATCTGTTAAAAGTTTATCAGTAGCTAAAAGCAAGACTATCGTGCTGCTTTTTAAAAATCCAAACTACATAATGACAACTACAATAATTAATTAAGTACCTTCTTAATTATATTGTCAGATACTATATAAATGTGTGAAC
>NW_016821044.1:0-3611 GCF_001698545.2 Rhinopithecus bieti
TTCCTTCCTTCCTTCCTTCCTCTTTCCTTTCTCTCCTTTCTTTCTTCCTTCATCTTTCTCTTTTCTTTCTTTCCTTCCTCCCTCCCTCCCTCCCTCTCTCTCTTTTCTCTTTCTTTCTTGCTTTCTTGCTTTCTTTCTTTCTTCTTTCTTTCTTTCTCTTTCTTTCTCTTTCTTTCTTTCTTTCTCCTTCCTTCCTTTCTTGCTTTTCTTTTAGTGTGTTTCTCACTAAAATGTAAACTGAAAATTTTAGTTGAATTCCAGAAAAAATGTTTAATATCCATACAGTAAATTTTGTTTTATTTAACACAGACATTTTAGGTGACTTGATGTTTTATAACCTGGTTTAGGGACAAAGTAAACTACTCTGGATAGAAGAAATGAAAAAATATAAGCTAAATATTTTATCACAAATATCCAGGATAACCTATACTGTTATTTCAGGTAGTACTACAGGAATTCTGACCAGAGAAATGAAAATAAAACAGGAATACCTGCAAGTATATATCATGTGGAGGTACTTTCAAACTCTTAATAAATGGCTAATTAGGAATATCATGGACAAAGAAAAGGAAGCTGTACCAACCTTCCATTACTTCTGTCTCTTCATTCTAAGCATTATCTCTGATTCTTGGTCCCAAAGCAACTCTATTATCACATCCAACTTCCTTCTTCTGTTAGATAGGGTTGGTCATATAGTCCATGGTGGTGAGTCTTTGTGGATCACGTGTTCCCTACTTTACTTGCTTATGAAAAGAAAATCTAGGCAGTCAATAAGGATTCAAATTTTCCTCTGAGAATTGCTCCATAACCTCCCCTTATCCTCACTTATTACTGAGGATTCAATTCCAAGTAACACGATATTAAACTCAAACTAGTTTAAGCAGAAATATAAACTTATTGGTTAACAGAAAAAAAAGAAGTCAATAGAAAAGTCAAACTTTATAAGAGTTGGGTCAAAATGCTTGAAAACCATCATCGGAAATCTCTTTTTCTTCAATTATTTTATTGCATTTTAGAGATATTCTTGCTATGTTGCCCAAGCTGAATTCAAACTAGGCTCAAGGCCTGCCTCCTCAGCCACCTGAGTAGCTAGCTGGGACTACAGAATTTTTATTCAACTCTTAATACCGATTTTTTTTTCTGAGTTTGCTTTATTTTCAGGCATTTTCTTTCCAAGTAGAGAGAAAATTGCAACTAGCAGGTTCAGGTTTTTGTTCTATCTTCAAGACTGCATCTAATGGATCCACTTGGAATTGACCCATCTTGAATCATTCATTTTTGGAAGGAGCCTCAATTTGGATTATGCCTATCCAGGGTGAAGGGATGCCTAACCTGATGTATGTAGACCTAGAGTGGGCAGAAATAGTTCCCCACAGATCAATCAATGTACTTTTAGTAAAACAACAAAAAATATATGCTGGGAGGCACATTAAGTGATGATCTCAACACACAAGGGTCTCAGAAAGCATAACTTGCATGCAAAAACTGAGAAGATTCATCCCTGCTGCTGCTGATGGTTTGCCTGCCCAGTTGCTTTCCTCCTCCTGGGAGCCACACCATCTGTGTTTTGGGAATGGCTCTTCCCTAAACCCAGGGATGTTAATTTACTGGGTACAGTAATCAATGGTATGCCACACTTATGATCATAAAATACACCAAGTAAAGCCATTTCTAGGACTTGTTTTGAAAACTAGGAGGTTGGGGGTTAGATAATCAATCTATTATGGGTAAAAAACCTGGTATTTGTCAGTGGCTCTGTCAACATGGATGATTAGGAGTTTCTAAGAGTTAATTCATATAATAAAAATAGAGATAAGATTTAGTAAGGAATCCTAAAAGTACTGGAAACATTTATTTCAGTACCTCTATGCCCTTTATAGGAATTCAATTATACATCTCTTGTCTTTTTTATGTTTTCATAGTAAGCATATAATATGCTTCTTAAATGGAAACTACACATGTTATATAAGTGTGATGGTTAAGAATAGGTGTCAACTTGATTGGATTGAATGATGCCTAGGTAAAGTATTGTTTCTGGGTGGATCTGTAAGGGTGTTGCCAGAGGAGACTGACATTTGAGTCAGTGGACTGGAAGAGGAAGACCCATCAAATGGTCTGCCAGTGTGGCTAGAACAAAGCAGGTGGAAGAAGGTGGGATAAGCTCACTCACTGTCTTCTGGTTTTCACCTTTTTCCCATGCTGGATGCTTCTTTCCATTCCTTCTGCCCTTGGACATCATACACCAGGTTCTTCTGCCTTTGAACACTTGGGCTTACACCAGCGGTTGCCGGGGACTCTCAGGCCTTTAGTCACAGACTGAAGGCTGCGCTGTCGGCTTCCCTACTTTTGAGGCTTTTGAACTTGGACTGAGCCACCACTAGTTTCTTCCTTCCTCAGCTTGCAGGTGGCCTAATTGTGGGACTTTGCCTTATGATCATGTGAGCCAATCTCCCTAATAAACTCCCTTTCATATACACATATATCCGATCGGTTCTGTCCCTCTGGAGAATTCTAATACAATAAAATACCATTCTCTTCACCGATCTTGTCAAAAGTAGTTCCATTTCTCATATGTCTGCAGCATCAGAAATAAAGAGTTATTTATCAGTGTTTGTTTACTTCTAAAATATTACAATAACTGGAAATTTGATTCTTATTGTTGCTAATTATATCTTCTTATTAAAGCAGAGTTTACCAACAAAGGAAAATAAAACCTTCTTGAGGACAGCAGTTGCTGACAAGCATACAGATGGCACTTTTGCATGGCTATTACAGTCATCCATAGAAACTATGGGTAGCCATTAAGCATGCTTATGTGGAAAAAACACATTTGCAGTAACTTTCGATGTTATAAAATGGTGTGGGTTAGTAGCTGACCACACTGAATAGGACAGAAGTAAAATATATTAATATTATATAGTCAACCCTTTCCTCCAGGTGTCTCCAGATCAACTGCTTCCATCTTTATACTTCTGCTTTCTTCCTCTTGCAATTTGTCTTTGTATTAGTCATGCAACAGCTAACTTGTATGGACACACTAAGTATCCATTTTCCACAGCACGGAGTTCAATGCAAGCTGTGAGAATTAGCCATTTCTCCCATAGGTCCTTCTGTTGTTGGTGTCCCCAGTCTTAACCATATTATTCTCACTTTTGCCATCCAAAGGGAAGAAATAATAGAGAATACTGTGTTACAAAATGTAAAAGCTGAACCTGGAAAGTGATGTGCATTTCTTTCATCCATATTTCACTAGGCAGAATTCAGATGCTTGGCCCCAAATTAACTACTCAAGGTATAAGTTTATGTTTTCTCATAATTAAAAAAAGCTGGGTTCATAAGGGAAAAAAGGAGTAAATGACTGTGTCCAATACAATTATGTTCCTCCTCAATTTTACAACATATGTTACTTTCATCCTTGGTTATACCTTTTACCAAGCAATGCTTTTGTAGTCTACACACTGTTATCCACAGAGTTATGAAAAATACCATAAATTATTAATGGTTTCACATATGTTTGCTATGACATTGAACAAATTTAGTGAGAACTCAAAAAAAAGCAGTCTTTCTAAGACAGTGTTTTTAATGCCCCTACCATTATTACAATATTAAAA
>NW_016821044.1:4695-18889 GCF_001698545.2 Rhinopithecus bieti
AAAAAAAAAAAAAAAAAAAAAAAAAAGAAAGAAAGAAAAAAGAAAGAAAAAGGGGGGAAAACAGTGAAAAACCCTGCCAAGGTTCTTTTCTGAGTAACAGTAAACATTTTAGTGGCCCAAAACTCTGCACCTCTTTTTATGACATCAAACTGTTTGGTGATACTATGATACTGCAAACACAAATAAAATAGATGAGAGGATATTTTCCCTGTGCTAAAAAATGCTTGAATAAAACCTGGTGACAGAAAGGTAGACTTCACAAGATTTTTAATTGTGATGGAATTCATGCTTCTTTTGAGTAGCTACCCTAAGGGACAGTCTCCAAAGAAAATGCATAAAACCTTGGATTTTCTACAAATGATGGACTGGGCTGATTCTGGGTGGAAATGCCAGTGAATATTTAATATGCTGTATAATTACTATGATAGTTACAAGCTCAGTTGAAGCCCTGATTATGAGGCTGTCAAAGATTTAATTACTCTGCCATATCATTTTTCCTCCTATAACTTCTGATATTTTTAGTGCATGAATTGGCAGAATTCATGAGTTTGTGTTTTTTTTTAAATCAACACATATATTAGATCTCAGCAAAAATACTAGGCAGTATTTGAGGACTCCAAGATGATAACACATCTGGTTAAAGAAGATGTGTTGTCAGTGGGAGAAGACATAGTGTCTATAGTAGCAGAGTCAGTAAAGGATAGAAGGGGGCTTGGATCTGGGTAATTGCAAAATATAAGCATACTTACTTAAAAATGGAAGTAAGATGCAAAAATAAACCCAAGAGGCAGACTGGAAATAAAGGAAGTCCATTCCAATTGTAAAAAATGTATTACGAAGGCCTTGAATTGTCCTAAAACTTAATGATTTTAATTGAACAATCCGTTAAGAAACAAAGCAAAACACCCAAAGGCAAGTAAGACTAAGCAAAGCAACACACACACAAAATAGTATGAAAATGTATTCCATGAGATATAAAGCCAATGAGACAAATATTAATAATTGATGAATCTAGGTGAAAGGTAGAAATTTATTAATTGACTGTTTTGTAATTTTTCTATAGATTTTGGTTGGGGAAATTTAGTAAAATGATTTGTTAGACAGAAGCTAATGTAGAAATGATCTACAAATAAAGATATCAGATACTGCCACAATTTAAGACTATACAGTTGTTTGGTGAGTAATAACCAATATGCCCATTTATTTTAAGAGATGTTAGGCTCATAATAAACAGACCACAGAGAAGACAGAGTGAGAAACATTTATGTAAACAGGGGCATTATTTAGAAATCTACATATAGAAAAACAATTGTGCTAATCAGCCCCACATTCTTGTTTCTTCACTCTTAGTGCACAGATAAAAGGGGTGTTCCATTACCAAAAAAATGCATTCCCACTAGGTAAAATGAACTAGGAATTTAGATGAAAGCTAAAACTTATTTAGAGGAAACCGACAGCTGGGGGAAAATTTTGTTTTAAGTTTGGCATTATGTCTTCTGCCTTCCAACCAGCTTTCTATAAACCTGATTTACATAGAGTCCTCAGAAAAAAATGCTCAGAGAAGAACTTGAATTAAATACCTAGTAGGAAAGTCAACTGATTCTTGAAATCATAAAGGTAATTCATATCTTATAGACAATCAAAGGTGTAAGTGAATCAAGAGAAAAAGCATAAAGTTGAGCAGCTGTCTAGAAAGTTTTGGGTCACAGAAACAGACCAAAATATAGAATCACTGATATGGTTTGGCTGTGTGTCCCCACTGAAACTCATCTTAAATTGTAATCACCATAATTCCCACATGTCAAGGGAGAGACCTGCTGGGAGGTGACTGGATCATGGGGACGGTTTCCCTCCTGCTGTTCTTGTGATAGTGGGTGACTTCTCATGAGATCTAATGGTTTTATAAGTGTTTGACAGTTCCTCCTTCACACTTTCTCTCCCTTGCCTGTTACCAGTAAGATGTGCCTGCCTCCCATTCTGCCATGACTGTAAGTTTCCTGAGGCCTCTGCAGTCATATGGAACTGTGAGTCAATTAAATCTCTTTCCTTTATAAATCACCCAGTCTTAGGAAAGTTCTTTACAGCAGTGTGAGAACAAACTAATACAGTCAGGCTCCCTTCAAGTACAAAGTCCATTTAGATAGAAAATATTAAGCATTAAAGAGTTTTAGAAATGCAGAATCAGTGATCCCACACGCAGAAAGGAACCATTAGGAAATAATACATCAACAACAAAATTATGAATTAGAAAAGGAAAAATTTGAATCAGTGAATCTGCATTATTTTACAATGGTGTAAGCATGCCATTATACATTTGTCAATACCCACAGCCCATACAAAACAAAGAGTAAACACTAATGTGAACTTCTATTAATAATATTTCAATACTGACTCATAAGTTGTAACAAAGATACCACATTCATTTCTTCTAATATTAGAAGTAACTGGTAAATGGGTTTGAAAGTGAAAGGGCATATGAGAACTCCACACTTTCCACTCAATTTGGTTGGTAGAGATTTGAATCCTAAAGGTGCTTCTGGTGAGGTCTCAGAAAGATATGAAGAACATGTCACTGGTCAATGGAGGAAAGATGACCCTTGTCATAAAGTGGAGAGAACTTGACTGAGTTACATTCTACCACTGGGAGGAAAGTAGAATTTGCTAACAAAGAGCTGATATTTCCAAGCACAGTGTGGAACAAACTCTCTGGTTTCTCCTTCTTGCTTATACCAGTTTAATACGAGAGAAAATAGATAAAATGAGGAAGAAATCATTAAGCAAAAAAGAACAACACTTGAGGGATTTTGGAAAATTCTCTTTTATCCAGGGCAGCAGCAAAAAATGATAAAAAAAAGATATTCTGGAGAGAACATTAAAGCTATGGCTGGACAACCATGATTTTAATAAGATTGCCTGAAAAGAGATTAGACGGTGCGATTTATGGGTTTAATCAAACATTAATGAGAACCAAGAATAAAATTTGGGGCTATTCAGGAAAGGGATCTGGGGAGAACTTTTATGATCTAGTGCTTAGAACCCCATGAATTGCATGGGGAAGACTGATAAGGGTTACCGCGAACTTTATATCAGCAGATACCATAAGCTGGACCTCGTCCGGATTGGTAACGATAGTAAGAAATAAGGAGAAAAATTTATACTGAGGGAAGAAGACATAGTTGCAGAGGCAGAAAGAGACAGAGGCAGTGGGCCAGAGTTGGGCAGCCCAATGGGGCTCGGCGCTCAGAGATGGGATCATTGCCTTGTAAGGACCCAGAGGGAAGCATCAGTCCACAGAGGAATTAGTATGTGACCTAAAAACCAATCAAATTTGCCTAGGTAGGTTTCAGGGTTGTAGGTTTTCGGGGGGTTGCTTGGGACCCAAGACCCATTTTATGTTTCCAATTTTCTCCCTTTTGGAATGTGAGTGCTATCTTATTTCTGTCCTGTCACACAAAACCCTACATACAAGTGATGTATTAAATGCTAATTTTTTGTTTTTTTGTGTTTCTTAAGTGAGTGTTAACGAAGTATGTTAATGCGAGTAGAAACACCACAACAAAATTAGGGAAAGGCAAACATGAGGCAGAAAAGCCAGAAAAATAAAAAATTCAGAAATATGTGGAAATTTAAAAATGTACTGCTAAATAACTAATGGGTCAAAGAAGAAATCATAACAGTAATGACAAATAATTGGATTTAGTGGAAAATGAAAACAAAACATAATAAATTGAATGGAATACAGCTAAATCAGTGGTCAGAGGAAAATTTATAGCTGCAATATGCTTTTATTAAAAATAGAAAGGTCTCAAATAATGACCAAATCTTCTACCTTAAGAAATTAGAAAGAATATTAAGAACAAACTAAACTCAACAGAAGCAAGAGAAAGGAAATTTTAAAGATTAGAGAAAAATAAATAAAATGCAGAATAGAAAATGACAGAGAATGTCAGCAACCAAAATTGTGTATTTTAAAATAAGTGACAACATTATTCAACATTGTAGCTCCTTACAAGATTGTACAAGTTATGCAATCAATTATTCCTGGTGCCTTCACTTCGTTAAATAGGGAAAAATAAATATATATTGAAGTATTGTGAGGATAAAATTAAATGGCAAGTGCTTAGTAAATATCCCCATGCCAGGTCCTTGGTATTTGAATGAAGTTTGGACTTTGTACATTTGAATATAGTTATGCATACATATATTTAAATGTGTTTATAAAGCACCTATTTTTTTCTGTAATTTATATTCTGTAACAATACTTTTGATATCTACTGCTTAAAATTTTACTACAAATTTAGATATGATTCTGAATTCTATTTAAATCTTAAAGTTTAGATATTAAAGACAATATTTATATATTTTGATTGTCTTTGATTTCTTACCTTTTGGTCATTTATTGAGATAATTTGATATTTCAATTAAAAATTTAAAAGTTAGACAATTTAATCACCATTTTATACTTTACTAAGTAACCATGAGATGATTTATTTTACCATCACAATTTAGTTGAGGATAAAAAAGTGTATATCACTCTCAAATAAATAACTAAGGTTAATTATTTGATGCCAATAATCGTTTTAAACTGAATAAAATTAATTAGTTTATTGACAAAATTATATTACAATTTTAATCAGTTAAGTAATCTTAGTTTATATCTGAAAAGGTTGACAATTTTGAAGTCTAAAAATATCCATTTGAAAATATTAATTAAGAATCATTTTATCTTGAATTTTTTAAAGTAATATTTATTAGTCCACAGTGAATCCTGTGAAAAGTAAGTGAAGCAGATTTATTTCCCAAGAGACAGTGGATCACACAGTGTTGGAGCAAACAAACACAAGTAACTGACAGTGTATTTACATTTGCCTCAGGAGAGCTGGTACTTCCGAATTTTATGACAAAGTCTAATACTTTGAGAGAAATTTGATCTTTCTGATAGTTCTACCAAGTTATCATCTCAAAAGCAGAAATAATTTTGTCACATTTATAAAGTCAAGGCAATTTATTATTAGGAGATAAGAAAACATGATTTTTTTTTTTTGCACAATATTTAGTGCAATGTCTTTAACTCTAGAATTTAAAAGGCATTTAATTTGGGTAATATTGTTCCATATTAAACAGTCGTATTTTTTCAGTTGTGCTATTTAATTATTATTATCTGGCTTTTTTCCATGGTTGAGAGAAGAACAGAAAAAGGAAGGGAGAGAGAGAGAGAGAGGGAGAGAGATCATCCATAATCACTTAAAATAATGGCAAAACTATTTATGTGATTAGGATATTTATCAATTAGAAAAAAATTTCACATCTATCATTTTTTATTTTCTTCTTAGGTTGTAAAATTTATAAATAAAATAATACTTACTTTGAATACCATATTATCAAACATCAAAACTAAATGTAATTTCTGAAATGAAAAATTTTTTAAATACACAGTCACAGATAACACACACACACTTTATTAGGTACTGATTATTTTATGAGTTCCTTGTTTGTCTGCTTTCAGCATGTTGGAGAGTAAGAAGATTGTGTGGTTGAATTTCTTATGGAAAAAATAAATTTCAAAGGTAAGTGACAGGTTTTTCTAAATCCAAGATATGTAGGGGTTGGGACAGTGACTGAAGCCATGTTTCATGGGATTGTAAAACCAAATACAGGGCTGTGTAGAGCTTAAAGATGTGACAAATCAAGGCTGCAAAATATCACTCAAAATAAAATTAAAATTGGATTCTGGAATTATCCACAGAATATACTGAAATAAGGCAATCTATGTGTGACACCAGACTAAACAAATCTCTTGAAAAGATTGTTGTCTGGAAAAAATATAGTCTCACTAATGGAAAAGATTATATCATCAAAAAGTTCCTTAAAAAAATTAGATGCTGTTGCACACAACTTAATGATTATATGTCATAGTGTTTGCCAAGGAAGGAAGTGTAGAATAATGTCAAACATTTTATCCTTAGATGACTTTACTCAGATGATTTGTCCATTTATTTATTTATTTATTATTTATTTATTTTTACTTAGGTTTTATTGAAGTATGATTTTCATGTAATTGTATTAATCAGTTTTACACAAATAGCTTGATACATTTTTTAAATGTTTGCTCTTATTTAATCACTACCACAATTATGATATAGAACATTTTCATCACTCAAAGAGTTTCCTCATGTCCCTTTGCAACCAGTCTTTTCCCCATATCCTCTGGCTATTGGCAATCAATAAACTGCTTCCTAACACTACATTAAATAAAATTGTATAATTTGTAATCTTTGGGGACTGGCTTTCTTTATATACCTTTGAGAATTATCTGTGCTAATGTATATATCAGAAGTCAATTCATTTTTAGTATTGATTTGCATCCATTGTATGAATACACAATTTATCAAATATTCAAACAGAACAAAGAAAGTTGCTATAAATGTCTGAGGTCTTGCCTTGGAGGTGCACATGTTTTAACTTATTTTGGTAGTTACACTGAAGTGAAATTGTTGATTCCATAATAACCATAGGCTTACCTTTCTAGGAAACTCAAATCGTTTTTGAGAGTGGCTAGCCCATTTATCACTGCAATGCAGGGAAGTTCCTCATCAGTGTTTGGTAATGGCCATTCTTTTAAAATTCAATCACTTTGGTAGGGGTGTAAAGGCATCTTATTATGGTTTTAATTTGCATTTCCTAATAACTAATAACCCTGAGAACCTTGCTTTGTGCTCAATTATCATCCAATATTTTGTTTGGTGAAGTGTATCTTCAAATATGCCGGCAATTTTATCAAATTATTTTATTAATAAATTATAAGAAGTCTTTATATATTCTGGTGGATACAAATTATCCTTTATCAGATATATCGATTTGTCATATATTGCCTTCCATTTTTCACTGTTTAGATAATTTAGCTATAGGTTATTTGTAGTATCCCTTTATTGGGATGAGAAGTTTCCTTTCTACGCCTAGTTTGCGAGATGTTTATCATAAATCATCGGTAGAATTTTATAAATTCATGAGTGTATAACATTAAAAATTTAGTTACAGGCAAGGAATTATGCCTATCACCTACATTATATTTGGAATAACCAAATAGTAGTAAGGGAAAGCATCGCTTTATAAATTATTCCAATCAATAATTAAAAATAAAATGACATAATAGATATCACAATTTTGCAAGCCCTAATGAATTAAAAATAAATAAATTAAAATATTTTTACTCATTTACTCTTTCTCTAAGACTTCCTTTTTTAACATCAGAGTTGGTTATGACCTGTATCTTTCCTCTCTCCGAAGACCTTACTTGACATTTCTGCAAGGCAGGTTCTCTTGGTGATAATATTCCCTCTCAATTTTAGTTTTCTGGAAAGAGTCTACTTCTTTACTTTTGAAGATAATTTCCACCGCTTACTGAAGTCTTAAGGTTGGTGATTTTTGTTTTCTTTCAAACATTTGTGTATTTTACTTCACTCTCTTCTTGCTTGCACAGTTTCTGAGTAACAGTGTGGTTTAATGCATATCCCTGTTCTTCTGTGGGATTTTTGTTTTGTTTGTATTCCTCTTTACGTCCCCTTAATATTTTAACTCACAAACTACTCCACACCGACCCTCCAGCAATCCATCAATTACAGATTAAAGTGCTTCTACCAATAGTGTTTCCAGCTTCTGGCTTTTGTTCCTGGACTTTTTTACCTGGACTTCTTTACCCACAAACTGTGAGTCTCTGTATCTCTCTGTCCATCTCCCACCATTTTCAGGGCAAAAGATTTTTTCTATTACTCATTTATTTGTTGGATCTAAATGTTGTTGATTGTCAGTTAGTCCAGCTTTGTTCTTGTTGTGATGATTAGAGTGAGAATCTCCAATATCTTGGCATGTCAGATCAGAAACACACACAAAACTCAAAACTATAAAACTTCTAGAAGAAAACAAGGGAAATATAGGTGATCATGAGTTTCCCAATGAAATGTTATATACAACATCAAAAATATGATTCATGAGAAAAAAAATTTTATATTAAACTATATTAAAAGCAAAAATTTCTGCTCTATGAAAAACACTGTTAAGAAAATGAAAACACAGACCACCGACTGGAAGCACATATTTATAAAAGACAAACCTGATAAAGGAGGTGTATCTGGAATATACAAATAAGTCTTAAGACTCCACAATAAGAAAACAAATAATCCAATTAGAAAATAGATAAAAGATCTGAACAGACACTTCAGCAAAGATACATGGATGCCAAATAAGCATATGCAAATATGCTCATCATAAGACACTGGGGAATTGTAGATTAAGACAACAAAATACCATTACATACCTGTTACAGTGGCTAAAATCCAAAACCATGACAACATCAGATTGTGAGGCAGTAAAGCAAAAGTGCTTTAATTTGTTGCTGATGGAAATTTAAAATGGTAGAATGACTTTGAAAGATGGTTTGGAAGTTTCTTACAAAGCTACATATAGTCTTACCATATAATATGACAATTGAAATCCTATTTACGAAAAATAGGTGAAAACATGTCACAAAGCATGCACATAAATGTTTACAGCAGTTTTATTCATAATTCCCCAAATTGGAAACAACCAAGATATTCCTCAATAAGTATATTTACAAATGAAATGTGTTATATTCATACAATGGAATACTTTTCAGCAATATAAAAAAATGTGCTATCAAGCTATGAAAAGACATGGAGACATCTTAAATGTATGTTACTAAGTTAAATCAGGCAATCTGAAAGACCACACACTGTATGATTCCAATTATATGACATTCCGGAAAAGGCAAAAAGAAAGGTTGTGGAAAGATTAGTTTTTGCCAGGGGTTGATGGGAGGGAAGGAAGGCTAAGAAGATGGAGCACGGAGAATGTTTAGGGTAGTGAAACTATTCTGTATGAAAATGTAATGGTGGATATATGACATGAGGAAATTGACAAAACCAATATAATTTTTTATAACAGAGAGTGAACTTTAATGTAAACTATGAGCTTCAGTTATTAATAGTGTGCCAATATCAATTGCAATAAATGCACTATGCTAATTCAAAATATTAATAATAAATTAAACATAGTGGGAGTAGCATATATGAGCTCTATTTGAATTCAATTTCTCCATAAATCTAAAACTGCTCTAAGAAATAAAGTATATTAATTACATGGAAAAAAGAAGTCCTGGCACTACCTATATTGAGGAAACGCTTCTCATCATGTTGCTTTATCTTGGATCTATCGACCAGAGAGGTGTACCATGGAAAGGTTTTAGGGTGTTAAGAAAGTCCTCAATCTGTGTGAAAACTTCCTATCCTTGTATTTTACAGTTTGTATGAAATTCTTGTTGTAGACGTTGATCTGAAAGCTTTAAAACCCACATTGAAGTGTTAATATTAATCCTGAAGTCTATTGCTATTTTCACAAATCTTAATACATATTTCTTAAGCAACTTAACTCAGATAAAACATTTTTCACAGATAATTCTTTTTTCCAAGTCTTGACACTGTAATTTAGTTATGGAAAATTTCCTAAAACATTAAGTAACCAATATATTAAAAACTTTTATCCAACATTGTATGTGCTTATTCATTTAGCTTTGTTCCTGTCTTTTTAAACACCATTGTCAGTTTACATGGCACTTTTGGCTTCTCCAGTACACAGATTGTTGTTGTTATTTTTCAGAGCTCAGAAAGAATGACCAGTCCCATGTGATTTTTGGTAGACTATATATTTCTATCTAAATCTTAGTGTCCATGTCTTGAAGAACCCTGGCGGCAGCAGCATTTTGATTAAACTGATAACTAAAGTTTCATGCCAGTTGGATGCACAAAAGTCTTGACATTTGCTGTGACTGCACTGCAATGAAGATAGATAGTTCAAACTACTCTGATTAAAAGTTCTGATCACAGTTGCATAATGGTTTGGCCACTCTGAATATGAAATAGGCTAAATGAATTATAGCACATGAACTTAATCAACTTCATCTTGTTTATATCCAGGCTCCTCTCCAACTCATCAAGGTCATTTTGAATTTTAATACAGCTTTTAAATGTGCTAATTGTCCTACCAAATTGGTGTCATCAGCAAATTTACTAAAGATACACTCTGGTTCATCACCCCAATCATTAATTTTTAAAATGTTTAATAGTAGCATACTAAGTATGACCCCAACAAAAAATATAGTTAGCACTTAAAATTTCAAAAGATGATACTTTATCAATTGCCTGACAACTCAATATTTTCCATCTGTTAAAAAAATAGATTTGTTTCTTTTATTAAAGTACAAAGTTGTGTTTATCTGTGTGCAAATGCTAGTGTCAGGCATTTTGATCTTAGAACTAGAAAGTAGGGAATATGTCTATGTTATTCCTTGGTGATATTTTGATATACTATCACTTTTATTTGATTTTCCTGCAATTAAAATATCCCACCTATCATCCCTTCTTCTTTCTGTCTTATGTGACCTCACTTTTACAACCAATACTTGAAATATTTAGGGCCTGTACTTCACCACTGTGCCTGGTTCAATCACCTTAACATCCCATTACCCTGACCTTCCAAAGCCCTATACACATTTTTACTCCATTCTTCCTCAGGCAAAAACACATGCTCATACCTCAGAACTTGTCACAATGATATGACAACATTTAAAAATGTGGATGTCAAGCATCCTTCCACAACCGTCCTCAGTTATTGTTCCACCTTTATTTTAATATCCTTCTCTAATAATAATTTTACCTAATTTCAACACAGAATTTGTCGGCCCTATCACCTTTTAAGATTCATATTTTCCTTCATACGCTGTTTCTTCTTTGCTCGGGCAAAAACATCTATGGAATGGTATTATTATTCTTCAGCAAACCCAGCTTCATACTCTTTGGCCTCTTGCCTATGTGCTTGACTTATTATATTAATTTCCTAGGGCTGCCATAAAACGTACTACAAACTTGGTGGCTTAAAGCAACAAAGATATATTCTGTCACATTTCTGGATAATTGAAGTCTGAAATCAAGGTGTTGGCAGGGCCGTGTTCTCTCTGAAGGCTCTAGGGAAGAATCTTCCCTTGCCTCTTCCTCATTTCTTTTGGTTGATGGCAATCCTTAGCATTTCTTTAATTCACTACAATTCTGCCTCACTACAATTTCTGTACTTATCGTCACATGACCTTATTGCCTTGAGGTGGGTCTTTCTATCCAAATCTCCCTCTCCTTATAAGAATACCAGTCATTATAATTAGAGCCCACCCTAATCCACATAAATTTATCTTAATTTGATAACCTCTGCAAAGATTCCATTTCAAAATGAAGTCACATTCTGAGGTTCTGGGTGGACATAAATTTTGAGGGGATATTATACACATAGTAAATGACAAGCTGTAATCCTTGTTAGACTCACAAAATTTCTATTGGATTTTTCAAACTGGATTTCATAGTAAATCTGCAGAAAATAACATGTGAACTGGCCATTTAGAAATCATGACAACAAATTAGTAATACCCCTTACTATCCAAAATTCTTCCTATTCCTTAGAAATGAAATTCCACCTTCTTAGGGGGTTATTTTACTTTTTCTTTAATTGTCTAAAAAGTACATTTTAAGAAAGGAGATGACAACTCACATAACTAGCCACTGCCAATTTACTATAACCAGGACTGATATTCGGGGTCAATATTTATCCCATCGCCTTCCACTTACTGGAGAATTAGACCCCCAAAAGAGTTGCCCATTTTTTTCTCACTGTACTAGATTTTCTATTTTCACTTTTTTTTTTTTTTTTTTTTTCAGATGGAGACTCACTGTCACCCAGGCTGGAGTGCAGTGGTGCAATGTCGGCTCGCTGCAACCTCTGCCTCCTGGGTTCAAGTGATTCTCCTGCCTCAGCCTCCTGAGTAGCTGGGATTACAGGTGCCTGCCACTATGCTCAGCTAATATTTGTATTTTAAGTAGAGACAGGGTTTCACTATGTTGGCCAGGTTGGTCTCGAACTCCTGACCTCATGATTCACCCACCTTGGCCTCCCAAATTGCTGGGATTACAGGCACGAGCCACCGTGCCTGGCCTATTTTCACTATTTTCATTACCATGCAACTACTGACTCATGTTCTGGTTGTTAGAAAACAAACCTCCATTTATTCTATACTCATTTCTATTTCATCCTGCTATATTTGGGAGTACTATAGCCAACACTTCACTAAAATATTTTATTTATGTTTAATAACTCTATTTTGCCAAATTCTTAAGTTTTCTATCTGTTTTCACCTTATGAGAAATTGTATCGCTATTCACCCCAGCTGACCACATTTTATATTTCTTAATATTTTTTGTTAGTCGCATGACAACAGTACTCTCCAGACTCCTTCTGTATTGCTTCAGTCATCAGAAGATGCAAATTTAATTTGCCTCTTCCTAATGGAACTAACTGCTCAGTGCTGGAGGGCTTTGGAACAACCGTTTCAGCCTTCTTTTCAGTATACTTCTGATTTCTAAATAAATAGATTCCTAAAGGATTATTTCATCCCACAGCCTTGAGGTCTCTGGTGTGTGTGTGTGTGTGTGTGTGTGTGTGTGTGTGCGTAGCCTTAGTTTCTATCCAGTGATCCACCATTTAGGTGCTCAGAACAGAAACCTATATGCCACATTCTATTCTGGTCTTACCTCTGGTGTGATACACTTACTCTAGATTTCAAAACAAAATAAAACAACAACAGCAACAACAACACACATGTAAACAGAGAATCAGAGCAGATAAATAGTAGGGACCAAGAATGTTATCCCTAGGGAGAGTGTGGTGGGTAGAGGCAGCATAAAGTGTGAAGGTGTATACAGACAAAAGGGTAAATTATATTCAAGAGAAATAAAAAGATTCATGTACTAAGTTCAAGGAAAGAATATCGGGATATGAGGAGGGAGACTGTGAATGAGTCCAGATCATGTACATCATTCTAAATGTTAAAGAAGAAGACATTTATGCAGCCAACAAACACTAAAAAAAGCTCATCATCGCTGGTCATTAGAAAAATGTAAATCAAAACCACAATGAGATACTATCTCACAACAGTTAGAACGGCAATCATTAAAAGTCAGAAAACAACAGATGCTAGGAGAAGATGTGGAGAAATAGGAACACTTTTTACACTGTTGGTGGGTGTGTAAATTACTTCAACCATTGTGGAAGACACTGTGGTGATTCCTCAAGGATCTAGAACTAGAAATACCATTTGACCCAGCAATCCCATTACTGGGCATATACACAAAGAATTATAAATCATTCTACTAAAAAGACACATGCACAAGTATGTTTATTGTGGTACCGTTCACAATAGCAAAGACTTGGAACCAACTCAAATGTCTATCACTGATAGACTGGATAAAGATAATGTCACACATATACACCATGGAATAGTATGCAGCCATGAAAAAGGATGAGTTAATGTCCTTTGCAGGGACATGGATGAAGTTGGAAACCATCATTCTCAGCAAACTAACACAAGAACAGAAAACCAAACACTGCATGTTCTCACTCATAAGAACACATGGACACAGGGAGGGGAACAACACACACTGGGGCCTGTCAGGGTTTGGGAGGCTAGGGAAGGGATAGCATTAGGAGAAATACCTAATGTAAATGACGGGTTAATGAGTGCAGCAAACCACCATGGCGCATGTATACCTATGTAACAAACCTGCACGTTCTGCACATGTACCCCAGAACAGAAGAAGAAGAAGGAGAAGGAGAAGGAGAAGGAGAAGGAGAAGAAGGAGAAGGAGGAGAAGGAGGAGAAGGAGAAGAAGAAGAAGAAGAAAAGGAAGAGGAAGAGGAAGAGGAAGAAGAAGAAGAAGAAGAAGAAGAAGAAGAAGAAGAAGAAAATATGTCTTTAAAGACAAATATGATAGTACTGTATTCTTAAATAGAACTTGAATTAATTGACATGGTATGTATAATAATAAATAATGATGAAAACATCCTTGTAAATAATAAGTCACCACTGATGTGTTTTGGTATATTTAAAGTGATACTAATGGTTTTATTACAGTAAGGGAGACTCTTTTTTTGGTAAGTAATTAATAATCATAATTTTAGTGGACAAATGTAAAAGTTGTGAATAATGAAGAGTCTTCAGGACTTGTGTGTAAAGGGCAACAACAAAGTATTAGATACATAAATTTAAAATGCATTTGTAATGAATTAATACAATTTTGCAAAA
>NW_016821045.1:0-303 GCF_001698545.2 Rhinopithecus bieti
GTGTGTGTGCATGTGTATGTATGCGTGTGTGTGTGCATGTGCTGTGTATGTATGTGTGTGCATGTGTATGTATGCGTGTGTATGTGTGTGTGCGTGTGTGTGTATGTATGCGTGTGTGTGTGCATGTGTATGTATGCGTGTGTGTGTGTATGCGTGTGTATGTGTGTGTATGCATGTGTGTACGTATGCGTGTGTGTGTGTGTGTGTGTATGTATGCGTGTGTATGTGTGTGTCGTATGTGTGTATGTATGTGTGTATGTATGCGTGTGTGTGCATGTGTGTGTGTATGCGTGTGTGTGTGCA
>NW_016821046.1:0-312 GCF_001698545.2 Rhinopithecus bieti
CTCCTTCAGTTCTGCTCTCATCTTAGTTATTTCTTGTCTTCTGCTAGCTTTTGAATTTGTTTGCTCTTGTTTCTCTAGTTGTTTTAATTGTGATGTTAGGGTGTTGATTTTAGGTCTTTCCCCCTTTCTCCTGTGGGCATTTAGTGCTATAAATTTCCCGCTAAACACTGCTTTAAGCTGTGTCCCAGAGATTCTGGTACATTGTGTCTTTGTTCTCATTGGTTTCAAAGAACTTATTTATTTTGCCTTAATTTTGTTATTTACCTAGTAGTCATTCAGGAGCAGGTTGTTCAGTTTCCACGTAGTTGTGCA
>NW_016821047.1:0-984 GCF_001698545.2 Rhinopithecus bieti
CACACATTCTTCATAGGTTCCCAGTGAATAAATCTATTATTTTTTGATGTCCTTCTTTGTTTCTTTGGAGTTTTAATTTCAAGTACATTTTATAATATATTATAATTTTTCACTTAAGATGTAGCTTGTGTAAGATTATTTTGACTGTTTCTGCTCTCATTTGATTAATATTTTCATGGAATGTCTACTTTCTTCCTGCCTCTTCTAGTCTTTTTTTATCATTAGATTTCAGCTGACTCGTGTAGAAAGGCAAGATGAATCTCGGTTTTTAAAATATTTTAATAAAACTATTTATTGAAAGTATGTCTCAATTTAAAAGTTAATTTTATATATATTTAAATAATTTTCTGAAATAGAAAGATTGTTACTTTATTAAGTATTTTATTTGATCCTTCCATCTTTGTCTTTTATTCTCTTTCCATCTTTGTGTCTTTTGATATTTGTATTGATAGGCTTTCACTTGTTTTGTGTATTTATACAAATATTTTTGTGGTACCTTGGGGTGTTACACATAATCTCTAAAAGATACAACAACATATTTTAATCTGGTAAATAAACTTAAGTTGTATACAAAAATTTGTTCTTATTACACCTTCCCTCAAATTTGTCATTGATGTTGTTAATGGTATCTTTTTATATTGTATATTCATTAATGAATATTTATGATGATTTCTATGCTTTTATCCTTCAAATTTCAGAGAATAATTAAAAATGTTTTCTGCACCACTAGGGTAATGCTAAGAATTTCTACTTTTGTGTATTTGCATATTTTTTCCCAGAAAATCATATATTTTTATATTATTGTTTTTTTAAAAAAAATCATGTTATTTTCAGTAGAATGAACTGTTTTCAGCACCTTTTATCTGTAGGGCATATGCACTTCCAATATACTTTTTTAGAATTTGGTTACTTTGGAAGGTGTTTACTTTTTTTATTTGGCGTGACAGATTCACTGATGGTATTATTCTCAATTAATTGAAGCTA
>NW_016821049.1:0-2684 GCF_001698545.2 Rhinopithecus bieti
AGCAGTGTAGGAGAAGCTGCTATGTCACTGTGGTGTATATTCCCAAGACCAAGGGGCACTGACTCTAGAAGCCACTCAACGGAAGGGTTCTTGGGTTGAAGACCCACAACCACTGGCTGGGGCATCAGGGGAGGTGCATTGGGGGCAGACTCCTCCAGATGGCTGTGGCAGGCGAGCGTGGCTGGCAGAGCCCCCGGTGACCCGGCCCCTTGGACCCAGACATGAGTGGGAGGTGGCGGGGTTACAGGCGTAAGGAGCCCTGGACTGCTTCAGGATGACAGAGAAACAGGCCTAACCTGAGGCCACCAACTGGACATGACGGGGCCATCTTGGTGGCACCCTGGGAGGCCTCACATGGCCACGCTCACGGCCAAGAGAACACGCAGGAAGCAGCACCAGGCTGCCAGCTGCGTTTCCACCTGCAGGGGGGCACGATGGGAAAGGACTCCCACCATTCAAGAGGGGCACAGACGGGAGTCAGGAGGGAGCAGTCGCTCAGCAGGCCGAGGTGCCTGGGTGGCTTCTGATGAATGGGTGGGAAAACGGGGGAAAAGGAAGGGGTTCCCACTAAGAAGCTGAAAGCACCCCCACCTCCTCAACTCATTCTCCTGACCTGGAATAATCTAAACCCAGTCATGAGGATCACACTTTAGAACTGAAAGCACCCCAACAGGGCCCAATGTGCCCCTCAGCTAACGCACAGAACACGAGGCAGATGCATGGGCGCCACGGCCGGGCAGGCCCTCGGCCCCTCAGCTAAAGCACAGGACACGAGGTAGATGCATGGGCGCCACGGCAGGGCAGGGCCTCGGCCTCTCAGCTAAAGCACAGGACACGTGGCAGAGGCATGTGCACCACAACAGGGCAGGGCCTCAGGCAGGGCCTCGGGCCAGCCAGTAGCCAGCGGCGTGGGGAACTCTGAAGAACGCCCGCCAGCCTGGCCGGACTTGCTGCCTCAGGCCCTGCTGAATGACGGAGCACACAGAGCACAGATAGCGTCGCTTTGGAAAATACCCTGCGTGGGGCAGCCAGTTACGTGGTCACAGAAACCTGAGCAGGGAAATGGGCAGGGTAAGCACGCACTTGGCAGTGTAGAGGACCTGGAGCTCCAGGGGCCAGGAGACAAGCAGCGAGAAGAGAAGACGGCGCCTCCCCAGACTCCGCAGGACATACTTGGGTATGCTATTATGTGAAAAAATTTTTTTGGTTTTTGAGACAGAGTCACACTCTGTCACCCAGGCTGGAGTGCAGTGGCGCGATCTCAGCTCACTGCAACCTCCGCCTCCTGGGTTCAAGTGATTCTAATGCCTCAGCCTCCCGAGTAGCTGGGATTACAGGCATGCGCCACCACACCCAGCTAATTTTTGCATTTTTAGTAGAGACAGGGTTTCACCATGTTGGCCAGCCTGGTCTTGAACTCCTGACCTCAGGTGATCCATCCACCTCGCCTCCCAAAGTGCTGGGATTACAGGCGTGAGCCACCACACCCAGCTGAAAGAATTTACTAAAAAAATCGTTAACATGTAAATGTGTAAATCCCTAATTTAAAAAGGGACAGAAGACCCAGAAAGATGTACATCAGAGCACTAATTGTGCTCACTGGTTCGGAGTGAAGGCCTTGAGTGGGAGCTTCCACCCTACTGAATGGTGCTGCTGTAATATCCAAATTATTTTCCAGGATATTATATCTTTTTTTTTTTTTTTGAGATGGAGTCTTGCTCTGTCGCCCAGGCTGGAGTGCAGTGGCCGGATCTCAGCTCACTGCAAGCTCCATCTCCCGGGTTTACGCCATTCTCCCGCCTCAGCCTCCCGAGTAGCTGGGACTATAGGCGCCCGCCACCTCACCCGGCTAGTTTTTTTTTTCTTTTTTTTTTTGGCATTTTTTAGTAGAGACGGGGTTTCATCATGTCAGCCAGGATGGTCTCGATCTCCTGACCTCGTGATCCGCCCGTCTCGGCCTCCAAAGCGCTGGGATTACAGGCTTGAGCCACCGCGCCAGGCCAGGACATTGTATCTTATAATTTTTTTTTGAAACAGGGTCTTGTTTGTCACCCAGGCTGGAGTGCAGTGACTCTATCATATAGCTCACTGCAGCCTGGATTCCTGGGCTCAGGCGATCCTCCCACTTTGGCCTCTCCAGCTGCTGGGATTACAGGTATGAGCCACTGTGCCTGGCCCAGTACTGTGTCATTTTAAAAACTCAAGAAGGGGTAACGTAGTTGTCCATAATCTTACAAACCACTGTCAACAGAGCACATCATTTTCTCTCTGTATATGTTAGTGTTATAATTAAACCCTGAATTAAGTGTGATTTTGAATCTTTTCTTCCTAGTAAACAAGCCAGCCCAACACAGCCAGCACACAATGAACAAGCCATGGCTCTTCGGTTTCTCCCACGGGAGCCTCTGCCAAGGCCACAGCTTCCAGAACACCAAAACTACTGGGAGAGTAAATCCTTACAAATAATTTCCAGAATGTTTAGAATAACAAATCCTGGGACAGGTGCAGTGGCTCACACCTGTAATCCCAGCACTTTGGGAGGCCGAGGCTGGCAGATCACTTGAGGTCAGGAGTTCAAGACCAGCCTGGGCAACATGGCAAAACCCCATCTCTACTACACATACAAAAAAAGCCGGGCGCGGTGGCTCAAGCCTGTAATCACAGCACTTTGGGAGGCCGAGACG
>NW_016821050.1:0-2684 GCF_001698545.2 Rhinopithecus bieti
CTCCGCCTCCGAGGGTCACGCCATTCTCCTGCCTCAGCCTCCTGGGTAGCTGGGACTACAGGCGCCGCCACGTCGCCCGGCTAGTTTTTTGTAGTTTTAGTAGAGACGGGGTTTCACGGTGTTAGCCAGGATGGTCTCGATCTCCTGACTTCGTGATCCGCCCGTCTTGGCCTCCCAAAGTGCTGGGATTACAGGCTTGAGCCACCGCGCCCGGCCGGCGAATTTTCTTCAACACCTAAGTCCTTTTTGAAGTTACTATCGTCCCTCATATGCAGGGGATTGGTTCCAAGACCCCCACATATACCAAAATTCAAGCATACTCAAGTCCTGCAGTCAGCTCTGTGGAACCCAGATATACTAAAAGTCAATCTTCCATATACATGGGTTTCACATCCCGTAAATTTTGTCTTTGATCCAAGTTTGGTTGAAAATAGTTTACATATAAGTGGACCCAGGCAGTTCAAATCCATGTTGAAGGGTCAATCATAATTTTTCAGTCTTTATGACCTTTGTAGGTAAGAAGCTCCATAAATCCTACCCACTACTCTAAAACAACTGCTTTTCAGGTTTTCCAGAGCCATGACCACATTCTGGTGTTCTGAAGTTCTCTGAAACCTTTCAGGATTATGTGAGCTTAAACCATGGCACTTCTGAAGATGGTTTCTTCAGAACCATCTTCAGATACATGGCACTGTATCTTTCCATATTAGCATAGGGATATGTGTGTATTGTTCTTTAAGTAGAAGTAAGCTTTATGGATACTAAGTCCTTATAAATGCACAATCACTGACTTGACTTGGGTCCTTATCCCTCTCACCAGAGGCTAATTTCTCTACGTGTCCCAGATCCCATCCCCTCCCAGGTTTCCAGGGACTTGCTCCATCAGTGAACCCTCCATTTCCTGACTCTTTGGGCTCATTCTCTTCCAGGCCTTTTCCATGTTTACACATCTTCTCTCTCCCAGACTTAAAAACAAGCAAACAAACAACAAAAACCTTCTTTAATCTTAAATTTTACCTGAGTTAGTTGTTAACAAGGAAATGAGAGACTTTTAAAAATCCTCTTGTTTGCACATTATTGCCAGCTTTTTTTCTGTTCCTAACTATCCCCCACTTCCTTGCAACAAAGCTTCTCAAAGGAATTGGTTTTACTCTTTATTTCCATTTGTCACCACCTACTTACTCTTCAGCACACTCCAGTCTGATATCTGTTTCTTCCATGTTCCTGAAGTTCCATGTTGCTAAGCCCAGCCTTCCCTAACCTCATTGATTTCTCAGCATTATTGAATACAGAGCTCTCCCTCCTTAAACATTCTCTTCTTTTGCTTTCTATAATCCTTCCTTCTGCTTATCCTTATTTTCTTTCTTTTCCTTTTCTTTTTTCTTTCTTTCTTTTTTTTTTTTGAGGCGGAGTCTTGCTCTGTCGCCCAGGTTGGAGTGCAGTGGCCGGATCTCAGCTCACTGCAAGCTCCGCCTCCCGGGTTCCGCCATTCTCCTGCCTCAGCCTCCCAAGTAGCTGGGACTACAGGCGCCCACCACCTCGTCCGGCTAGTTTTTCTTTCTTTTTTTTTGGAGACGGAATCTTGCTCTGTCACCCTAGCTAGAGTACAGCGGTGTGATTTTGGCTCACTGCAATCTCTGCCTCCAGGGTTCAAGCAATTTTCCTGCCTCAGCCTCTCCAGTAGCTGGGACTACAGGCGCGTGCCACCAGCCCGTCTAATTTTTTGTATTTTTAGCGGAGACGGGGTTTCAGTGTGTTAGCTAGGATGGTCTCCATCTCCTGACCTCGTGATCCGCCCACCTCGGCCTCCCAAAGTGCTGGGATTGCAGGCGTGAGCCACCGCGCTCGGCCGGCCTTTCTTCCTTTCTTCCTTTTTTAGACAGGGTCTCACTCTGTTATACAAGTTAGAGTGCAGTGGCACAAACACAGCTCACTGCAGCCTTAACCTCTTGAGCTCAAGTGATCCTCCTGCCTCAGCCTGCTGAGTAACTGGGACTACAGGCATGCGTCACTATTCCTGACTAATTTTATTTTTGTGAGATGGGATCTCACCATGTTGCCCAGGCTAGTCTTGATCTTGGACTCAAGCAGTCCTCCCACTTTGGCCTCCCAGAGTGTGGGAATTACATGTGTGAGCCACTGCACTGACCTGTTTATTTTCCTTTATCTCTTCAACTATTTCTCTTCTGTTCAGCCTCTGAAATGCCAAGTTCCACCAGGGTTTACTCCTAAGCTTACTTCTCTGTATGTTCTGCCTGAGCAGTTTCACTCTCATGGCTTTAAATACTATCTATAAGCCAGTGGGGCCAGGCGCGGTGGCTCAAGCCTGTAATCCCAGCACTTTGGGAGGCCGAGACGGGCGGATCACGAGGTCAGGAGATCGAGACCATCCTGGCTAACATGGCGAAACCCCGTCTCTACTAAAAAATACAAAAAACTAGCTGGGCGAGGTGGCGGGCGCCTGTAGTCCCAGCTACTCGGGAGGCTGAGGCAGGAGAATGGCGTGAACCTGGGAGGCGGAGCTTGCAGTGAGCTGAGATCCGGCCACTGCACTCCAGCCCGGGCTACAGAGCGAGACTCCGTCTCAAAAAAAAAAAAAAAAAAGCCGGTGGGACTCCAGTATATATTGTTTGAGCCCACATTTCAAGTCTAAGGTATCCCCAACTCCCTGCTTGGCTTTTCTG
>NW_016821051.1:0-5224 GCF_001698545.2 Rhinopithecus bieti
TAATTTTATCAATCAAAGTAACTAAGCAAAATTCCTAAGTATGTTGCCAAAAAAAAAATTATTGTGTAAAGGATTAAAATGACATGGTGTCTGATAGCTCAATACTTATCTGTTTTTATTTTACTTTAATTATTACTGTAAGAAGTTATAGATAGCAGATACATAATAATTTTTTTTTAGATCAGAGTCTTCAGAATAAAATGATCTCAAGGATAGTGTCCAGTAGAGGATACACAACGAAACTAGGGAGAATGAATAATAGTGAGAGATGGGGAGGCAGGAAAGAGAGAGAGAGAGAGTAAGACATGGAGGGGTGAGAAAGAGAGAGAGAAAGAGAGAAACAGAGAGAAAAATGAATGAGCACATAAGTATAAATGAAAATAGATAAATTTCAGTAAGAAATTGTGTAAAAAGAACAGGAATGAGATCCTGAGCATTTTCCCATTTTACTGGAATAGCTTAGCATGTCTGTGGAAAGTTATTTTTTTATTGTTTGTTTGTTTGTTTTTTGTTTATCAAGGTAGCAGCTTTGCAGGCAAGAGGATGGCTAGATTCTAAGACTTACTGATGTCCTGGAGTCCATTCCAGTGGCCTGAGTATATCACCATATTTCTTCATCATGGAATGTAGGTGACAGCCAGGATAGCCAGGACAGGTTAATCTTTCTTCCTTTGGAAGAGCCATTGTCTTAGTCCTTTTGCTGTTGCTGTCAAGGAAAACTGGATTCTGAGTAAATGCTAAAGAAAAGAGATCTATTTGGCTCACAGTTATGCAGGCTGTACAAGAGGCATGGCACCAGCATCTGCTTCTGGGGAAGGCTGCAGGCTGTCCTCACTCATGACAGAAGGCAAAGAGGAGCAGGCATGTGCACAGAGCACGCAGTAAGAGAGAAAGCAAGCGAGCAAGGCGGTGAGAGCAGGTACCAAGCTCTTCATAACAACCAGCTCTTACAGGAATTAATAGAGCAAGAGGGCTCATTACTGTGAAGATAGCAACAACCTATTCCTGAAGGATCTGCCTCCATGACCTCAACACTTCCCTTTAGACCCCACCTAAAACATTGAGGATCAAATTTCAACATAAGGTCTGGAGGGGTCACATAATCCAAACTATAGCAGTTCTACCCCCAGCCCTCTAAATTTTATACCTTTCTTATATATAGAATACAGTCATTCCATCCCATAGGCTTTAGAACTCTTAACTTATTCCAGCATCAACGCTAATGTCCAATATTCAAAGTTTCATCTGAGACCCAAGGCAAATTCCTTATAGCTGTGACCCTGTAAAATCAATAACAATGTTTTACTTCCAAGATACAATGGTTGTGTAAGCATTAAATAAACATTTCTATCCCAAAAGGGAGAAATTGGCCAAAATAAAGGAGTAACAGACTCCATGTATGTCTGAAACCCAGCAGGGCAGATATTAAATCTTAAAACTCCAAAATAATATTCTTTGATTCTATATCCCATATCCTGGGTACATGGTGTGAGGGGTCAACTTGAAAGGCTTCGGGTGGTTCTGTCCCCATGGCTTTGTTGGGCACAGCCTACATGGGTGCTTTCTTGGGTTTGAGTTGAATGTCTGCTGCTTTTCCAGGCTGATGGTGCATGCTGCTGGTCGATCTACACAGTCCTGCTACCACAGTTCCACTAAGCAGTGCCCTAGTGGGGACTCTCTGAGGGTGCTCCAACTGCACACTTCCAGTCAATATGAACTCAGTAGATTCTCTCTGCAAGGACTCAGCCCCTGCAGCAGAATTGTGCATGGTTACCCAGGCTTTGGGATATATCCTCTGAAATCTAAGTGGAAGTGGCCAAGCCTCCTCCACTGTTAGACTTAACACCATATGGATACTGCCAAAGCTTTCAGTTTATACTTTACAGCAGAGGACCAAGCAGTACCTGGGGTCATTGAGCAATGGTTGGAGGTAGAGCAGCCGGGATGTAGGGAGCAGCATCCCAAGTTGGTACAGGGAAATGATGCTCCAGTCCCAGACCATGAAACAATTTTGTCCTCACCTGGTATCTGGGCCTGTGATGGGAGGAGCAGCTTTGGAAATTTCTGCAATGCCTTTGGGGCCTCTTCCCCATTTTCTTGGCTTTTAGCACCTGACTCCCATTTAGTCATGCTAATCCTTTTAACAAGTGGTTGCTCTGCAGCACCACTGGATCTCTCTCTCAAAAATACTCTTTCCTTCTCTATCACATGCCCAGGCTGCACATTTTCCAAATGTTTAGGCTGTGCTTTATTTTTAATTATAAATTACAACTTTAGGCCATTCCTTTGCTCCTATATCTGACACTCTTTGAAGGATTTTCTGCTTAGAAATTTCTTCCACTAGATACTTTAGGTGATGCCTTTTAAGCTTGACCTTCCATGAAGACCTAGAGCATGAAAACAATGCAACCAAGGTCTTTTCTATGGTTAACAAGGGTAAGCTTTGCTCTAGTTTCCAATCAGTTCCATGTGAGATCCTGTCAGCTTGGCCTTTACAGTCTATATTTCTACAAGCATCTGGTCTCCACCACTTAACCAATCTTGAAGAAGCTCCAAACTTTCTCTAATCTTCTTGTCTTTTCTCAGACCTCCACATCTGTCTATCCTTTGCCAAGTTCCAAAACCACTTCCACATTTTCTGGTATATTTATAGCAACATCCCACTCTTTAGTACAAATTTTCTGTCTTAGTCCTTTTTAGTGTTGCTACAAAGGAATACCTGAGGTTGGGTAATTTATAAAGAAAAGAGATTTGTTTTTCCTCACAGCTATTCAGACCGTACAAGAGGCATGGCACCAGCATCTGCTTCTAGTGAGGGCCTCAGGCTGCCTCTACTCACGGCAGAAGGTGAAGGGAACCAGCATGTGCAGAGATCACATAGATAGACAGGAAGCAAGAGAGCAATGGGGGAGGTGCCGAGCTCTTTAACAACCGCTCTCACAGAACTAATAGAACAAGAACTTACTCATTACTGAGGATGGCACCAAAACCATTCAAGGGAGGTCCACCCCGATGAACCAAACACCTCCCATTAAGCTCCACCTTCAACGTTGAGGATCCGATTTCAACAAGATATGGAGAGGTCAAATACAGTAAACTATAGCAGTAAAGTTTTTGTTGTAGTTGTTTCGTTCTCGCTCTCGCTCTCGCTCTCTGTCGCCCAGGCTGGACTGCAGTGGCGCGATCTCGGCTCACTGCAAGCTCTGCCTCCCGGGTTCACGCCATTCTCCTGCCTCAGCCTCTCGAGTAGCCGGGACTACAGGCGCCCACCACCACGCCCGGCTAACTTTTTGTACTTTTTTAGTAGAGACAGGGTTGTATTTTTAGTAGAGATGGGGTTTCACCGTGTTAGCCAGGATGGTCTCATTCTCCTGACCTCGTGATCCACCTGCCTCGGCCTCCCAAAGTGCTGGGATTATAGTCAGCAGTAAGTTTTAATAAGTGCATGGTTCACCCAATTTCTCATCTTTTCAGTTCACATAGTTCAAGTATTGCCAATAAAAATGATTTTCACCATATTTTTACAATGCCTGCAGTGTGCTTTTGAACAAATAATGGTTTCCTCTAAGGAGATAGGTAGCAAAGGCATAAAACAAGAATGTGGAATTTATAAGCCACTCATCACCCAGGGAAGGCACAGACTCCAGAATACAGAAACAATTGCATCTGACCCTGCTAATTGACTGAGTTAAGTGCACCCAAACCTTGCTCTTTAAAACAAAACAGGGAAAATGTGCTGCGGAGGAGATAGATGACTCCCGAGGGAGGAGGCAAAAGACATGCTTCTCTGTGAGCTTTAAAGCGTTCATTATAAAAAGCAGAGATACTTATCCCTGTAAATCCCCCAGGAAAGGAACTGGGGAGTAAAGATGAAGATTGTAGGCATGAGATGAATTCAGGAAACATTTTCATTTCAGTGAGCATCTGCTGACAGTAAATCCAGTGATAACTGTCATGCAGTGTGGATGTCTTACTTCTTTCTAGTAAGCCTGATGAGAGCACCTTATACCTCCTGGCATAATTGTTCTTGTTCCATCTGAGCTTAATGGGGATTTAAACATTCACGAGAGAAGTTAAAAGCAAAGAAAAATGTGACAGTATAAAAAGGAAAACTATTTTTAATGAGCTTATTTTTTTCTATGTAACTCATCTTTATTTTCTAATTTCATAATGTTATATGAAACATTTTTGATATGAAAGAAAAACCATATGATCTCATTTTATCTTTTTATAATTGTATTATTAATCTCTTATTAAGATGGAGACCCTGTATATGCATACTGCAATAAATGGAAGAGCTTAAGAAGCAATGGATACAATAATGATGTCAGCTTGGCTGCCAGGAACTTGATGGATAAAATCTACTAAGAGACATGAGATTATTTAGTTCAATGAGTGTGTGATAATAAAGGGCAATTCAACCTCATAGATTTATAATTTAGACATAACTAGATATGGTAATAACACTATGTTTACTTCTTAATGCATTTATTATACTTGTTTCTCTTAATCAAAACAAAGGTAAGTTCTTCAGAATAGTTGGATTACACTTAATGTAAGAAATTAATATCAGTTTTTATGACTGGGAGACTCACAAATTAGTCTAACTATAGTAGAAAATTACTATAACTCAAACAACAGTTAGTTAGATTTCCTGTACATGAGATATGTCTTTGACCTGCCCAGAAAGGCTTCTACGCAAGGAATTCGCATGCACCTTATTATAACACCAGCATCCCAACACTAGCCAACATTAAACCCCATGATTACATTATTATATGTAGATGGCAGTACAATGTCTCCATATGTGTTTAGATGGTCTCTAAAGGAGTTGCTGTATCTCAACCACAGCATGAAACTATTTCTGTTTTACACTGATAGTAGTAGTTCAAGTTTATTAATTCTAGCAACCAAAACATAAAACATCAAAAATCTTGAAATAACTGCGCACGATGGCTTACGCTTGTAATCCTAGCACTTTGGGAAGCCAAGGAAGGAGGATCTCTTGAGCCCAGGAGTTCCAGGCCAGGCTAGGCAAAATAGCAAGATCATATCGCTACAAAAAATTTAAAAATTACCCGGGCATTGTAGTCTGCACCTATAGTCCAAGCTATTCGGGAGGCTGAAGTGGGAGGAGGCTTGAGTTCAGAAGTCGAGGCTGAAGTGAGCTGTGATCACACCACTACACTGAGTGATGGAGTGAGACACTATCTCCAAAAAAAAA
>NW_016821051.1:5758-8295 GCF_001698545.2 Rhinopithecus bieti
GAAATTATTATTATTATTTAAAATTATTATTTTAAATAATAATTGGGCCTTGGCAATTCGTTCATTCAAAATACAAAGTGTCCTTTCTTCCTTTAGAATTTTGTTCTCCTAACAAACGCTATGTCTGCATTGTGTCCAGCTACTTGTCTCAGGTAGCAGAGATGGACATAAAGTAAGACACAGTTCCAGAATTCGAGCACATTAGTATAATTGGGAACTCAGTTCATAAGAAGAAAACACAAAGCTATGTATAAAGAAAGAGAAGGAAATACACAGATTACTGCAACATCATTTGGACTAGAAATATCGCAGAGGCTACTTGGTGAAGAAAAAAGAATGGAATGAAAAAGTACCTGAGATGGAAGAGGTGTCATAAAGACTTAAGAATAGGTGAAGAAAAGGAAATAAAAAGTATAAATATGAGAAAGAGTAAAATAAAATTGTCTTTGTTTATAGATGACATGGTGGTTTATGTAGAAAATGGCAAAGAATCAACAAAATAACTGCTGGAACTAGTAAATGATTATGGCAATGTTGTAGAATACAAGATTAATATTTCAAGGTCAATTGCTGTCTTATATACTGGAGATGAAAATATGGAAATATGAAATAAAAAACAAAACATCACTTACATTAGAACCAATAAAATAAAATACTTAAGGTATCTATCTGAAAATAAGTATCTATAAAATCTATGTGAGAAAAACTACAAAATACTGATGAAAGAAATCAAAGGTTCTAACTAAGTGGAGAGATATTCCAGGTTCATGGGTAGAAAGACTATCATAGATATATTCAGTTTTTCCAAATTTATCTGTACATTCAAGGCAATTCAAATCAAAATCCCAGCAAATTATTTTGTGGATGTCAACAAATGGTTCTAAACTTTATATAGAGAGGTAAAAGACCCAAAGTAGCCAGTTCGATATTGAAGAATAACAAAGTTGGAGAACTAGCGCAATTTGATTTCCAGACTTAATATAAAGCTACAGTAATCAAGACAGTGGCATTAGTGAAAAAGTAGACAAACAGAATAAATTTATATTTTTAAAAATTGAACAAATGTTCAATGGAACACAGTAGAGATCCCAGAAATAGGCTCACATAAATACAGTCAACTAATCTTTGGCAAAAATGCAAAGGTAATTCTATAGAGAAAGGATTGTCTTCTAAATAAATGGTGCTAGAACAGCCTGACTTCCACATGCAATAAATAAATAAAATAAATAAGTAAATCTAGACACAAACGTTACACTTGTCACAAAAGTAAGTCCAAAATTGTTCACAGTCCTAAGGTAAAATGCAAAAATATAAAACTCCTAAAAGGTAACATATTGAAAAAATCAGCGTGACCATAGGTTTGGTGGATTTTTAGATTACAACTTCAAAAGCAAAATCCATTAAAAAAATCAGCAAGAATTCCTTAAAATTAAAAAAAAAAAAATAGTTTTTCCAAAGACACTATCAAGGGAATGAAATGACCAGCTGCAGACTGGAATAGAATATTTGCAAAACATATACTAGATCAACTACTGACATACAAATATACAAAGAACTGTTAAAACTCAACAATAAGAAAAGAAACAATTCGAATTTTTAAAAATGGCAAAATATCTGGATGGACAACCTCACCAAAGGAGGTATACAATGTCAAATAAAAATACAAAGAGTCACTTGATGTCATATGTCCTCAGGGACTTGCTAATTGAAAAAACAAGTGAGATACAACCACACACCTGTTAGAATGAATAAAATGAAAACACTGACAACACCAAATGCTTGTGAGCATGAGGAGCAAAGGGAACTCCTATTAATGGATTGTGGGAATGCAAAATAATGCAGACATATTGGAAGACAGTTTGGCAGTTTCTTCCAAAAATAATATTTACTTACTATATGATATAGCAAGCACACTTCCTGGTACCTACCAAAAGGAGTCAAAAACATGTCAACACAAAACCTGCATACAAATGTTCATACCATTTTTATTTATAATTGGCAAAACTTGGAAACAACCATGATGTTCTTCAAAAGGTGAATGGATAAGGAAACTGTGATAGATCCATAAAATGAAATATTATTCGGTGCTAAGAAAAATTCAGCGCTCACGCCTGTAATCCCAGCACTTTGGGAGGCCGAGGCAGGCGGATCACGAGGTCAGGAGAACGAGATCATCCTGGCTAACATGGTGAAACCCCATCTCTACTAAAAATAGAACCGTGTCTCTACTAAAAAATACAAAAAGTTAGCTGGGCGTGGTGGCAGGCACTTGTAGTCCCAGCTACTCCGGAGGCTGAGACAGGAGAATGGCATGCACCCGGGAGGCGGAGCTTGCAGTGAGCGGAGATCACACCACTGCACTCCAGCCTGGGCGACAGAGCGAGATTCCATCTAAAAAAATAAAATAAAATAAAATAAAATTAAAAAAAGAGCTGTCATAATACTATTACTATGAAAGACTTGGACTTGATGTAATAATAATTTATCAATGTGATTCAACAATTTTAACCAATGTACTAAACTAAAACAAGATGTTA
>NW_016821052.1:0-862 GCF_001698545.2 Rhinopithecus bieti
GCTCCCAAATATCCCTCTGCAGATTCCACAAAAACAGTGCTACCAAATTGCTCAGTGAAAAGAAAGATGTAACTCTGTGAGGTGAATTCACCCAATTAAAGCAGCTTCTCAGAAAGCTTCTTTCTGGTTTAAATCTGACAATATTTCCTTTTTCACTGTAGGCTTCAATGTTCTCCCAAATATACCCTCTCAGAAGCCATAAAAACAGTGATGCCAGACTGCTCAATCAAGAAAGAGGTTAAACTCTATGAGGTGAATAAACATATCAAAAATAATTACTCGAAAAGCTTCTCTCCAATTTTAACGGAAATTATTTCCTTTTTCATCGTAGGCCTCTAGGAGTTCCCGAATATCCCTTTGCAGTGTCCATAAAAGCAGCGGTACCAAACTGCTCCATGTAAAGTGTCATGTAACCCTGTGAGATAAAACCACAAATCACAAAACAGTTTTCAGAATGCTTTTCCTAGTTTTATATGAAGATATTTTCTTTGTCACCCTAAGCTTCAATGTGCTCCAAAATATCCCATTGCAAATTCCAAGAAAACGGTGTTAGCAAACTACTAAATGAAAATAACAGTGTAACTCTGTGAGATGAATTCACACATCACAAAGCAGTTTCTCAGAAAGCTTCTTTTCGTTTTTTACCTGAAGGTATTTCCCTTGTCACCAGAGGCTTCAATGAGCTCCCAAATATTCGATTACAGATACAATGAAAACAGTGTTATCAAACTGCTCAATGAAAACACCAGTGTACCTCTGTGAGATGAATTCACCCATCCAAAAGTAGTTTCTCAGAAAGCTTCTTTCTAGTTTAAATATGAGAATATTTCCTTTTCCACTATCGGCTTCCATGGGCTCCCAA
>NW_016821053.1:0-815 GCF_001698545.2 Rhinopithecus bieti
ACGTTATGCACATGTACCCTAGAACTTAAAGTATAATAATAAAAAAAAAAGACTGAGGAACCATATGTCAGAATAAGAGCCTGTCTACAGGCCATTACACTTACAGTGCCACTACTGCATCACAGTCCAGTCTACAACACCAAAAATACATTGCCAGTATACCCCCCATGAAACCAAAGACAAGAATTCAGCCACAAATAAAGACAGTACACAAAGCCTCTGCCTTCTGAAAACATCCAGAAATAAAGCCAATTTACTATTCTCAAATTACACCAGAGTTAAGGGCATATCAGGCCACACAAATGATAAATAACTAGTATAAGAACTCTGTCAAGTGTAAAATCCAAAGTGTCTTCTTACCTTCAAATGACTGCACTAGTTTCCCAGCAATGGTTCTTGACCAGAATGAAATAGATCAAATGAGAGACATAGAATTTAAAATTGAAATGGCAATGCAGATTATTGAGATTCAGGAAAAAGGTAAAACCCACTTCAAGGAATCTGTGGAATCTAGTACAACAATTCAAGAGATAAAAGATGAAATAGACATTTTAAAAATAAGTGAATTCACCTAATAGAACTGAAAAATTCACTGCAAGAATTTCATTACACAATCAAAAGCATTAACAGCAGGATAGACCAAACTGAAAAAAAGCATCTTAGAGCCCAAAGACTTGTTCTTCAAATGAACTCAATCAGACAAAACTAAAAAAAAGGAACTTAAAATATAAATAAAATCTCTGAGCATATGGAATTATGTAGAGACCAAACTAAGGACTCATTGCAATCCCTGAAAGAGGAAGAGATTGCAAGCA
>NW_016821054.1:0-863 GCF_001698545.2 Rhinopithecus bieti
AAGTTAAATTATAATCAATACCTGTGAAAAAAATCAATTATGCTTTCTATATATGAATCAAATCACACAATTATATTTTAATAACATGAAAATAGCTGTACTCTTATTAGTAATTTTAGTTTTTAATACTTCTGTTTTCAAGTTTTACAGTGATTTGTATATATTAACTTTATAACTGAAAAAAAGGAACTTACATTTCATTCACTGCAATCAACTCATTTATTAGGAGGTGGAAATTAAAGTTCAAAGTCACACTGGTAATTATTGACACAGCCAGTACTTGAATCCAGGTCTAATAAGTCATGTGCTTTGCTGGTTTTCCAAAGCCGTGCTGTGAAATGTAAAGTTAAAATGCCTGACTTTTTTATCCTCTTATAATCCATTTCCAATTGGTCTTTTCCTTGAAATAGTAACAAATATTGCTCAATTCTGCATCTCTTGACCGTTTTTCAGAGGATGGAATAAAAACCGCAACTCGCAACTTTTCAAGAGGCCACCGGTCATTAGACACTGACATCCCTTAGAGCTGCTGCAAACTTAAATCAGTCACCTGGAAGAAACAGGTCTCTGGAGACTCTCCTCTAGTTCTGAGATCTGTATTTCACAATTATTTGAGGTACCGTTAAAAGCAGAGAGTAAAATAGTTGAAAATTCACTTGCTGTTTTCATGTATTATTTATGCAAGAGAATGTGTAATTTGGGAAAGAAGTAAATCTGAAAACTGAATAATTTAATATACATGTCTTTGTTAAATTTTTCAAATACTATTTTCCATTGTAACCATTATTAAATAGTGAACTACGGAATGGACTGACAGGGCTGGATGGATGTAGAGTGGAAACATGTACAAATCCCCTTTCTTT
>NW_016821056.1:0-1667 GCF_001698545.2 Rhinopithecus bieti
AGTAAACCATTGGATACTGGTCTTTTCTTTACTGGGAGACTTTTTATTATTGCTTCAATTCCATTACTTGTTAGTAGTTTGTTCAGGTTTTGCATTCCTTCTTGTGCAATCATGGTAGGTTGTATGCCTGTAGGAATTTTTTCATTGCTTCTAGATTTTACAATTTATTGGCATGCAATTGCTCATAGTAGTTTCTAAGGTTCTTTTGAATTTCTGCTTCATCAGGTGTAATTTGGATCTTCTCCCTTTTATTCTTAGTCTGGCTAAAGATTAATCAATTTTTTTAACATTTCACAAAACAACTTCTTGTTTTATTAATGTGTTGTATTGAATTATTTCAATTTTATGTTTTTCTGTTCTGTGCCTTATTTTGTTTTTCTTTTACTAATGATAGGTTTAATTTGCTACTGCTTATCTAGTTATTTAGGATGCATCATTGGGTTCTTTACTTGAAATTTTTCCTCTTTTTGATGTAGGCACTTATACCTGTAAACTTCCTTCTTAGTACTCCTTTTGCTGTATCCCATAGATTTGGTTGTGTTTCCATTATTATTTATTGTAAGAAATTTTCAATTTTTTTCTAATTTTATATTGACTCAATGATCATTCACAAACATATTGTTTAATTTTCATGTATTCGTATGGTTTCCAAAATCACTATTGTTATTGATTTCTAGTTTTATTTCATGGTGGTCAGGAAAATGATTCATATTATTTCAATTTTTTGAATGTTTTAATACTTATTTTATGACCTAATATATGGTTTAGCCTTCAGAATAATACACATGCTGAGGAAAAGAATGTGTATTCTGTGGCCTTTGCACAAAATATTCTGGACATATCTATTAGATTCATTTGGTGAATAGTGAAGATTAAGTCCAATGTTTGTTATTGCTGTTGTTGTTGTTGTTGCTCTTGTTGATTTTCTGTCTGGAAGATCTGTCTCGTGCCGAAAGTGAGGTGTTGAAGTGTCCGGCTATTACTGTATTGGGGCTTATTTCTCTCTTCACCTCTAATAATATTTGCTTTATATATCTGGGTGCTCCAATGTTGGGTACATATGTATTTAAAATTGCTATATCTTCTTACTGAATTGACCTTTGTTACTATATAGTGGCCTTCTTTGTCTGTTCTTAACTTTTGTTTGGTTTTGTTTTGTTTTGATCTTATAGTTTTGTCTTGAAATTTATTTTGTCTGATATAAGTATAGCTTCTTTTGCTCTTTGTTGGTTTCCATAGACATGAAATATTTTTTCATGTTTTTATTTTCAGTCTTTGTTTGTCTTCATGGGTGAAGTGTGTTTCTTGTAGGCAACAGAGCAATAAGTCTTGTTTTTTTTTTATTCATTCAGCCAGTCTTTGTATTTGATTTGAGGATTTAGTCCATTTACATTCAGTGTTATTATTGATAACTAAAAACTAATTCTTTACATTTTGTTATTTGTTTTTTGGTTGTTTTGTGGTCTTTATTCCTTCTTTCATTCCTTCCTGTTTTTTCTTTTTTTAATGTTTTAGTGAAGGTGATTTTTCTCTGGTGATATGGTTAAGTTTTTTTGCTTTTTATTTTTGTGTATTCATTTTACATTTTTTGCTTTCAGGTTACCATTTAGCTTGTAAATAACTCATTATTTTAACTCATAACAACTTAACACCAGTGGCATTAACAA
>NW_016821057.1:0-324 GCF_001698545.2 Rhinopithecus bieti
TTTAAATCTGAGGATATTTCCTTTTCACCATAGGCTTCAATGAGCTACCAAATATCTCTTCTCAGATACCACAAAACAGTGATGCCAAACTGCTCATTCAAAAAGTTCAAACTCTATGAGATGAATACACACATCACAAAATCATTTCGTAAAAGCCATCTCTCCAGTTTTTGTCTGAAGTGGTTTCCTTTTTCACCGTAGGTCTCTAGGAGCTCCCAAATATCCCTTTGCAGATTCCACAAAAACAGTGCTACCATACTGATCCATGAAAAGAACCATGTAACTTCTTGAGATGAATTAACACATCACAAAGCCATTTCACAG
>NW_016821058.1:0-698 GCF_001698545.2 Rhinopithecus bieti
AAGAACATTCTATCTTCATGGATAGGAAGAATCAGTGTTGTGAAAATGGCCATACTGCCCAAAGTAATGTATAGATTCAATGCTATTCCCAAACTACCATTGACATTCTTCACAGAATTAGAAAAAACTACTTTAAATTTCATATGGAACCAAAAAGGAGACCATACAGCCAAGACAATCTTAAGCAAAAAGAACAAAGCAGGAGGCATCATGCTACCTGACTTCAAACTATACTACAAGGGTACAGTAACCATAACAGCATGGTACTGGTACCAAAACAGACATATAGACCAATGGAACAGAACAGAGGCCTCAGAAATAACACCATACATCTACAACCATGTGATCTTTGACAAACCTGACAAAAAAAAGTAATGAGGAAAGGGTTCCCTATTTAATAAATAAATTTCCCAGCCCTATTTAAAGGCTGGGAAAACTGGCTAGCCATATGCAGAAAACTGAATCTGGACCCCTTTCTTACACCTTATACAAAAATTAACTCAAGATGGATTAAAGACTTAAATGTAAAAACCAAAACCATAAAGACCTTAGAAGAAAACCTAGGCAATACCATTCAGGATATAGGCATGGGCAAGGACTTCATGTCTAAAACACCAAAAGCAATGTCAACGAAAGCCAAAACTGACAAATGGGATCTAATTAAACCAAGGAGCTTCTTCACAGCAAAAGAAACTATC
>NW_016821059.1:0-5092 GCF_001698545.2 Rhinopithecus bieti
AAACTCCTCACCTTGTGAGTTACCTGCCTTGGCCTCCCAAAGTGCTGACATTACAGGTGTGGGCCATTGTGCCTGGCAAGTTTAAGTTTTTTTTTTAACACTTTACATGGGAATAGGATTATGTGAGTCGGGAGTGGTGGTGACTCATGCCTGTAATCCCACCACTTTGGGAGGCGGAGGTGGGTGAATCACTTGAGGTCAGGAGTTTGAGAACAGCCTGGCCAACATGGCAAAACCCCATCTCTACTAAAAACATAAAAATTATCCAGGTATGGTGGCAGGCACCTGTAATCCCAGGTACTGGGGAGGCTAAGGTGGGAGAATTGCTTGAATTTAGGAGGTGGAGGTTGCAGTGAGCTGAGATGATGTCACTGCACCATTGCCTTGGTAACAAGAGCTAACCTACCTCTCAAAAAAAAAAAAAAAAAGGGGGGGTAGCGATGGCGTACTTGGCCTGGAGACTTGCACAGCGTTGGTGTCCGAGGTCATTAGTTTCCCAGTAGTTCAGCTGCACCTGAATAGAACAGCAATGAGAGCCAGTCAGAAGGACTTTGAAAATGCAATGAATCAAGTGAAACTCTTGAAGAAGGATCCAGGAAATGAAGCGAAGCTAAAACTCTACACACTGTATAAGCAGGCCACTGAAGGACCTTGTAACATGCCCAAACCAGGTGTATTTGACTTGATCAACAAGGCCAAATGGGATGCATGGAATGCCCTTGGCAGCCTGCCCAAGGAAACTGCCAGGCAGAACTATGTGGATTTGGGTGTCCAGTTTGAGTTCTTCATTGGAATCCTCTAGTCAGGTGGAGCCTGGAACAGACAGGAAATCAACTGGGTACGAAACTCTGATGGTGACCTCCGAAGATAGCATCACAAAGATCATGTTAAACCGGCCCACAAAGAAAAATGCCCTGAACGTGGAGATGTATCATGAAATTATACATGCACTTAAAGCCGCCAGCAAGGATGACTCAGCCATCACTGTTTTAACAGGAAATGGTGACTATTACAGTAGTGGGAACGACCTGACTAACTTCACTGATATTCCCCCTGGTGGAGTAGAGGAGAAAGCTAAAAATGGTGCCATCTTACTGAGGGAATTTGTGGGCTGTTTTATAGATTTTCCTAAGCCTCTGATTGCAATGGTCAATGGTCCAGCTGTGGGCATCTCCGTCACCCTCCTTGGGTTATTCGATGCTGTGTATGCATCTGACAGGGCAACATTTCATACACCATTTAGTCACCTTGGCCAAAGTCCGGAAGGATGCTCCTCTTACACTTTTCCGAAGATAATGAGCCCAGCCAAGGCAATAGAGATGCTTGTTTTTGGAAAGAAGTTAACAGCAGGAGAAGCATGTGCTCAAGGACTTGTTACTGAAGTTTTCCCTGATAGCACTTTTCAGAAAGAAGTCTGGACCAGGCTGAAGGCATTTGCAAAGCTTCCCCCAAATGCCATGAGAATTTCAAAAGAGATAATCAGGAATAGAGAGAAAGAAAAACTACACGCTGTTAATGCTGAAGAATGCAGTGTCCTTCAGGGAAGATGGCTGTCAGATGAATGCATGAATGCGGTGGTGAACTTCTTATCCAGAAAATCAAAACTGTGATGACCACTACAGCGGAGTAAAGCATGTCCAAGGAAGGAGGTGCTGTTACCTCTGATTTCTAGTACTTGAACTAAATAAGCTTCATTGTGCCTTTTGCAGTACTAAAATATCAGTTACAATGATGATATTTCACTACAGCCCTGATGAATAAAAAATTTTGTAAAACAAACAAAAAAAAAAACAAAAAACAAAAAAAAAAGGATTTTTTGTTTTGTGTGTTTTCTGTGCTGGCTTATTTTGCTTAGCATACTTTTGGGTTTATCAATGTTGTTGCAAATAACAAGACTTTCTTATTTTTAAGGGCTGTATAGCATTGCACTGTGTACATACACCACATTTTCCTTCTCCACCTATTGATGAAACCTTAGGTTAATTCCATATTGTAGTTATTGTGAGTAATCCACTTCCTTCTCTTTTTTTGTTATTGCTTTGTTTCCTTTGTTTGAGATGGAGTTTCATTCTGTTACCCAAGCTGAAGTGCAGTGGCACTGCTCACTGCAGTGAGCCGAGATTGTGCCACTGTACTCTGCCTTGGGTGACAGAGTGAGACTCCATCTCAAAGAATAAATTAAGGCCGGGCACGGTGGCTCACCCCTGTTGTCCCAGCACTTTGGGAGGCTGAGGTGGGTGGATCACCTGAGGTCGGGAGTTTGAGACCAGCCTGACCAACATGAAGACACCTCGTCTCTACTAAAAATACAAAAAAATTTATCAAGGCATGGTGGCTCCTGACTGTAATCCCAGTTACTAGGGAGGCTGAGGCCAGAGAAACGCTTGAACCTGGAAGGCAGAGGTTGCGGTGATCCGAGATTGCTCCGTTGTACTCCAGCTTGGGCAACAAGAGCAAAGCTATGTCTCAAAAAAAGAATAAATAAATAAATAACAAAAATAAATAAAAAAATAAAATTATGTAAAGAAAAAATAGAATGCCTGAGTGGTTTTTTAAAAAGCATACACTATGCTGCCTACAAGAGATTCATTTTAGCATTCAGTCAAATAGGCCGAATGTAACAGAATGAAAAAAATGTATATTCCATGAAAATAGGAAACTCAATTGAGTGAGGTGGTCATAATTATATCATACATAATATGCTTTAAGTCAAGTAATACTATGAGACCAAAACTGATATTATATTACAGTCAAGTGAGTTCATTTAGCAGGAATCTATAATTATATTATCGATCTATATGTATATGCATATATAACATCCGGACTTCAAAATATATAAAGCAATTCTTGACAAAGTAAAGCAAGACATACATAGCAACATAATAATTGTAGACATCAAAGCCCCATTTGCAATAATAAATGGAAAGTTTAGATAAAAATAAGAAACAGAAAACTTAGACAACATTATAGACTATGAATTATTCTGCATACAGAGAACACTTGAGAGTCCATGATTTATAAAGAAAAAAGGTTTACTTGGCTCACAGCTTGGCAGACGGTATAAGAAGTGTGTGGCAGCATCTGCTTCTGGTGAGGACTTCAGCAAGCTTAAAATCATGCTGAAAGGTAAAGAGTAACTGGATATATTATATGGTAAGAGACAGAGCAAGTGTGAGGTGAGGGACTCAGGTTCTTTTAATGAACCAGCTCTCCTTTGAATTAATAGAGTGTAAAGTTTTTGGTTACCAAGGGGACATACCAAGCCATTCATGAGAAATTTGCCCTCATTTGAAAACTGCTCTCTTTTGAATTTATTTATAGAGTGTAAACTTTTTGGTTACCAAGAGGATGCACCAAGCCATTCATGAGAAATTTGCCCCCATGACCCAAAAGTGTTCAACCAGGTCCCAGAACCAACATTGAGGATTTATACTGTAGCATGAGGTTTGGACAACATGGACATCCAAACCGTATTATAGACCAATTCGGCTTCACAGACACATAAAAAACACTCCAGTCAAAAGCAAGAAAATACACAATGTTTTTATTCGCACCTGGTATATTCTGTTAGGACACGTAGCAAGATTTATTAAATTTAAAAATACTGACTGGGTGGAGTGGCTCTTGCCTATAATCCTAACACTTTGAGAGACTGAGGTAAGAGGATCCATTGGGGCCAAAAGTTTGAAACTAGCCTGGGAAACATAGTGAGATCCTAACACTACAAACAAGCAAACAATTAGTCAGACATGGTAATGCATGTCTGTAGTCTTAGCTACTCAGAAAACTGAGATGAAAGGATCACTTGAGCCCAGGAGGCAGAGGCTACAGTGAGCCAAAATTATCCCACTGCACTCCAGCCTTGGTGATGGTAAGATCTTGTCTCAAAACAATAACAAATCAATTGAAAAGACTAAAATTATAAACTGTGTATTTTCTAACAAAACTAAATGAAACTAGGAATTAAAACCAAAAGTCAAACTGGCAAATTTAAAATATGAACAAATAAAACACTCTTCAACATTTTTGCTCAGGGTGAAAATATTTATTAAAGATGTCAATACAACCTACCATTAAAAATTGATACAAAGTTGTTTGTCAGAAATTTTTATATATTTACAGAAACAGCATTGATTATTGATTAGATATATATTGTTACGGTTTAGGATATGGGATACAGTGTCCAATGGGGCATTATTAGTTTAATTTATAACTACTTGTAAAAATAGTGAACAAGTTCAAGAGATGAATACATAGTTCAAAGCGGGAAGAAATACATAACTGCTCTTTCATTTTAACATCTGAGTTTGAGAAACAAAAGGATTTGCATTTTTTAGACAAAAGTTTTTTATTTCCCAAATCTCAAGACCTAAATTCAAAATTTGAGCTGCAGATTTAGGGCCTGAATGGTTGGAGTAGGAGCAGGTGTTACCTGCACATTTGTGAGCACTTTAAAGGAGGAAAGGGAAAGTGGAGCTTCGCATGTCTCTGTGTCTACTCAATGCACACACGTTATTCTAATTGAGTTTCTGGGCTACATAGTTCTGTATCAGTTTCAGGTCTGAAGATACAAGAGTCATTGAAAGAGGTAAAATGATTGATTGCTGCCCTCTGAAGTTTGTATCAATCTGATCTAGCCTCTGTAGAAGTGACGGTAGAGGACTACAGATAGCAAATAGGCAGAGACAAAATTCTGCCTGCATATTTAGGGGACAACATGCACTTTCCTGCACAAGTGTAGGTTGACTGGAAGCCTGAGAGGGAAAGTCCCCTCTACAGTAAATTTTGGCTGGCATATTATGTTTATATCATGTCTGGTAATTCCAGACTGTGTTTGGAAACAATAATTAAAAGAAAAATTTTCTCCAGCCCCAGAAAAACTCCACAATAAGAGAAAGAAAATGGTTTTATTATACAATTGAACTTGAATGTGACACGCATCATAGTCAATCTGTTTAAGAGACCGCAAATACAGAACGATGGTCACCATAATTAGTCCAAAAGTAGAAGAATTTTCAGCACCATGTCATACATAGTTCATCCCAAATTCACCGGGAGATTGAAGAGGCCATCTGTGTATGCTAATTGCTNA
>NW_016821059.1:7423-9667 GCF_001698545.2 Rhinopithecus bieti
CTCTGTCTCAAAAAAAGAAAAAACTGTTTAATTTATATGAATGCAGTTTGTCTACAAATACTACACATAACTATGCTAATTGTTCTGAAGTAATAAATAGAAAGCAAGGCACAACTACAGACTCCACTGTTCAGTTATACACTGAACTGCTCTTGCTTTTGTAGTGCAAGCACTTCAGCCTACAAATATTGGATAATTACCATGGATAATCAGGTTTCTGTCAAAGAAGCTTGGTATATTTTACTCTTTATCATTCTGTATTGCAAAATTTAATCCTATCTTTGTGCTAAGCTTCTGTGTGCTCTTAAAATGAGTTTTTATCTAAACAAATCAGTATCTACTTTAAAGGACTAAAAATGAAAAAAATAAACTTTGCAGAAGCAAAAAGAAAGCAAAAAATCTGAGGTACTAGATAAAGCTAATCTGGAGTCAGAAAAAAATGACAAAAGGTTTATTTAGCTGTTAGTATGATTTACATATGTTTCAAAAAAGCAGAGAAAAACATCTACATATAATCTAAATGCATTAAGAAAAGAGAATAGCAAAATCTTTTTTTGAAAATTTAAAAGAGTTTTTGAACCCTTGGACATCTGAATTTTGCACACTGTATACACTTGAAAAAATGTTTATAAGGGAAAAAGCAGGAGAGAGAAATATGTTACCAAAAAAAATCCATGAGTGCACAAGACCTATGCAACAGAATAGAGAGCCCAGAAACAATGCCACCCTCCTACAACAGTCAGAGTTTTGACAAAGCTGACAAGAGAAACGTGAGAAGAATTATCTGTTTAATAAATGTTGCTGGAATAAATACCTAGCACTATGTAGAAGACTGAAACTGGACCCCTTCATTACACCATATACAAAAATCAATTCAAGAAAAATTAAACACTTAAATGTAAAATTATAAGAAACTCTGCAAGATAACCTAGGAAATACAATTCTAGACAAAGAAACTGGCAAAGACTTCATGATAAATCTACCAAAAGCAACTGCAACAAAAGTAAAAATTGACAAATGGGACCTATTTTAACTTAAGAGCTTCTTCACAGCAAAGGAAACTATTAACAAAGTAAACAGACAATCTACAGAACAGAAGAAAATATTTGCAAATTTTGTATCTGACAAAGGTCTAATATCCAGAATTTACTAAGAACTTAAACAAGTTAGGCCGGGCATGGTGGGTCACACTTGTAATCCCAGCACTTTGGGGGGCCAAGATGGGTGGATCATGAGGGCAGTTCAAGACCAGACTGGCCAAGATGCTGAAACCCCACCTCTACTGAAAATACAAAATTTAGCCAGGTGTGGTGGCACGTGCCTGTAATCCCAGCTACTCAGGAGGCTGAGGCAGGAGAATTGCTTGAACCCAGGTGGCAGAGGTTGCAGTGAGCCGAGATTGAGTGCACTCCAGCCTAGGTGACAGAGCAAGACTCCATCTAAAAAAAATAAAATAAAATAAAAACCTTAAACAAGTTTACAAGAAAAAAACAACAACCTCATTAAAAAGTAGGTAAAAAAATATGAACAGATGGTTTTCAAAAGAAGACATACATGTGGCTAACAAGCATATAAAAAAATGCTCATCTCTAATCATTAGAGAAATCAAAAGAAAAACCACAATGAGATACCACATCACAAAGTCAGAATGGCTATTTTTAAAAAGTCAAAAAATAACAGGTGCTGGAAAGTTTTTGCAGAGAAAAGGCAATGCTTATACTCTGCTTGTGGGAGTGTAAATTAGTTCAAGAACCGTAAAAAACACTGTGGCAATTCCTCACAGAAGTAAAAAAAGAATTATCATTTAACCCAAGAACCTCATAATTGGGTATACACCAAAGGGAATATAAATTGTTATATTATAAAGACACACCCACATGCATGTTCATTGCAGCACTATTCAAAATAGCAAAGACATGGACAGGCCCTGAATGCCTATCAATGGTAGAATGGATAAAGAAAACAGTATGGTCAGATGCGGTGGCCCATGCCTGTAATCCCAGTACTTTGCAAGACCAAGGCAGGTGGATTGCCTGAGCTGAGAAGTTTGAGACCAGCCTGGACAACATGGTAAAATCCTGTCTCCACGGAAAATACAAAAAGAAAAACTGGCCAGGCATGGTAATGCACACATGTAGTCCCAGCTACTTGGGAAAATGAGGTAGGAGAAAATTGCTTGAGCCTGGGAGGTTGAGGCTAAAGTAAAGCAGTATCATGCTATGGCACTCTAGCCAGGGCAATAAA
>NW_016821060.1:0-695 GCF_001698545.2 Rhinopithecus bieti
TTCCTAGTAAGAGCTGCATTTACTCAACCACTACCGTGTTGTTATACTGATAATAAAAGTATGCTATGGTCAGAAAACATTTTCATTTTATTTTTTGCTGAAAATTAACTAACACTGCAAAGTTTTCTTCATTTGGTTTTCAAAACGCCTGGCTGGAAAAGATAAATTTTAGGAAGTCCGAGAGATAGAAAAAGAAAAAAGAAAAACTTTGAAGAGTAGATGAAGAAAGATTGTTTCAAGTAAAAAGAGAAATTTGGAGGTCTGCATGATTCATGATGGTAACGATAAATAAATCCACCCAGGACAGGTAGAGTACTAGGAAGAATTCAGGAAGTAAAGGCATTCTTAGCAAGATCTAAATGTAGTGGTTGATATGCCAAGCCGTGTACATAAATGCTTTGATTTAATTTTTCCTTCAATTTTATATAGTAGATACAATTATGTTTATTTCATAGCTATTAAATTGAGAAACAGAATAAATTGCCTAAACTACCACAGCTGGAAAAATTAAGACTTTATTGCCTGCCCCATGACCACTGTGCAATAACGCCACCTGGAGAAAAGGAGGTTGAAAGCCAGATCCTAAGAGCTATAAGATTGTTTAAAATTTTTTGCGGCTTTGGGTGTATAGGGAAAATTACCAGTTAGTTCATGCAGATGTTAGGAGTTTGTTCTCCCTTGGAGAAACATAGAAG
>NW_016821061.1:0-1674 GCF_001698545.2 Rhinopithecus bieti
CGTGGCAGCTATGTCAAAAGACAAAGCAAATATGCGTAAGTGTGATGGAGCGTTTGTGGGCTCTTAACAGGTGATTGCATGACTAACATTTACAATAGAGAAATGGAAAAATAAGGATATATGAGAAGTGTCCTCTCCAGTAATAGATTAATTATTGGGGAATGGGGGGGCAGTGTGTTGAAGAAGCTTTGGGTTTTAAAAATTAGTATAATGGATTTGTGATATGCACATCTTGAAGGTGTATATCCTTAATTGACAATATAGATGAATATGTAAAGGCTAGATATTGGAGTTAAAGTAGATCACCTAAGAGAAGTAGCTAGAATTTTCTTTGCCAAAGTATTTGAAGTTCACAGATTTACTTGTTTAAAAGCTTTATAAAAGTGCTTATCCTGTTTTGTTTCACCAACAAACATTTTCAAACTTTTTTTTTCTCATTTCAGAACACAGATATGTAGAACTCTTCTTGAATTCTACAGCAGGAGCAAGCGGTGGTGCTTACGGTAGCCAAATGCTAGGAGGCATGGGTTTGTGTAAATATCACTTTAGTGTCTTTTTTTTTAAGCTAACCTTGTATGCCTTTTCTCTCATTTCAGAACACAGATATGTAGAACTCTTCTTGAATTCTACAGCAGGAGCAAGCGGTGGTGCTTATGGTAGCCAAATGATGGGAGGCATGGGCTTGTGTAAATATCGTTAGTTTTTTTAAAAACCAAAACGTTTATATCTGTATAAGTCAATTATAAGTTGTTAATCTATTTAATAAGTTTAGCATAACAAACTTAGGCAAAGAAAGCAGTTTCTTGATACTTGAATTTTGTATCTGGCTTACTTAAATCCTTGTGTTACGAAGTTCCTTAGGATAGATAATTCACATTAGATTTAAGTATTCTTGGGGGAGGGGACTACGGAGTGAAACTACTTAAATTTTCTGAGTATAAAGTTTAAAGTAGCAAAATAGGATTAAGATAAATGTGGGCATAATTAGGTGTATTGACATGCCTTTGGTATATCTAAGGGGGAACCCCACTAAATCCAGTCAAGCAGTTTCATAAGATCTTCACAAAATGCCTCTACTTAGGGAATCTTGTGGATTTTAGTCCTGCTGATGTATATACTGTTAGCACTTTGGTTTATAAATATTTGAGTAGCTCAGATGATGGATAGAAGGGTAGCCCGGTTATAGACAGTTGGCAGAAGGAGGCAGAGGGTTATAGTAATAAAAGATCAAGACTGGAAAATGTAGATATAGAATTACAAGCCGGGTACCACCAGGTACCACATTACATAAGGAACAAGGTTCTAAAGTTTTCTTAACTTAACAGCAAACCAGTCCAGTTACGGTGGCCCAGCCAGCCAGCAGCTGAGTGGTGGTTATGGAGGCGGCTATGGTGGCCAGAGCAGCATGAGTGGATACGGTAAGCCTGTTTTTTTAATATACTTAGAATTAAGTTTTAGGCAGGTTTCTTTAGTTGGGAAGATGGAGGCTCCTTTTTGGTGAAATTGGGTTATTAAATGTATGCTTTCAATCCAAATGTAACTGTTTTTACTAGCTTAATTTTCAGAAACAATCATTGGGAGGGGGAAGTGTTCTGTGAATAAAAAACTAGTCATTGCAACTTTGGAATACTGTCGAGCCAGAAAATATCTGCCTCCATTTATTAAAACATTAAA
>NW_016821062.1:0-1974 GCF_001698545.2 Rhinopithecus bieti
ATATATAAATATATAATATATATAAATATATATATTTTATAAAACATATACATATATATCTAGAGAGAGAGAGAGGCCAGAAACAGAACCATATACGCATGGTTGTGTATAGATGTAACATCATTATGTAAGGATATATAACACAATGCTAACAGTAGTCATCTCTGGATGATATGATTTCAAACAGTTTTTACTTTCTTCATTTTATTTGACTGCATTTTTAGAATAATTGACCGAGGAGACACAATTATTTTTGTAAAATAACAAGAAGTTAATCCAATTCTAGTATATAAATTTAATGAGTATTCATGATGAGAAACGCCTCTCTGAGCTATGTGCCCCTCCTCCAAGCTCAACCAATACCCTGTGCTAACTTCAATCATTATACCTTAGCAACCATTCTATACACGTATGTTGCCTATCTTCCTTCCTGGATTATAATCTTCTTGCGAACAAGAAATATATCATTTTGCATCATTACCATTTTGTGTAGAACCTGGCATCTTGAGCATTTGGGGCACCTGCATAGCACACTGCAGTATACAATCCTGGACAAGTCACTGCCTCAGTTTTCTCGTAAGTACAATGAGAAATTTGGGCTACTGTCATCTCTGGAGATTTTTCTAGATCTAAGATTCAAGGTTCTTTGCCTGTTACAATGAATTAGGCAAAACGTCACAAAATAGGAATCTCAGGGAGATTATGTGACTTGCCCAACTTCTTTTGCATCTTCTGGAATCTGATAGAAGATTAAGATTCAGGATATGTCTGCTCTGTGGGAATTGGTTTAGAAGATTTTTTCTGTAGGTTTTAAATAATTTATTTGCTGTTAAATTTGTCCTTGCAAATTTACAAAAGACTGAACATATGAGATTGGCTAAAATACAAGGATAATTATTTCCTGAGACCTTGTTAGAATTGTTTTTTAGATTTTTCTACAATACGCAGAAAATACCCGTGTGATAAAGTGAGTATATTGCTACATGTGTTTCATTCTAATTACACCACTTTTTCCTTGGACCTGAGATTAAGGAAGAATGATGGAAAATCACCATTCATGGTTTATGCACTTCAAGGTCAAACTCAAATGGCCTTCCAACATCATTGATTCTGCCATCTCTCACTCAGCAACATTCTCTAGCTATCCAATTCCTATTCCCCGTGGACCCTGATTACTTGAAACATCGAGTTCACCTAGAAGAGCCTATTATAGTTTATGTGTTTCCTTTTGCTGGTATGACAAATTATCACAAACTTAGTAGTTGTAGGCAACACACATTATTATCTTATAGTTCTGGAAGTCAGAAGTCTAAAAATTAGTCTCACTGGGCTAAAATGTATATGTGTCAGCAGGCCTGCACTCCTTCCTGGAAGCTCTAGAGGAAATCCATCTCCTTACCTTTCAGAGACTGTCTCCATTTCATGGCTCGTGGCTTCTTCATCTTGAAACTTAGCAGTGTAGCATCCTCAACTCTCCTGACTCTGCCTCTCTGCTTCTATCATGACTCCTCCTCCTCTGACCCTGACTCTCCTGCCTCTTTCTTATCAGGACCTTTTTATGACATTGGCCCCACCCAAAAAACCCAAGGTAAATTTTCTTCTCAAGATCCTCAACTTAATCACATCCACAGAGTCCCTTTTAACACACAGTGACATCCTGACGTCTTTGTTGTGGGGAGGCACTATTCTATCTACCATACACCCATCTTTCTCCCATCACTCAGCACGGTGGACAACTCTTATGCTGATTGAGAGGTGAACACGTGCTAGCAGCCCTTGCTCGCTCTCGGCGCCTCCTCGGCCTCGGCGTCCGCTCTGGCCGCGCTCGAGGAGCCCTTCAGCCCGCCGCTGCGCCGTGGGGGCCCCTCTCTGGGGCTGGCCGAGGCCGGAGCCGGCTCCCTCTGCTCGCGGAGAGGTGTGGAGAGAGGGGCGCCGGCAGGAGCTGGGGCTGCGCGCGGCGCTCGCGCCGGCGCG
>NW_016821063.1:0-865 GCF_001698545.2 Rhinopithecus bieti
AATTTCTCATAGGTTAATCAGTTGTGTAAATTAATAGAAGTACTACTGACTTTTTAATATTTTAGCTATAATATATATAGCAAACAATGTAGGAAGAAATGATTCTTTTTTTTTTTTTTTTTTTTTTTTTGAGACGGAGTTTTGCTCTTTTTGCCTAGGCTGGAGCAAAAATGGTGCGATCTTGGCTCACTGCAACCTCTGCCTCCTGGGTTCAAGCAATTCTCCTACCTCAGCCTCCTGAGTAGCCAGGGTTACGGGCAAGCACCACCACGCCCGGCTAATTTTGTATTTTTAGTAGAGACGGGGTTTCTCCACGTTGGTCAGGCTGGTCTTGAACTCCCAACCTCAGGTGATCTGCTCGCCTTGCCCTCCCAAAGTGCTGGGATTCCAGGCGTGAGCTACCGCACCCGGCCTGGAAGAAATGATTCTTTCATTTACTCCCTAGATGTTAGAAGACACTGAGGCGTCAATAGGGTTTAATTCCATACTCTGCCATTGAATATGGCAATTGTAATGACCATAGCAACTTAATCAGAACTCAATGAGTAGTAGATTTGAACTTACTTAAGAAAATGCAGCAAAATCTAAAGTAAGTTTTACTAAAATATGATTTAATAAACTCTAAATCTATAGATTTTGCTGAAGTTCTTATAATTGGGTTATAGTAGTAAATTCAAGAAACCACTTTCAATTAACTATATTACGTCTAAAATGCTTTAAAATGGTGTTTGTGTCCTGGACATGATTTTCCCCAAGAAGAACTACTGTATTCACCCTACCTTTAACTGTTTCTAGTCAGCTCCACAGATTCCTTCAAAGTTAACTAGAGCAGAGAATGATGCCACAGTCAGGATAACATCCAATA
>NW_016821064.1:0-695 GCF_001698545.2 Rhinopithecus bieti
TACAAAACCATGAGCCAAAAGCAACTTTCATTTTCTACAAAAATTTAAAATATGAAAGTATAAGCTTGAATAAAAATGCACTTTCTGCTGTGTACCATGAACTCTGCTAGATGTAAGAGAAATAAAAGCAACTAAGAAAATTTAAATATGTACTAAAAACGATTTAACAATCAATAGATTAATACATGGTACAGTGAGGACAAATACCCCAATATACAATGAAGAAGAAAATGTAAAATCTAAGCTGTTTTTGAAGCATAAGTTGCTGTTTTTGAGACACACGTAGTGAAGAATAACTCTCAAGAAGTCCAAAAACACATATCGGTGAAAGCATAAAGAGTAATGGCTACTAAAAACAGATTGGGATAATGTTATAAAACAAGCTCCAAAGTATCCAGAATACTATGATTTTGATGGTAATATAAAGGAATTCAGTAGGTAACAGAATTACACAAAGGTTTAAAGCTGTAATAAACACACAATCACTAGAATTTAAGATTCAATAAGAGAGAGACCATTGGTTAGATCAAAATAAGTCCCCAGACATACTGGGAAAATGAGTAATTAGGTATTCATGTTACATAAATCACTCTGGTGATAGGATAAAAATGTTTTAGGAGAAAAGAGCAAGGATGGGCAAAATGCCAGTTAGTAGTTCAGTTACCCAACCTCAATGTACTCATATTATTTTCTAC
>NW_016821065.1:0-245 GCF_001698545.2 Rhinopithecus bieti
CCAGACCCTGTTTGCCTGGATATCACCAATGGAGGCTGCAGAGCAGCATATACTGCAGAACAGCAAATGTTGCTGCCTGATCCTTCCTCTGGAAGCTTCATCTCAGAGGGGCACCTGGCCGTATGAGGTGTCAGTAGGCCCCTACTGGGATGTGTCTCCCAGTTAGGCTACTTGGGGGTTAGGGAACCACTTGAGGAGGCAGTCTGTCCGTTCTCAGATCTCAATCTCTGTGCTGGGAGAACCAC
>NW_016821066.1:0-1672 GCF_001698545.2 Rhinopithecus bieti
GTTTGTTTGAGACAAGAGTCTTGCTCTATCACCCAGGCTGGAGTGCAGTGTCACAATCTCCGCTCACTGCATCCTCCACCTCCCAGGTTCAAGCTATTCTGCCCCAGACTCCCAAGTAGCTGGGACTACAGGCACCCGCCACCATGCCCAGGTAATTTTTGTATTTTTAGTAGAGACGGGGTTTCACCATATTAGCCAGGCTGGTCTCGAACTCCTGACCTCAGATGATCTGCCCACCTCAGCCTCCCAAAGTGCAGGGATTACAGGCGAGAGCCACTGCGCCTGGCCTTTTTTTTTTTTTTTTTTTCCTGAAACAGGGTCTGTTAGCCGAGACTGGAGTGCAGTAGTGCAATCTCGGCTCACCGCAACCTCCACCTCCCAGACTCAAGCGATTCTCCTGCTTCAGCCTCCTGAGTAGCTGGGACAGCAGGCATGCGCTACTACTGCCTGGCTAATTTTTTTTTTTTTTTTTTTTTGAGATTGAGTCTCCCTCTGTCACCCAGCCTGGAGTGCAGTGGTGCAATCTTGGCTCACTGCAACCTCCGCCTCCCAGGTTCAAGCGATTCTCCTGTCTCAGCCTCCCGAGTAGCTGTGATTACAGGCATGTGCCACCACACCCAGCTAATTTTTGTACTTTTTAGTGGAGACAGGGTTTCACCATGTTGGTCAAGCAAGTCTTGCATTCCTGACCTCCCAAAGTGCTGGGATTACAGGTGTGAGCCACAAGGCCCTGGATATACTTTAACAGTAAATCCAAGCAGACTTTCTGGTAGATTGAACCTGGGATTGATAAAAAGAGGAGTCAAGGATGAGCCAAAACATTTTTTGACCTGGGCAACTAAAAGAGTTGTAGTGAAGGAGGACTGGATAGAGCAGTTCTGCAGGGGAAGATCAGAAGTTCAGTTTGGGCATGATCAATTTGAGGTATTTATTAGATATCAAATGGAGACGCTGGTGGGCTATTGAATATGTGGGTCTTGATTTAGGAGGAAGCTCTGGAGATGTATATTTTTATATATGCCCTTTTTGTATATTATGTATATTTGTGTGTGAGTTATCCTATGGATAGCATTTAAAAGCATCAAACTGGATGAGATCACCAATGTAAATATAGAAGGAAATAGGATCAAGGAAGCCCTGAGGCACTCCACTGTTAAAAGGTCTGAGAAGAAGGTTTGCAAAGCAGGATGAGAAGGAACAACCAGTTAGGTTGGAGGATAACCAGGAAAGGGTGGTGTCCAGGAAGTCAAGAAAATGGAGTAGGTGGCCTAGCAGGGTGGCTCACACCTGTAGTTCCAGCACTGTGGGAGGCCGAGGCAGGCAGATCACTTGAGGTCAGGAGTTCAAGACCAGCTGGCCAACATGGTGAAACCCTAACTCTACTAAAAAAAACACAAAAATTGGCCGGGCGTGATGGCTCATGCCTGTAATCCCAGCACTTTTGGAGGCCGAGGCGGGCGGATCGCCTGAGGTTAAGAGTTTGAGACCAGCCTGAACAACATGGAGAAACCCCTCTCTACTAGAAATACAAAATTAGCTGGGTGTGAGGCTGGGCGCGGTGGCTCAAGCCTATAATCCCAGAACTTTGGGAGGCCAAGGCAGGTGGATCACGAGGTCACGAGATCGAGACCATCCTGGCTAACACGATGAAACCCCGTCTCTACTAAAAAAC
>NW_016821067.1:0-1091 GCF_001698545.2 Rhinopithecus bieti
TGGGGTGAGATTTTCTGTTCCACACAGTCACTCAGGGACCCAGGCTTCTTATGTATTATGGCAACTCTATGTTCAATATGTAGAGTCCAAATGTTCCACAGGAGCAGTAAGTGGAAGGTTGCATGTGGGAGATTTTTATAGGTGAGACCTGGAAATGGCACACAATTTTATATCACACTCCAGTGCCGTAATAGATGTTATCTAACTTAAAGCATTCTGGGAAATGTAGTTTAGCTGTGTGCCCAGAGAACAGAAGAGAGACATGAATATTTGAAGGGACAGCATCCTCTGCCATTCTGCTGAGTAAATGGGTGCAGAATGAGTACAATGGAAGGCTCTTTTTAATCTGAAGTCATTGTGGTGAATGGACGAACAAAGAAAATAGTTTTGAATCCAAAATCTTGGTTTCATACTATAGCAATGCAAGCCAATTAGAAGCTCTGTGACCATGGCAGGTACCTAAAACTCTCTAAACCTCAAGTTATTCATCTGTAAATGAAGTTGGTATGGGGATTACTGAGAAATACATGAAAAGCATCTGGAACATAGGAGGAACTATTTAATAATTATTCTCATTTCATTCAAATCAATATTTTTAAGAATATGCAAAGTGCTAGAGCAATGTGCTGAGCAATGTGCTGAGCATTAGGAATAGAAAAATCTATTCAAAGCATCCTCACCTTTAGGAAATCAGAGATCAATTGTTAGGACATAATTGTAGATAAGAAAATGAATATTTAAAACACACAGTGATAAACAGGCTTTTTATTATAGAGGGTATCAAAATACCCAAAGAACATGAAAAATGACTCAAATCATGAATCATCTTTACATATGTATAGGAACCCATCATGGTTGTACGTTGGGTAAAATTAAAGATACGAACAATACAAAGTGTTGGCAAGTTTATGAAGCAACTGTGACTCTCTTGCCTAGCTGGAAGAGTGGAAATTGGTCCAATTACATTGAAAACTATTTTAAAGTACTTACCAAATCTTAACATACACATATCCTGCAACCTAGCAATGGCACTCCTAGACATATGCCCAACAGAAATGAGTGCTTATGTTCACCATAATATACAAGAACAG
>NW_016821068.1:0-860 GCF_001698545.2 Rhinopithecus bieti
GTCTGGAAATATGCCAAAGAAGTATATTCTGGGTGGCATATTTTAACCTCTCACATCTTCAATAATTATTATAATATAAAATATAATACATATTATATTTTAAAGTAACATAAAACCATAGTTCATAAAGATGAAATAGTATACAAATATCAATAGGTTTTAGGAAATGCCTTTTCTAAAATCCACTACTTTAAATTTCTTTAACTTTTCTTCTGATAGCTATCTCTGTATATTAAAAGTGTATTTATGTTGCTATTTCAAGGCTTATCAATTTTAGACACTGTCAAGTTCTCAATATAAATGATGAACATTTAGTGTTTTTACATGTATCTCTCAATATATTTATATCACAGCTATGAGTTAAATAATAAGCAGTTAAAGTTACTTTTTATTGAGCAATATTTATGCAGTAATAGTGAAATAATAATGGTATACCAATTTCCTCAAAATGAGACAGAGTAGGGACCCCTTGTAGGGGCCAGCTTAGAAAAAGAAAGGAAAATCTTGAGTTCCTTAAAGGAAATTCTAGCTACCTAAGCTAGCCCTGAGAAGTAAACAGGCAACTCAACAAGTGAGAAGGTCATAGTAGCTTAAAACAATAGCCACGGCCGGGCACGGTGGCTCAAGCCTGTAATCCTAGCACTTTGGGAGGCCGAGACGGGCGGATCACGAGGTCAGGAGATCGAGACCATCCTGGCTAATACGGTGAAACCCCGTCTCTACTAAAAAAAAAAAATACAAAAAAACTAGCCGGGCGAGGTGGCGGGCGCCTGTAGTCCCAGCTACTCGGGAGGCTGAGGCAGGAGAATGGCGTGAACGCGGGAGGTGGAGCTTTAGGCCGGGCGCGGTGGCTCAAGCCT
>NW_016821069.1:0-1092 GCF_001698545.2 Rhinopithecus bieti
GGTATTTCCTTTTCACTCTAGGCCTCAATGTGCTTCCAAATATCCCTTTGCAGATTGCATGAAAACAGTGTTAGCAAACTGCTCCATGAAAGGAAATGTGTAACTCTGTGAGATGAATTCACACATCACAAAGAACTTTCTCAGAAAGCTTCGTTCTAGTTTTTATCTGAGGATATTTCCTTTGTCACCTTAGGCTTCAATGTGGTCAAAAATATCCCTTCTCACAATCCCTAAAAACAGTAATACCAAACTTCTCCTTTAAAAAATTGTGTAACTCTGTGAGATGAATTAACTCATGACAAAGCGTTTTCTCAGATAGCTTCTTTCTAGTTTTTATCTGAGGATATTTCCTTTTCCACCATAGGTTTCAATGCACTCCAAAATATCCCTTCTCAGACACCACAAAAACAGTGATGCCAAAGTGCTCCCTCAACAGAAAATTTTAACTCTAAGAGATGAATCATACATCATGAGGGAGTTTCTCCAAAAGCTTCTCTTCAGTTGTTACCTGAAGAAATTACTTTTTTTCACCTTAGGCCTCTATGCGCTTCCAATTATCCCTCTGCAGATTCCACAAAAACAGTGCTTACAAACTGCCCCATGAAATAATGATGTAACTCTGTGAGATAAATTGACCCATAGCAAAGAAGTTTCTCAGGAAGATTCTTTCTAGTTTATCTGAGGATATTTCCTTTTCCACAATGGACTTCAATGCACTCTCAGATATCCCTTCTCAGACACCACAACGACAGTGATACTGAAGTGCTCCCTCAACAGAAACATTTAGCTCTATGAGATGAATGCACACATCACAAGGGAGTTTCTCTGAAAGCTTCTTTCTCGTTTTTATCTGAGGATATTTCCTTTTTCACCATATTCCTCAATGTGCTCCAGAATATCCCATTGCAGATTACACGAAAAAAGTGTTAGCAAACTTCTCATTGAAAAGAACAATAATACTCCGTGAGATGAATTCATATATAACAAAGCAGTTTCACAGAAAGCTTCTTTTGGTTTTATCTGAGGATGTTTCCTTTGTCACCTTAGGCTTCAATGCGGTCCAAAATATCCTTTCTGAGGTTCCCCAAAACA
>NW_016821070.1:0-2060 GCF_001698545.2 Rhinopithecus bieti
TGCAGTGGCGGCCAGATCTCAGCTCACTGCAAGCTCTGCCTTCTGGGTTTACGCCATTCTTCTGCCTCAGCCTCCTGAGTAGCTGGGACTACAGGTGCCCGCCACCTTGCCCGGCTAGTTTTTTGTATTTTTTTAGTAGAAACGGGGTTTCACCGTGTTCGCCAGGATGGTCTCGATCTCCTGACCTCGTGATCTGCCTGTCTTGGCCTCCCAAAGTGCTGGGATTACAGGCTTGAGCCACCGCGCCTGGCCCACACTGTTAACTTTTTAGCAAACTTTACTTTTGTTGAAAACCTTGTAAGTTTGGGATTTCAATTATTCTTTGCTATTAATAAGACTTTGTTCAGTCCATATTAACTTAGAATTGGTGTAGATGGCTCCTTCCTGATTCTGTAAGTACTTTAAGGTTTGGGTGAGTGAAAACAGCTCATACGTTTGAGCAGACCAAGTATTAGGCAATTTTCCTAACTCTGCTTCTATAAGAGTTTCCTTATCACTTACTGAATACTCATTGTGTCTTTTTTCCTTAATCATCCAGGAGGAACCATCTATCATTCTGTCCTGAAGGGAGTTCCTCCTAGGTCTGGTCGGAAGTTTGTATCATAATTAGTTAAGATTTAGATGCCCTGTTAGGAAACCTGCTGGGTTAAGGATTTTTGATAGGAAGGTTATGGGTTGTCAGTGGCCTCAGTGCTTTCAGGCTACGCCCCTGTTTACACTGACAACAAGGTGGTATTGGTGTGTTATAGGGTTACAGAGAGGACCTTTGATTATCAATTATAGGTTTTAATTTTACCCTGGCTTTTAAAGGAATAGGGTACACTGTTTTTTTCTTTACTACTTCCACCTCTCTTTCTTTCTCTTTGACTTCCTCTTTGTCTGTCTCTCCTTCTGACTTCCTCTTTGTCTGTCTCTTTCTCCCTCTGTTTTCTTCTTTGACTTTCTGTCTCTTTGTCTCTTCCTCTCTCTGTCTCTCTCTTTGACTCCTACTTTGTCTCTGTCTCTTCCTCTCTCTGTCTCCTTCTCTTTGACTTCCTGTCTTTCTCTTTCTCTCTCTCTCTCTCTCTGACTTTGTCTCTTTCTCTCTTTCCTTTCTGCTGGTATTTTCCTGCCTCTGCCAGCCGCTTATGCTGCTGTTCTTCCCTCTCCTTCCCCTTTTTGATGACTTTGGCAGTGTAAGCCTGCCACCTCCTCGGGTTTTATGGGCATGTGGGATTAGATGAGCATACTTACTATCTGTAGTAAAGTCTCCCAATTACAACTGAGGAGGCGGGAGAAACACCTGGTTACAGGTTTTCTGTATACCTGTTCTGAGTACCTGTTCCAGGATTCCTTGGATGGTAATGGACCTTGAGGACAGTCATCTGGGGCAGGAGATTAACACGTGAGAAGGCCCTGCTAGTGTCCAGGAGGAAGTCAATTTCCTGGCCCTCAATGGTTAAATGTACCTGGGATTCAGTGAGGGTGATGACAGAAGCTGGCACTTACCCTTGGCACCCTCAGTTGTTGGATCATCTGGTTGGGGCTTCTGGCCCAGAGAACCTTTGCCCTCTGAGGCAGTGTGCCTTCCAGTGATTGCCTTGGCATAGTAGACATGGACGAGGGGTGGTTTTTTTCTCTTTGGACAATCTTTTTTAAAGTGTCCTTGTAAACCACACTAATAACAAGCCCAACCAGGTGATTGGCCTGCTCCATTTTCTGTCCTCTCTGAACCACCAAGGTTTGTTTGTCTGAGGGCCATGACTAAGGCTGCAGCCTTTCTCTGATCTTGCTTTTCCTTTTGGGCCTGTTTTCTTGGTCCCTATTATAGTACACCAAAGTTGCCAGGTTTAATAATGCCTCCAGATTTTGTTCAGGTCCCAGGGCTCACTTTTGGAGCTTTCTCCTGGTATCTGTGACTGACTGAGTAATAAACTTATATTTTAGAATCAATTGACCCTCAAGTGAGTCGGGTGACAGGGGAGTATATTTTCTTAAGGCCTCCCATAGCTGCTCGAAGAAGGCAGGATTTTCTTCCTTTCCCTGAGTTATGGTGGACATCATTTAATAATTCATGGGCT
>NW_016821071.1:0-1445 GCF_001698545.2 Rhinopithecus bieti
TTTGAGACAGAGTTTCACTCTCATTGCCCAGGCTGGTGTGCAATGGCAGGATCTCAACTCACTGCAACTTCCGCCTCCTGGGTTCAAGCGATTTTCCTGCCTCAGCCTCCCGAGTAGCTGGGATTACAGGCATGCGCCACCACACCCAGCTAATTTTGTATTTTTAGTAGAGATGGGGTTTCACCATGTTGGTCAGGCTGGTCTCCAACTCCTGACCTCAGGTGATCCACCTGCCTCAGCCTCCCAAAGGGCTGGGATTAAAGGCATGAGACACCGCTCCCGACCACAATGGAATATTATTCATCTTTAAAAAAGAGGGAAATCCTGCCATCTGCAACAAGGTAGACGAACCTGAAGGACATGATGTTAAATTAAACAAGCCAGACACAGAAGAATGAATACTATGTTATATCATTTACATGACGAATCTAAAATAGTCAAAGTCATAGAAGCAGAGAGTGGAATAGTGGATGCCATTCTGAGGGGCTGAGGGGAAGGGGAAACAGGGAAGTATTAGTCAAAGGCACAACATTTTGGCTATACAAGATGAATGCGTTCTAAAGATCTTCCTACAGCATTGCACCTGTAGTTAACAATATGGTACCATGCACTTAAAATTTTGCCAGGAAGGTAGATCTTCTGATAAGTGTTCTTATCACAATAATAGCTGGGTGTGGTGGTTTATGCCTGTAATCCCAGGAATTTGAGACCAGCCTGACCAACATGGTGAAACCCCGTCTTTACTAAAAATACAAAAATTAGCCGGGCATGGTGGCAGGTGCAGTGGTGGGCATCTGTAATCCCAGCTACTCGGGAGCCTGAGGCAGGAGAATCACTTAAACCCAGGAGGCAGAGGTTGCAGTGAGCTGCGATTGCGCCACTGCCCTCTGGCCTGGGCAACAGAGCAAGACTCTGTCTCAAAAAAATAAATAAATAAATAAATAAATAAATAAATAAATAAATAAGCAGGCAAGAGGAAACTTTTGGAGGTGAGTTTATGGCATAGATTGTAGTGATTGTTTCACAGTGATACTTATCTCCAAACTCTTCAAGTTGTATACATTAAATGTGTACCAGTTTTTATGTCATTCATGTCTCAATAAAGTGGTTAAAACAAAAACAGAAACAAAAAAAACCCAAGCCAAGCTGTCCTTTTGCCAGAACGTAAAAATAGCCAGAGAGGGCCGGGCACCGTGGCTCACACCTGTAATCCCAGCACTTTGGGAGGCCGAGGTGGTTGGATGGCCTGAGGTCAGGAGTTCGAGACCAGCCTGGCTAACATGGCAAAACCCCGTCTCTACTAAAAATACAAAAATTAGCCGGGCATGGTGGCTGATGCCTGTAATTCCAGCTACTTGGGAGGCTGAGGCAGGATAATCGCTTGAACCTGGGGACGGAGGTTGCAGTCAGTTGACACCGGTGCCACTTCACTCCAGCCTGAGCAA
>NW_016821072.1:0-878 GCF_001698545.2 Rhinopithecus bieti
AAAAAGCGGACGAAGGATGTGAATGGAGTCTTCTCAAAAGAAGACATTTATGCAGTCAACAAACATATGAAAAAGCTCATAATCACTGGTCATTAGAAAAATGCAAATCAAAACCACAATGAGATACCATGTCACGCCAGTTAGAATGGCAATCATTAACAAGTTAGGAAGGATGGGTGCGGTGGCTCACTCCTGTAATCCCAGCACTTTGGGAGTCCAAGGTGGGTGGATCACAAGGTCAAGAGATCGAGACCATCCTGGCCAACATGGTGAAACCCTGTCTCTACTAAAAATACAAAAATTAGCTGGGCGTGGTCATACGTGTCTGTAGTCCCAGCTACTCGGGAGGCTAAGGGAGGAGAATCACTTGTACCCAGGAGGTGGAGGTTGCAGTGAGCTGAGATCACACCACTGCACTCCAGCAGGGCAACAGAGTGAGCCTCTGTGCCCTCCCCACCCCCCAAAAAAATCGGAAAACAACAGATGCTGGTGAGGCTGTGGAGAAATAGGAACGCTTTTACACTGATGGTGGGAAAGTAAATTAGTTCAACTATTGTGGAAGACAGTGTGGTGATTCCTCAAAGATCTAGAATCAGAAATACCATTTGACCCGGCAATCCTGTTACTGGATCTATATCCAAAGGATTATAAATCATTCCACTATAAAGACACATGCATACCTATGTTTATTGCCATACTATTTACAATAGCAAAGACTTATAACCAACCCAAATCCCCATCAATGATAGACTGGATAAAGAAAATGTGGCACATAAACACCATGGAATACTATGAAGTCATAAAAAAGAATGAGTTCAAACCTTTGCATGGACATGGATGAAGCTGGAAACCATTATTCTCAGCAAACTAACACAGGA
>NW_016821073.1:0-12458 GCF_001698545.2 Rhinopithecus bieti
GGAGGGGGGAGGAAGGAGGGATTGCATTGGGAGTTATACTTGATAGAAATGATGACTTGGTGGGTGCTGACGGGTTGATGGGTGCAGCACACCAACATGGCACAAGTATACATATGTAACAAACCTGCACGTTATGCACATGTACCCTAGAACTTAAAGTATAATAAAAAAAAATAAAGTATACTAAAGTAATATAGAAAAAAAAAAGAAACTGGAGAGAAGCTTTTCGAGGAGCTGCATGTGACGTATGCATTTCACTCCCAGAATTATACCTTTCTTCACATAGATGATTAGTGAATCACTTTTGGAGAAAAAGGTACAAAGGGATAGTTGGGAATATATGTACGGATATGTTGATAAAGGAAATATCCTTAGACAGAAACTGGAAAGAAGATTTCTGTGAAGCTGTTTTGTGATAGATATGTTCATTCATCTCACATAGATAAAACTTTCCTTATATTATCCAGTTTGGAATCTCCATCATGGACGGATCTGATCAGGGAAATTCGGGGGCACCTTCAAGCCTATGGTGAAAAAGGAAAAATCTTCAGATAACACCTGGAAAGAAGCTTTCTGTAAATCTGCTTTTTCCTTTGTTTATTCATCTCACATAGGTAAAACTTCCTTTATATTACGCAGTTTGGAAACTCTGTAATGAATGGATCCATGAAGGGACATTCGGAAGCACATTCAGGACTATGGTGAAAAAGGAAATATCTTCAGATAACAACTGGAGAGAAGCTTTTTGAGAAACTGCTTTGTGACGTGTGCATTCCATTCAGTGAGTTATATGTCTTTTCTCATAAAGCAGGGTGTGAACTCTGTTCCTGTAAAACCGAAAAAGTGATATTTCGCAGGTCATTGAACCAATAGCGAAAAGTGAAATGTCCTCAAATAAAATCCAGAAAGAAGCATATCAAGAAACTACTCTCTGATACATGCATTCATTTCACAGAGTTAAAGCTTACTCTACATTGCACAGTTGAGAAACTCTGTCTTTGAGAAATATGAGAAAGGATATTAAGTCGTACCTGGAGGCCTGTGTTGAGCAAGGAAACGTCTTCCGTTGAAAACTGGAGAGAAGCTTTCTGAACAACGGCTTTGTGACGTGTGTATTCATATCATAGAAGTAAATCATTCTTTATATTGCACAGCTTGAAATCACTGTTTCTGTGGAATCTGAAGAAGGACATTTGGGAACGCTCTTTGGAATATGGAGAAAATAATATCCTCAGATAAAAACCAGAAAGAATCATTCTGTGAAACTGCTATGTGTCCTGTGAATTCCTCTCACTCAGTAAACTTTCTGATTTCATTGAGCAGTTTTCTAACTCTGTTTATGTTTAGCGTGTGAAGGAATATTCCAGGTCACTTTGAGGTTTATGGTGAAAAAGGGAGTATGTTGAGATAGAAACTGGAGAGATGCTTTCCGAGGAGCTGCTTTGTGACGTGTGTATTCCACTCACAGTGTTATACCTCTCTTCTCATACAGCATCGGGGAAACCTTTTTGGTGAAAAAGGTGCAAGGGATACTCGGGAGCATATTGACACTTATTTTGAAATGGGAAATAGCCTCAGACAAAACCTGGAAAGAAGCTTTCTGTGAAACTGCTCTGTGCTATGTGTATTCATCTCACATAGATAAAGCTTTCTTTACATTACACAGCTTGGAAACACTGTCTTGGTTGGATCCAGTAAGGAACATTCGTTAGCACATTCAGTATTATGGTGAAAAGGAAATATTTTCAGATAAAACTGAAAAGAAGCTTTCTGTCAATCTGCTTTTTGCTATGTTTATTCATCTCACGTAGATAAAGCTTTCTTTACATTACAAAGCTTGGAAACTCTGTCAAGGACGGATCCGAGAAGTGACATTCAGGAGCACTTTCAGGACTATGGTGAAAATGCAAATATCTTCAGATATAAACTAGAGAGAAGCTTTCTGAGAAACTGCTTTGTGATGTGTGCATTCCACTCAGGAAGTTATACCTCTTTTCTCATAAGGCAGTGTTTGAACTCTGTTCCTGTAAAATGTGATAATTCGGAGCGCATTGAAGACTATGGCCAAAAGTGAAATATACTCAAATAAAACCCAGAAAGTAGCATACCAATAACCTGCTGTCTGATATGTGCATTCATTTCAGAGAGATAAAGCTTACTCTACATTGTCCAGTTTGGAATCTCTGTCTTTGAGGAATCTGCGAAGGGATATTAAGTGGCGCCCGGAGGCCTGTATTGAGCAAGGAAATGTCTTCCGTTGAAAACTGGAGAGAAGTATCCTGAGCAAATGCTTTGTGACGTGTGTATTCATCTCATAGAGTTAAATCATACTTTGTACTGAGCAATTTGAAATCACTGTTTCTGTGGAACCTGAGGGAGGACATTTGGGAACACTCTTTAGAATATGCTGAAAAAGAAATACCCTCAGACAAAAACCAGAGGAAGGTTTCTGTGAAACTACTCTGTGTTGTGTGAATTCGACTGGCACAGATAAGCTTCTCTTTTCATTGACCACTATTCTAACACTGTGTTAAGTCTGTGAAGGGATATTCAGGAGCGTTTCGAGGCTTATGGTGAAACAGAAATATCTTCAGATAGAAACTGCAGAGAAGTTTTCCGTGGAGCTACTTTGTAGCGTGTGCATTCCACTCACAGAGTTATACCTTTCTTCTCATAGAGGATTGGGAACTTCCTTTTGGAGAAAAAGCTACCAAGGGACATTTGGGAGTATATGGATGGTTATTGTGAAAAGGAAATATTCTCAGACAAAACTGGAAAGAAACTTTCTGTGAAACTGCTTTGTGATAGATATGTTTATTCGTCTCACACAGGTAAAACTTTCTTTATATTATGCTGTTTGGAAACTCCATCATGGATGGATCTGCGAAGGGACATTTGAGAGCACATTCAGGCTTATATTGACCAAGGAAATATCTTGAGATAAAAACTGGAGAGAAGCTTTCTGAGAAACAACTTTGTGATGTGTGCATTCCACTCAGGGTGTTATACCTCTTTTCTCATAAGACAGTGTTTGAACACTGTTTCTGTAAAACCGAAAAAGTGATATTTCTGAATGCATTGAAGACTATCACAAAAAGTGAAATATCCTCAAATACAACCCAGAAAGAAGCACTCCAAGAAACTGCTCTCTGTTATGTGCATTCACTTCACAAAGTTACAACTTACTGTACTTTGCCCAGTTTGGACACTCTGTCTTTGAGGAATCTGCGAAGGGATGTCAAGTGATGCCCTGAGGTCCGTGGTGAGCAAGGAATCCTCTTCTGATGAAAACTGAAGGGAAGCTTTCTGAGCAACTGCTTTGTGATGTGTGTTTTCATCTCATAGAGTTAAATCATTCTTTGTATTGAGCAGTTTGAAATCACTGTTTCTGTGGAACCTGAGAAAGGACATTTGGGAACGCTCTTCAGATACGCTAAAAAAGAAATACCCTCAGATAATAAACAGAAGGAAATTTTCTCTGAAACTGCACAGTGTCGTGTGAATTCCACTCCCACAGTTCAGCTTCTCTTTTCATTGATCAGTTTTCTAACACTGTGTTTAGTCTGTGAAGGGATATTTGGCAACGCTTTGAGGCTTATGGTAAAAACGGAAATGTCTTCAGGTAGAAACTGGATAGAAGTTTCCGAGGAACTGCTTTGTGACGTGTGCATTCCACTCACATTGCTATACCTCTCTTTTCATAGAATATTGGGAAATCCCTTTTGAAGAAAAGCTACCAAGGGACATACGGGAGTGTATGAACAGCTATGGTGAAAAGGAAATATCCTCAGACAAAAACTGGAAAGAAGCTTTCTGTGAAAATGCTTTGTGATAGATATATTTATTCACCTCACAAAGATAAAACTTTTTTTCTATTAAGGAGTTGGGAAACTCTGTCATGGATGGATCCCTGAAGGGACATTCTGGAGCATATTCAGGCCAATGGTGTAAAAGGAAATATCTTGAGATAAAAACTGAAGAGAAACTTTCTGAGAAACTGCTTTGTGATGTGTGCATTCCACTTAAGGGGTTATACCTCTTTTCTCATAAGCCAGTGTTTGAACTGTGTTCCTGTAAAACAGAAAAAGTGATATTTCGGAGCGCAATGAAGACTATGGCAAAAAGTGAAATATCCTCAAGTAAACCCAGAAAGAAGCATTTCACGAAACTGCTCTCTGAGATGTGCATTCATTACAAAGAGTTAAAGCTTATTCTACATGCCCAGTTTGGAAATTCTGTCTTTGAGGAATCTGCAAAGGGACATTAAGTGGAGCCCGGAGTCCTGTGGTGAGCAAGGAAATGTCTTCTGATGAATACTGGAGAGAAGCTTTCTGAGCAACTGCTTTGCAATGTGTGTATTTATCTCATAGAGTTAAACCATTCTTTGGATTGAGCAGTTTGAAATCACTGTTTCTGTGGAATCTGAGGAAGGACCTTTGGGAACACTCTTTAGAATATACTGTAAAAGAAATCCTCAGACAAAAACTGGAAAGAAGCTTTCTCTGAAACTGCTCTGTGCTATGTGTACTCTTGTCACATAGATAAAGCTTTCTTGATATTACGGAGATTGCAAATNTGAGATGTGCATTCATTACAAAGAGTTAAAGCTTATTCTACATGCCCAGTTTGGAAATTCTGTCTTTGAGGAATCTGCAAAGGGACATTAAGTGGAGCCCGGAGTCCTGTGGTGAGCAAGGAAATGTCTTCTGATGAATACTGGAGAGAAGCTTTCTGAGCAACTGCTTTGCAATGTGTGTATTTATCTCATAGAGTTAAACCATTCTTTGGATTGAGCAGTTTGAAATCACTGTTTCTGTGGAATCTGAGGAAGGACCTTTGGGAACACTCTTTAGAATATACTGTAAAAGAAATCCTCAGACAAAAACTGGAAAGAAGCTTTCTCTGAAACTGCTCTGTGCTATGTGTACTCTTGTCACATAGATAAAGCTTTCTTGATATTACGGAGATTGCAAATTCTGTCATGGATGGATCCGCAAAGGGACATTCGGGAGTACATAAAGGACTATGGTGAAAAAGGAAATATCTTCAGATAAATACTGGAAAGAAGTTTCTGTCAATCTGCTTTTTGCTATGTTTATTCATCTCACATAGAAAAAGCTTTCTTTACATTACACAGCTTCGAAACTCCATCATGGACCAATCAGAGAAAGGATATTCGGGATCACATTCAGGCCTATGGTGAAAAGGGAAATATCTTTAGATAAAAACTGGAGAGAAGTTTTCTGAGAAACTGCTTTGTGATGTGTGCATTCCACTCAGAGAGTTATACTTATTTCTCATAAGGCAGTGTTTGAACACTGTTCCTGTAAATCCGAAAAAGTGATATTTTGGAGCGTATTGAAGACTATGGCGAAAAGTGAAATATCATCAAATAAAACCCAGAAAGAAGCGTTCCAGGAACAGCACTCTGATATGTGCATTCATTTCACGGAGTTTAAGCTTCCTCTAAGTTGCCCGGTTTGGAAATTCTGCCTTTGAGGAATCTGCAAAGGGATATTAAGTGGCGCCCGGAGGCTGGTGGTGAGGAAGGAAATGTCTTCCGTTGAAAACTGGAGAGATGCTTTCTGAGCAACTGCTTTGTGATGTGTCTATTAATCTCATAGAGATAAATCATTCATTGATTGAGCAGTTTGAAATCACTGTTTCTGTGGACACTGAGAATGGACATTTGGGAACACTCTTTAGAATATGCTGAAAAAGAAATACCCTCAGATAGAAACAGAAGGAAGCTTTCTGTGAATCTGCTCTGTGTTGCGTGAATTCCACTCACACAGTTAAGCTTCTCTCTTCATTGAGCGGTATTCTAACACTGCTTTTGGTTAGTCTGCGAAGGGATATTCGGGAACGTATTGAGGTTTATGGTGAAAACGAAAATATCTTCAGATAGAAACTGGAGAGAAGCTTTCTGAGAAGCTGCTTTGTGAGTTGTGCATTCCACTCACAGAGTTATACCTTTCTTCTCTTAGAGGATTCGGGAATCTCTTTTGGAGAAAAAGCTACCAAGGGACATTCGGGAGTATATGGATGGCTATGGTGAAAAGGAAATATCCTCAGTCAAAACTGGAAAGAAGATTTCTGTGAAACTACTTTGTGATAGATATGTTTATTCAACTCACATAGATAAAACTTTCTTTATATTACATAGTTTGGAAACTGCGTCATGGACGGATCTGCAAAGGGACATTCAGGAGCACATTTGGGCCTATACTGAAAAAGGAGATAACTTCAGATAAAAACTGGACAGAAGCTTTCTGAGAAACTGCTTTGTGATGTGTGCATTCCACTCAGGGAGTTACACCTCTTTTCTCATAAGGCAGTGTTTGAACACTGTTCCTCTAAAACCAAAAAAGTGATAATTCGCAGTGCATTGGAGACTATGGCAGAAAGTGAAATATCTGCAAATAAAACCCAGAAAGAAGCATTCCAAGAAACTTCTCTCTGTTACATGTATTCATTTCACTGAGTTAAATCTTACTCTACATTACCCAGTTTGGAAACTCTGTCTTTGAATAATCTGCAAAGGGATATTAATTGGCTCCCGGAGGTCTGTGATGAGCAAGGAACTGTCTCCGTTGAAAACTGGAGGGAATCTTTCTGAGCAACTGCTTTAAGTTGTGTGTATTCATCTCATAGAGTTAAACCATTCTTTGGATTGAGCAGTTTGAAATCACTGTTTCTGCGGAAACTGAGAAAGGACATTTGGGAACACTCTTTAGAATATGCTGAAAAGAAATACCCTCAAATAAAATTAGAAGGAAGCTTTCTGTGAAACTGCTCTGGATCATATGAATCCCACTCACACAGTTTAGCCTCTATTTTCCTTGAGCAGTATTGTAACACTGTTTTTGTTTAGTCTGTGAATGGATATTGGGTGCGCTTTGAGACTTATGGTGAAAACGGAAATATCTTCAGATAGAAACTGAAGAGCAGCTTTCTGAGGTGTTACTTTGTGACTTGTGCATTCCACTCACAGAGTTACACCTTTCTTCTCATAGAATTGGGCAATCCCCTTTGGAAAAAAGGTACCAAGCGATATTTGGGAGCATATGGATGCCTACAGTGATAAGGCAAATAGCCTCAGACAAAATCTGGAAATAAGATTTCTCTGAAATTGCTCTGTAATATGTGCATTCATCTGACATAGATAAAGCTTTCTTTACATTACGCAGCTTGGAAACTCTGTCATGGACGGATCCACGAAGGTACATTAGGGAGCACATTCAGGACTATGGTGAAAAGGAAATATCTTCAGATAAAAACCGGAAAGAAGTTTTCTGTGAATCTGTTTTTGGTTATGTTTATTTATCTCATGTAGATAAAGTTTTCTTCACATTATGCAGCTTGGAAACTCTGTCATGGATGGATACGCTTAGGGATATTTAGAATCACATTCAGGCCTATTGTGAAAAAGGAAATATCTTCAGATAAAAAGTGGAGGGATTGTTTCTGAGAAACTGTTTTGTGATGTGTGCATTCCACTCAGGGAGTTAAACCTCTTTTCTCATAAGGCAGTGTTTGAACACTGTTCCCGTAAAACTGAAAAAGTGATATTTTGGAGGGCATTGAAAACAATGGTGAATAGTGAAATATCCTCAAATAAAAACCAGAAAGAAGTGTTCCAAGAAACTGCTCTCTGATATGCGCATTCATTTTATGGAGATAAAGCTTACTCTACGTTGCCCAGTTTGGAAACCATATCTTTGAGGAATCTGCGAAGGGATATTAAGTGTTGAGCGGAGGTCAGTAGTGAGCAAGGTAATGTCTTGCGATGAAAACTGGAGAGAAGCTTTCTGAGCAACTGCTTCGTGATGTGTTTATTCATCTCAAAGAGGTAAACAATTCTTTAGATAGAGCAGTTTGAAATCACTGTTTCTGTGGAATCTGACGAAGGACATTTGGGAATGCGGTTTAGAATATGGAGAAAGAAATATCCTCAGATAAAAACTAGAAGGAAGCTTCCTGTGAAACTGCTAGGTGTCGTGTGAATTCCTCTCACTCAGTTAAGCTTCTCTTTTCATTGAGCAGTTTTCTAATACTGTTTTTGTTTACCATGTGAAGGGATATTTGGGAGCGCTTGGAGGCTTGTGGTGAAAAAAAAGTATGTTCAGATAGAAACTGGAGAGAAGCTTTCCGAGGAACTCCTTTGTTACGTGTGCATTCCACTCACAGTGTTACACCTCTCCTCTCATACAGCATCAGGGAAACCGTTTTAGAGAAATAGGTACCAAGGGATATTCAGGAGCACATTCAGGACTATGGTGAAAAGGGAAATAGCCTCAGACAAAACTGGAAAGAAGCTTTTGTGGAACTGCTCTGTGCTATGTGTATTCATCTAACATAGATAAAGCTTTCTTAACATTATGAAGCTTGGAAAATCGGTCATTGACAGATCCATGAAGGGACATTCAGGAACACATTCAGGACTATGGTGAAAAAGGAAATATCTTCACATAAAAACTAGAGAGAAGTTTTCTGTGAATCTACTTTTTTCTTTGTTTATTCATCTCATATAGATGAAGCTTTCTTTACATTATGCAGCTTGGAAACTATGTCATGGACGGATCCACGAAGGGACATTCAGGAACACAAGCAGGCCTATGGTGAAAAAGCAAGTATCTTCAGAAAAAAACTGTAGAGAAGCTTTTTGAGAAACTGCTTTGTGATGTGTGCATTCCACTCAGGGAGGTATACCTTTTTTCTCATAAGGCAGAGTTTCAACACTGTTCCTGTAAAACCGAAAAAGTAATATTTTGGATCGCATGGAAGACAATGGCGAAAAGTGAATTATCCTCAAATAAAACGCAGAAAGAAACATTCCAAGAAACTGCTCTCTGATATGAGCATCCATCTCACAGAGATAAAACTTTCTCTACATTGCTCAGTTTGGAAAATCTGTCTTTGAGGAATCTGTGAAAGATATTTGGTGGCCCCCCGAGGCCCGTGATGATCAAGGAAACGTGTTCCGTTGAAAACTGGAGAGAAGCTTTCTGAGTAACTGCTTTTTGATGTGTGTATTCATCACATAGAGTTAAATCATTCTTTGTATTAAGCAGTTTGAAATCACTGTTTCTGTGGAACCTGAGAAAAGACATTTGGGAACGCTCTTTTGAATATGCTGAAAAGACCTACCCTCAGATAAAACCAGCAGGAAGCTTTCTGTGAAACTGCTTTTGTCATCTGAATTCCTCTCACACAGTTAAGCTTCTCTTTTCATTGAGCAGTTTTCGAACATTGTGTTTAGACGGCAAAGGGATATTTGGGAGCACTTTGAGTATTATAGTGAAAACGGAAATATCTTCAGATAGAAACTTGAGAGAAGCTTTCCGAGGAGCCGCTTTGTGACATGTGCATTCCACTCACAGAGTTTTACCTTTCTTCTCACAGAGGATTGGAGAATCCCTTTTGGAGAAAAAGCTACCAAGGGCATTTGGGACTCTATGGATGGCTATGGCGAAAAAGGAAATATCCTCAGACAAAAACTGGAAAGAAGCTTTCTATGAAACTGCTTTCTGATAGATATGTTTACTCATTTCACATAGATAAAACTTTCTTTATATTATACAGTATGGAAACTCTGTCATGGAGGGATCCGCGAAGGGACATTCGGGAGCACATTCAGGCCTATGGTGAAAAGGAAATCTCTTCAGATAAAACTAGAGAGAAGGTTTCTGAGAAACTGCTTTATGATGTGTGCACTCCACTCAGAGAGTTATACCTCTTTTCTCATAAGGCAGTGTTTGACACTGTTCCTGGAAAACCGAAAAAGTGATATTTCGGAGCGCATTGAAGACTGGCGAAAAGTGAAATATCCTCAAATAAAATCCAGAAAGAAGCATTCCAAGAAACTGCTCTCTGATATGTGCATTCATTTCACAGAGTTAACGCTTTCTCTACGCTGCCCTGTTTGGAAACTCTGTCTTTCAGGAATCTGCAAAATGATATCAACTGGCACCCGGAGGCTTGTGGTGAGCAAGGAAACGTCTTCCTATGAAAACTGAAGAGAAGCTTTCTGAGCAACTGCTTTGTGATGTGCATATTCATCTCATAGAGTTAAACCAGTCTTTGGATTGAGCAGTTTGAAATCACTGCTTCTCTGGAATCTGACGAAGGACATCTGGAAACGCTCTTTAGAATATGGAAAAAGAAATATCCTCAGATAAAACCCACAAGGAACCTTTCTGTAAACTGCTCTGTGTCGTGTGAATTCTTCTCATTCAGTGAAGCTTCTCTTTTCATTGAGCATTTTTCTAACACTGTTTATGTTTAGTGTACGAAGGGATATTCGGGAGTGCTTTGAGGCTTACGATGAAAATGGAAATATGTTCAGATAGAACCAGAAAGAATTATTCTGAGGAACTGCTTTGTGACGTGTGCATTCCATTTACAGTGTTATACCTCTCTTCTCATACAGCATCATGCAAACCCTTTTGGAAAAAAAGGTACCAAGGGATATCCAGGAGCATATTGTTGTGTATGGTAAATAGGGAAATAGCCTCAGAAAAAAACTGGAAAGAAGCTTTCTGTGAACTGCTCTGTACTATGTGTATTCATCTCACATATAGAAAGCTTTCTTTACATTGCACAGTTTGGAAACTCTGTCATGGACGGATCTGCGAAGGGACGTACTGGAGCACATTGAGGACTATGGTGAAAAAGGAAATATCTTCAGACAAAACTGGAAAGAAGCTTTTTGTGAAACTACTCCGTGGTATGTGTATTCATCTCACATAGATAAATCTTTCTTTATATTACACAGCTTGGAAAAACTGTCATGAATGGATCCGCATAGGACATTCGGAAGCACATTCAGGACTTTGGTGAAAAAGGAAATATCTTCAGATAAAAACCAGGGAGAAGATTTCTGAGAAACTACTTTGTGATGTGTGCATTCCACTCATGGAGTTTTACCTCTTTTCTCATAAGGCAGTGTTTGAAGCCTGTTCCTGTAAAACTGTAAATGTGATATTTCAGAGCGCATTGAAGACTGTGGCAAAGAGATAACTACCATCAAGTAAAACCCATAAACAAACTGCTCTCTGATATATGCATTCACTTCACAGTTTTAAAGCTTATTCTACATTGTTCAGTTTGGAAACTCTGTCTTTGAAGAATCTGCGAAGGTATATTTAGAAGGTATATTTACCGGAAACCTGTGATGAGCAAGGAAATGTCTTTCATTGAAAACTGGAGAGATGCTTTCTGAGAAACTACTTTGTGACGTGTGTATTCATCTTATAGACTTAAACCATTGCTTGGATTGAGTAGTTTGAAATCACTGTTTCTGTGGGACCTGAGAAAGAAATTTGGGAAAGCTCCTTAGAATATGCTCAAAAAAATACCCTCAGATAAAAACCAGAAGGAAGTTTTCTGTGAAACTGCTCTGTTTTGTGTGAATTCCACTCGCACAGTTAAGGTTCTCTATTCATTGAACAATATTCTGACACTGTGTGTAGTCTGCCAAGGGATGTTCAGTAGCACTTTGAGGCTTATGGTGAAAACGGAAATATCTTCAAATAGAAACTTGAAAGTAGCTTTCCGAGGACCTGCTTTGTGACGTGTGCATTCCACTCACAGAGTTATACTTTTCTTCCCATAGAAGACTGGGAAATCCATTTTGGTAAAAAAGTTACCAATGGACATTCAGAAGTATATGGATGGCTACGGTGAAAAAGGAAATAACCCAGATAATAAGTGGAAAGAAGCTTTCTGAGAAACTGATTTGTGATGTGTGCATTCCACTCAGGGAGTTATATCTCTTTTCTCATAAGGCAGTATTTGAACACTGTTCCTGTGAAATCGAAAAGGTGATATTTTGGAGCGCATTGAAGACTATGGGTAAAAGTGAATTATCCTCAAATAAAACCCAGAAAGAGGTGTTCCAGGAAACTGTTTTTTGATATGTGCATTCATTTCACAGAGTTAAAGCCTACTCTATATTGCTCAGTTTAAAAACTCTGTCTTTGAGTAATCTGCGAGGGGATATTTAGTGGCGCCTGGAGGCCTGCGGTGAGCTATGACATGTCTTCTGATGAAAACTGGAGAGATAGGAACAGCTCCAGTCTCCAACTCCCGGCGCGAGCAACACAGAAGACTGGTGATTTCTGCATTTTCAAGTGAGGTACTGGGGTCATCTCACTGGGGAGTGCCGGACAATCAGTGCTGGTCAGCTGCTGCAGCCGAATAAGCGAGAGTTGAAGCAGGGTGAGGCATTGCCTCACCTGGGAAGCGCAAGGGGGAAGGGAATCCCTTTTCCTAGCAAGGGGAACTGAGACACACAACACCTGGAAAATCGGGTAATTCCCACCCCAATACTGCACTTTAAGCAAACGGGCACACCAGGAGATTATACCCACAGTTGGCTGGGAGGGTCCCATGGCCATGGAGCGTCCCTCATTGCTAGCACAGCAGTCTGCAATCTAACCGCAAGGCAGCAGCAG
>NW_016821074.1:0-698 GCF_001698545.2 Rhinopithecus bieti
AGACAAGAGTCTGGCTCTATCACCCAGACTGGAGTGCAGTGGCACAATCTTGGCTCACTGCAACTTCCGCCTCCTGGGTTCAAGTGATTCTCCTGCCTCAGCCTCCTGAGTAGTTGGGATTACAGGTACCTGCTACCACACCCCGACTAATTTTTGTACTTTTAGTAGAGACGGGGTTTCACTATGTTGGCCAGGGTGATCTCGAACTCCTGACCTCAGGTGATCCACCTGCCTTGTCCTCCCAAAGTGCTGGGATTACAAGCGTGAGCCACTGTGCCCAGCCCATACAACTTATATATACAATGGAGGGGTTTTCTTGCAGGAGAGAGAACTTTACCATTATAATAATATGTTAATGCTCTAAAGGCAACTAGGGGTCTTCTGTTCCAGCTTCAGCAGGTTTGGGGTCTTATCTCCCTCTGGTATCTGGTCAGTGGTTATGAAGCTCTGGCACCATCTGATTTCTTGAAATAGCTGTGCCTATAAATAAGGCACTAAAGAAAAACAGTAAGAAAAAGAATTTTCCCAGCTACTTCATCAGGGTTGCACTGGTAACAACTTGACAAGGAAATGTGGTTATTTCTGCAGTATACAATAATTTATCATAGTAATCATAATTATTATTGATAACATAAACTAAGACATATCAGAATATGATGTCTTAGTTATACATTATATAAATATATATATTATATATA
>NW_016821075.1:0-9198 GCF_001698545.2 Rhinopithecus bieti
CGCCCACAGTCCCGCCCCCACCCTCCTGCCGCACTGTGGGTGTGAATGGTAATTGGAAATCTGAGCTTACAGTGACGTGGGCCTTAGGATACCCAGAGCCAATGCGTGGATTAGTTTCTCCTAGTTGCAGTTTGGTAGTCATCGCTGGCCGTGCGACGGCTCGCTGTTGCCCTGAAGGCAGGCGAGCCAGCTGCCCAGGAAAGGAGGAAAGTGGTAGAAGCCGACCCCCGAGCCCTGACAGGTTGGTGGGCGCTGACCGGTGTGAGAGCTGCAGAAGGCAAAGACCAGAGCGGGTCTAGGACTGGATTATCTACCCCTTTCCAGATACACACCCGTTTAGTGCGAGAAATGGAGCGGTTGGGGAGAGGATCTCCCGAGGGGGCCGGATTGAGAATGGGTACCATTTGAGATCTCCTAGGAGGCCGGCCATGGAGCAATGTCTGATGGAGTCTGGCCGGTGGAGGAGACTGAAAGGAAATAGCCTGCTTCCTGCTGGGCCGCGGGAGGGAGGTGCAGCCGGTGACCAAGGGGTGGGGAGGGCGGACCCTACCAAGGTTTTAGGCCTGCCTTCTAGATATCTTTTCTTCACCTTCTACCCATTTAGAGCTGGAAATGATAGGCTGCGGGGGCCGAGGAGAGGAATTGCTGCAGAGGAGGGGTACAGAGATCAGGTCTGGAAAGCAGGTCCCTATTGCGGCAGCTGAGCGGGCGAGCTTCTGACTGCCGGACAGAGGCGAGGAGCGAGAAACTGTTTTTGGTCCCAGCGGGTCGGTCAGTGTAAGCCTGGGCGCTACTTGTAGATCCTGGAGTGAGAATGACAAAGCGCAGAGACCGCAGCAGGTCCTAGTCTGCAATGCCCACATACCTCTTCACTCATCGTCCATCTTGATGCATAAAATGGTGGGCATGGGAGTGGGCATCGGGTGGAGAGAGGGCCTGATGGATACCTAGATTGAAATTCTTTGTGAATAAACTAGGTATCCATTCAGCAAGCTCTTCTAACTCCCCCGCCAGGCAAGTTGTCTGCAGTCCAGAAATGGTAACTAGATGACAGGTAGGAGGAAACAGTAGAGATGGGAGCCTAAAGAAGAGGTTAAAATGTTTTGGAAATAATCATCTTTGATGCCTATTTCTGGAAGGTGGGATAGCCTGTCACAGGGTAGGAAAAGAAGCCGTGAGACAGAATGGAGGAGAAACAGAAGGTACTAATACTAGGAGAACCCTAAATCAACTCCCATTACCGGTCCTTTGATTAAAAGACCAGTCCTGGTAATTGTCGCATTTGTCTGCAGGTCTTTAAGTGCGTTTGTTCAGCCGATTTCAAGGCTAAGAGAGAAAGATTGCCTCTGATCCCTGAAGGTAGGAAGTTGCCTGGGGCCCTCTGGTGTAGGGGGATCAAGGATCAGAGCAGAATCTGGGTGACTCACAGCCCTTCCTGCCAGAGTTGAGTGCAGGAGAAACTTAGGAGAGTCTTCACAAAATGACAGCCCTGTGTCTGATGAGGGAAGAAGGGAGTAGAGGGGCGAGATCTGGGGCGCTCCTGGAGAGCTTATTAGGATCCCAGGGAGGTGAAGTCTGGTCTCTCTATGATTGTCCCCCTCCCCCAACTCGTCCTGCATTTTGGTGGTAGGAGTGGCCTGGGGAAGGCATTTTCAGGGAAAACGGTGGGCTTTGCAGCAGCGCTGGGTCTGGGGCTTCCCCTACAGGTTCACAGTTTCTCAGGTGGGAAAACCTTTGCCAAACAGAACTCTGAATCCTATCAAGCATCCATTCCCTCTTCTTGTTTTTTATCTTCTAGGAAGAAAAAAAACAGGAAAAAAACTCAACATGGAAAATGAACCCAAGGAAAACAAAGTTGTGGAGAAGGCCCCAGTGCAGAATGAAGCTCCCCCTTTAGGAGGTGGTGAAGACCAGGAGCCTGGAGGAAATGTTAGAGGGGTTTGGGCTCCACCTGCCCAGGATTTTGGAGGAGATGTGCCCAACAGGCTTGTTGATAACATTGATATGATAGATGGAGATGGAGATGATATGGAACGGTTCATGGAGGAGATGAGAGAGCTAAGGAGGAAAATTAGGGAACTTCAGTTGAGGTACAGTCTGCGCATTCTTATAGGGGATCCCCCTCACCATGATCATCATGATGAGTTTTGCCTTATGCCTTGAATCTGGAGGTTAATAATCATAAAATCCCTGGTTTCTAAATTCACATTTTTCCTGGTGTACCGTTAATGTGGACCTTTTGGCATTCTTCTGCAATTTTCTGATTGGAGATTGCATTTTGACCTAGTCTGTAAGTTTTTCTGTCAGAAGAGGACTTTCATCAACTGTCATGGAAAGATGTTTAATGCATGCTGTAATGTTAATAAAGCAATTTAAAAGCAGTCTATAGATAGACTATTTCATTTAGATGTGTACGTATGCACACTATATATAAAATATATAGTATATATGAAATACACACACACAAACACACACGCACACACACGTATGAATGAGTGAAAACCAGAATGTGCTTTTTCTATGTTGTATAGTTACTGGTACTTTTTAATTTCTTTATTTTTTTCTTGCTTATCTGTTTTGTCTCACTTTTCCAAAATGAATACATGTGTTTCGTATGTTCCAGGAAAAAGAAAAGGTAAGAAGCAAGGAACTTGCCAATCAGCTTATATAGGAAATGGGGGCAATTAATAAACACTTGAAACACAGTTTAAAGACATATAAATCTTATATTATCTATGGATCTCTCATTTAGAAACATGTACCTGATAATTACAGATACATTACATTATAAATGCCTGGGAGGGCCGCTGTGGGAATCAAATGAGGTAATGACTGAGCTCTGTGTCTTGTTCTATTTATACATGCAAGGCTCCAGCCCTCCAGGTGCCCTTCATTTTTAGGGAAGATTCCAAGGAGAGTGCCTATCAGCAAGTCCAAGTGATTTCCAGGTGAGTACAGGTTCAAAATCCATTATTCAAAATGCTTGGGACTAGAAGTATTTCAGATTTCTGTTGTTTTGTGTTTTTTGTTTTCTTTTCAGTTTTGGAATATTTGCATGTACATAATGAGCGATCTTGAGGATGAAACCCAACTCTAAACATGAAATTCATTTAATTTTATATACACTTCAAACACATAGCCATGAAGGTAATTTATTTTTTTTTAAATGGGGTCTAGCTCTGTGGGCCCAGGCTGGAGTGCAGTGGCCATCTCAAGCCCTCACTGCAAACTCCGCCTTCCCGGCTTCACGCCGTCTCTCCTTGCCTCAAACTTCCGGAGTAGCTGGGGACACAGGGCGCCTGCCAATCGAATGGCCCGGGCTAATTTTTTTTTTTTTTTTTTTTTTTTTTTTTTTTTGTATTATTTTTAGTAGAGACGGGTTTCACCATGTTTAGTCAGGATGGCGTCTCGATCTCCTGACCTCGTAGATCCGCCCGCCTTCGGCTCCCAAAGCTGCTGGCGCATTACAAGGCGTGAGCCCCATGCCCGGCCTGAAGGTAATTTTATTACAATACTTTATAATTTGCGTGTGAAACAAAGTTTGGTGGCATATGGAGTCGGGGTGTGAAATTTTCCATTTGTTAGCATCATGCTCATGTTCAAAGCCTCTCGTTTTGGAGCCACTTCGATTTTGGATTTTGGCATTAGGAGATGCTCAACTTAAATGTTTTCTATTCATCTGCATGTTCCATGCCTTTCTTTTCTGCATAATGCCATAAAACTATTAGGTACTATTCCCCTCTCTCTTGCGTTTTGCTCCCCTCCACTGGCTTCACCACTGCCAATGTACTGGACTTCCTGAAGATAAAAAGACCCACTGATTTCTCTGCGAACCTTCAGTAGTACGAATCCCATTTTGCCTTTTCAAAAATGTATAGAGACATCCCTCCCTGCCTCTAGATGATACTTAACAGTGATACTTCACCAACACTGCTTGCAAAATGCCGAACACCTTTTATGGTTTTCTCATACTTCTTTCCTCTTTCCCCTTCTCCAGACAAATTTGAGGTGACACTCATGATAGTGTGCTCGGAATTGGATTATCTCTTCTATCCTCTGATGAAATAGCCAGTCTCCTTGACTATCAATTTTCTGCTGCAGACATTGCTACAGGTTTCATTCTGCACATACACAAGAGTCGTAGGGATAATTTATGTTCCAAGACTGTTCTGGTTACACCCACCACCCTAGACTTCAGGAGTCCCCAGTATCTACACTAACTTACACGGATCCAGATTAAGTTCCCTCTTCCTTGCTTTGAGATCTGCTGTGCCGAACCAACCTGATAATTACAGATTGATGAGAAATAATAATGGCAGGAACTGGGATCTGGTAGATGATCCCAATTTTAAAACATTGTTCACAATCATCACTGTTATCCCACTAAACTGTGCCCCTCTCACAGATAAGTATTTTGGTCTTCATTTATGCCGGTACCTTAGTGTTTAGTACAGGGGGCGCTGATAAGTTGTAGGGCACAACAGTTAGTTATAACTGAGTGAATCCGTGCAGATCTGGGCCCGGGTTGCTTCTGATGTTTAATGGGGCAAGGACCTTCTTTTCCCTACAGGAACTGTAAGCTTGCCAATTTAAAAGAACACAGAAGAAGAAGCATATATGCCATTTCCAAAAAAATGCACTTATCTTAAAAATATATGTTTAGTGTTATCAACATGTGGCTATATAGACCCAGTTGATCAAAATTGCGAAGAACTGGCTAGAATTCAGAAAAAAATGTGTTTACTTCATACTCACTGTTTTTAATCAAGATTATGTTTTTAAATTTAAAGTGGAGGCCTGCTTTAGTCTAATTCTCGGACACCCCTCTCCCCACCTTATTTATATAGTAATGTTGTTGGTTGTGTGTTGTGTAGATCTGAGACCTGTGAAAACACTGCGGTAGAATTTAATTCCAATCTATGATACATCAGGGCATTATTTCCCTATTAGACGGCTGCTTAAAGATACAACTGCTTTTTATTTTTTAATGCTATTGTCTTTAGTGCATTAATTCTCAATCTGTTCCTGGGGATACTTTAAAGTGGAGCCATGTTCAACCAGTTGATGTCAGACTCATTAAAAGTGTGTCAACCAGGACTCCTTATGTGTGAAAGGATCCCATGGTGATTATATTTTGTGAGTTGAGAAGTGAGTGGAAATTTGTGCCTAAATGATTCTTTGGCTTATTTTTGCTGTACTACCCGCTGATTGTGTTACCCCCCTAACCAGGTAATTTGTTTATAAAGAATTTATATCTTGTGAAAGAAATACCATAGGGAAGGGAATTATACTCCCAAATCACAACAACATGTTTTTAAGAAAATATTTGTCGGTGTTCTTCAACTTTGTTAGCCGATCAAATACTTCAGAATCCACTTGGGCGTGTTTAATAATACATAATTCTGGCCCATCCAATCCACTCTTTGCAGTGGTGCTCAGATAGCTACATTGTTAACATCTTTAGGTGATTCTGATGCACATTAGAGGTTTGCGGATCACTTGTGTGATACATTTTTATCCACATTATGTTAAAAACAACCAAAAAATAACTAAAATAAATTTAAATGTTCGCCTAATTCAGGGGGAAGAGCAGTAAGGAGAAGATGTATATGGGACACAAAAAATAATTTTAAAAACTAAAATAAAAATTTAAAACATTAAATCATAAAGGGAAAGACTGACATTCACCATGTAAAAAAAAATTAAATCTTCTGCAAAGTAAAGTAAGACTGTAAATAAAGTTCAAGGACTTCAAGGAATTCAGTTAGAAAAGGATATATTTACTAAATTTCAATTATACCATGGTGGACTATAGTTAATAACATTAATATTGTCTTACTTGAAAATTGCTAGGACTTTAGTGTTCTCACCACAAAAATTGATGGTATGTGAGTTAATGCATGTGTCGTATATGCATTGATTCAGTACTTCCACAATGTATAAAGATATCAAAACCATCATTTTTTGCACCATAAATATATACAATTTTTACTTCTCAACTAAAAACTAAGTTAAGTAAGAATATGAGACTTGAAGAGCAATAGGCAGCCACGCAACCAAAAAGAAGAGGCCTTCAGGAGGAAACCAAGCCTGCTGACACCATGATCTTGAACTTTCAGCCTCCGAACTGTGAAAAAATAAATATACTTTTAACCACCCAGGTCTGTGGCATTTTTTATAGCAGTCCTAGTAGATTGATAGAAGATATAACACATACTGGTGGTTATCAAGGAACTAGGGGAGACAGTAACGATCAAAAAACTGACTTGGGTGATGGGATTTTACCTTTGGGTGAGGAAATGGTTTGACTAGGAGGCGGAGGTCGCTGAGTGTGCGCACAACATTGTGAATGTACTAAATGTCATGTGGCGAGTGCCGGCGTTAGAAAAGCGGTTTTCGGATATTTTTAATTGTGGAAATATACATATATAAAGTTTCACCGTGTAGCCATTTGTAATGTTACAAATTTATTTCTTGTTTTAGAATCATCACCGGCATTCATCTCCAGAAATTTTTGTGTCATTACAAACTGAAAAACCCTGTACGGATAAACAATAGCTTCCTAGTCCCCATTTTCCTCTCCCTATATCCCCTGTAACCACTGTTCTACTTTTCTGTCTATATGAATTTGGAACTTTTCTAGGTATCTCAATAAGTGGAATTCATACAGTATGTGCCTTTGTGTCTGGCTTCTTTCACTTAGTATAATGTTTTTAAGTTCACTATTTTTAGCATGTAGCGAATTTTATTCCTTTCTAAGCCTGGCACTATATTCTTTTGATATGTACATATAACATATTGGTAATCCATTCATCTCTTTGATTGTACACTTGGACTTGTTCCACCTTTTAGCTACTGTTAGATAATATTGCTTAGGAACTACGGGTGTATAAATACCTGTTCCAGAGCTGTTTTCGAATTATTTTTGGTGTATACCCAAAATTAAATACCAGTGATTTTGGTGGTTATTGTGTTTTTGAAGGAAAAGGGCCATAATTGTTTTCCTAGTGGCTGTATTAATTTTACATTCCCACCAGCAGTGTGCAAGCATTATAATTTCTCCATATCCTTACTTTGCCTTAGTCGCATTTTGTGTTGTTAAAACGAATACCTGAGGAGGGTTACATTTATAAAGAAAGAGGTTTATTAACTCATTGGTTCTGTGGGCTGGGAAATACAAGAAGCATGGCACCCACATTGCTTTCCTCTATTGCAAGCATGTATTAGGTCAAAACATGCAGGAAGTTCAAAGGAAAGGCAGAGATGTGCAAGAAGAGATAAACAAACCAAAAGGGCTGTCCTGGGCTTTACAACAACCCACTTTCTGGGAACTTAACCCATTCAGTGATAAACTAATCCATTCTCATCAGAGTGTGAACTCACTAACTACTCCAGGAGACCACCAAGCCATTCATGGAGTGATCCATCCCCATCGATCCACCACATTACCACCAGGCCTCATGTCGCAACACCACCATAGGGGATGAAATATCAACGATACATTTTGGGAACAAATTTAGACCACAGCCTCACCAACCAATTATTACTTTTTGATAACAATGATCCTATGGGCATGACGTGTATCTCACTGTGCTTTTGATTTACATTTCCTTAATGATTAGTGGATGCTGGGCATATTTTCATGTGTTATGGGCCCATTTGTATATCTTTTGGAGAAATGTTGATTCAATTATTTGCCATTTTTAAATTGGGTTCTATGTAGATTTTTGGTGTTGTCACTGACTTATGAAAGTTTTAAAATATGTTCTGGATTTTATCCCTCATCGATATAGACCTGCAAATATTTTCTTTTGTCGCTGTAAGCTGCATTTTCATTCTCTGACCACTGTCCTGTGATGCACAAAAGTATTAAATATTGATCAATTTGTACCTTTTTGTTGCTGATACTTTATGTGTCATATTGAAGAAGCAACAGCCAAGGACCAATGTCATCAAGCTTTCGCCTATTTTTCTTCTAAGGTTTTCATAGTTTTAGATTTTACATTAAGTATTTGATTAACTTTTAGTTAATTTTATAAATGATATGAGATAATAGTACAACTTCGTTCTTTTGCATGAGAATATCCAACTTTTCTAGTACCATTTGTGGAAAAGACTACCTTTTCTCCATTGAATGGAAAATAACTGGAATGAAAACTTGCTAGAGCGGCTCAATAATGGGTTTGAAGTGAATGAAGAAAGAATCAGGGAACTTGAGGATAGGTAAATGAAGATCATAAGTATAAGGAACAAAAAAATAAAGAAAATGGAGAAAATATAGAGACATTAGAGAACCGTGGTACACCATCAAGCATACAAGCATAGGCACAAAGGGAATTCCATAAAGAGAGGAAAAGAAAAGGTGCAGAAAATATATTTGAAGAAACAATGACAAAATACTTTTGAACTTGATGGAAAACACAAACCTACAGCTGACTTTTATCAGAAATCACGGAGGCCAGAAGACAGTAAGATGACATTTTCAGAAAGTTGAAAGAAAAGACTTAACTAACACTTCTTTGGAAACTCTACTTAAAACTTTGAGAATAAATTAAGGCACTCCCAAATAACAAACAGAGAGTAATTTTAACTAGCAGCACTGTCCAACAAGAAATATCAATGAGTCCTTCATGCTGAAATTAGAAAACACTAGATAGTAACATTAATCCACATGAAGAAATAAAGAACACTAGTAAGGTAACTAAATAGGTAAATATAAAAGACAGTGTGGTAAACAGAATAGTGGGTTTCCAAAAGTTATGCATGTCCAAACCCCTGGAACCTATGAATGTTACCTTTTATGCCAAAAGAGACTTTGAAGATGTTATTACGTATCTTGAGATGTTATTAAGTATCTTAATTATCCTGAATTATCTAGGTGGTCCCTAAATGCAATCACAAGTGTTCCTATACAGAGACACATGGAAATTTGACACAAGGGAGAAAGAAAGGTATGTTATGATGGAAGCAGAGAGACATTTGAAGATATCATGCTGCTGGCTTTTAAGGTGAATGAAGGGGACATAAGCCAAGGACTACAAGAAATTCAGCTCCAGAAGTTGAAAAAAACAAAGAAGTGGATATCTGCTGACTCTGATCAAAACCCCATGAAGGCATTTTAATTTCTTACTTCTAGCATTGTAAGGGAATAAGTTTTCCTATTTAAAGCCACTAAGTTTGTGGTAATTGTTACAACAA
>NW_016821076.1:0-242 GCF_001698545.2 Rhinopithecus bieti
TGGTGATGGTGATGGTGGTGGTGATGGTGGTGGTGATGGTGATGATGGTGATGGAGATGGTGATGGTGGTGATGGTGGTGGTGATGGTGATGATGATGGAGATGGTGATGGTGGTGATGATGATGGTGATGGAGATGGTGGTGGTGATGGTGGTGGTGATGGTGATGATGGTGATGGTGGTGGTGATGGTGGTGGTGATGATGGGGTGGTGATGGTGATGATGGTGGTGATGGTGATGATGA
>NW_016821077.1:0-295 GCF_001698545.2 Rhinopithecus bieti
TTTCAGTTCTTTTTTTTTCTTTTTTTATTGTACTTTAAGTTCTAGGGTACATGTTCACAAAGTGCAGGTTTGTTACATATGTATACGTGTGCCATGTTGGTGTGCTGCACCCATTAACTCGTCATTTACATTAGGTATATCTCCTAATGCTATCCCTCCCTCCCTCCCCCCACACCACAACAGGCACCAGTGTGTGATGTTCCCCTTCCTGTGTCCAGATGATCTCATTGTTCAATTCCCAGGTGAGAAAATGCGGTGTTTGGTTTTCTGTTCTTGCGATAGTTTGCTGAGAATG
>NW_016821078.1:0-1250 GCF_001698545.2 Rhinopithecus bieti
CATGGAGCAGTTTGCTAACACTACTTTCTTGGAATCTGCAAAGGGATATTTGGGAGTGCCTTGAGGCTTGTGGTGACAAAAGAAATATCCTCAGATATAAACTAGAAAGAAGTTTTCTGAGAAACTGCTTTGCGATGTGTAACTCTCACAGAGTTACTCTTTTCTTTTCATTGAACACTTTGGTATCACTGTTTTGGGAAATCTGCAAAGGGATTTTTGGGAGATCACAGAGACCTATGATGAAAAAGGAAATATCTTTAGATAAAATCTGGAGAGAAAAGATGTTTAGTGATGTGTGTATTCACCTCATAGGGGTAAACCATTTTGTTGATTGAGCAGTATGGACTCACTGTATTTGTGGTGTCTGAGAAGGGATATTTGGGAGGGCATTGAAGCTCATGGTGGAAAAATAAATATGCAAACGTAAAAACTAGAAAGGAGCTTCCTGAGAAATTTCTTTGTGATGGGTGATTTCAACTCCCAGAGGTAAACTATTCTTTTCATTGAGCAGTTTGGTAACCCTGCTGTGTGGAATCTACAAAGGGGTATTCGGAGCACAGAGAAGCCAAGGTGAAAACGGAAATACCCTTAGATACAAACTAGAAAGAACCTTTCTGAGAGACTGTTTTGTGATGGCTGAATTCATCTCACAGAGTTAAATCTTCCTTTTCATTGAGCAGTTTGGTAATGCTGTTATTGTGGAATATGCAAAGCGATATTCAGGAGTGGATACAGACCAAGTTTGAAACAGGTAATATCTTCAGGTAAAAACTAGAGAGAAAATTTCTGATAACTCCTTTGTGAAGTGTGCATTAATCTCATAGAGGTAAAGCTTTCTGTTGAGAGAGCAGTTTGGCATCAGGGTTTTTGTGGTGTCTCAGAAGGTATATTTGGGAGCGCATGGAACCTGATAGTGAAAAAGGAAATATCCTGAGATAAAACTAGAAAGAAGCTTCCTGAGAAATTTCTTTGTGATGGGTGAATTTATTACACAGAATCACGTTTGTTTTCCTTGAGCAGTTTGGTAGCACTGTTTTTTGGAATCTGCAAAGGGATATTTGGGAGGCCACAGAGGCCTAAGGTGATAAAAGAAAATTCTCCAGGTAAAAACTGGAGAAGAACTTTTGGAGATACTCCTTTGTAATGTGTGCATTCGTCTCAACGAGCTAAACGTTTCTGTTGAGGGAGTACTTTGGCATCACTGCTTTTGTGGTGTCTGAGAAGGGATATTTTGGAGTGCATTGAAGCCT
>NW_016821079.1:0-1235 GCF_001698545.2 Rhinopithecus bieti
TTGGGCCCACCTTGTCACTTGCAGGGACTGCCCCTGGAGTGATGGGGACTGGGGCCCCCGGGGGCACCTCCCTGGCCCTGTTTGTTCTATCTGTTGACTCTTCTGCAAAAAGCGGGCAGAGAGGGGAAGAGCAGGGTGGCCAGCTGTGCACTACTGTGTCCCCACGTGTCCCTTCATCTCTGTGCCCAGAGATAGGGCTGGGCTAATTGCCACTGCCTCGGGGTGGCCCCTTTCCCACCACCAGCCCCAGCAACAGGTTCCTACCATGCTGATCAATGGTCCAGCACCTGGCACCTGCCTACCCACAGCCCCTTCCCCTCCCATAAAACCTAGTCCCATGGAGCCAGACAGTGGTGCCCACAGCAGGGAACAGATGGGCATGAATGTGTTTTAAAAAGGGTCCTGTCCTGGCCAGGGGCAGGAGGCTGGGGAAGGGGCAGACACTGTCCGCCCAGGCCCAGGCCCAGCCCTGGAGCTGACCCTATCCTCTGTCTGTGAGCCTTGGACTCAGCTGTTGACAATTTCTTCCTCAGCCCTCCCCCTGGAAGGTGTTACGCCCATTCTCCAGGTGGGGACACTAAGGTTCAGAGAGGTCACCCTGCAGCCTACAGGGGTCACCTCTCACATTCTACTCTCCAGCATATGACATCCCTGGATGAAAGGCGAGTGTGGCCCTGGAGCCTGCATGCGGCAGCCACGGCCACTCAGGGCTGGATGTACGCTGGGGATGGAGGAGACACCACTGAAAATCACTCCTGGCTGGGTGCAGTGGCTCATGCCTGTAATCCCAGTGCTTTGGGAGGCTGAGGTGGGCAGATCACCTGAGGTCAGGAGTTTGAAACCAGCCTGGCCAATGTGGCAAAACCCCGTCTCTGCTAAAAATACAAAAATTAGCCCGGTGCAGTGGTGGGTACCTATAATCCCAGCTACTCAGGAGGCTGAGGAAGGAGAATCACTTGAACCCAGGAGGCGGAGGTTGCGGAGAGCTGAGATCGCGCCTTTACACTCCATCCTGGGCAACAGAGTGAGACTCCATCTACAAAAAAAAAAAAAACAAGTGACTCCTTAGGGACTGAGACCAAGAAACAGTATCAGAGGCTGAATCTTGTGCGATGAGCATCTGTCCAAGGACTTGGAAGGGAGGGAGGGAGCGTGGCCAGGGTAGCTGCCTGCTGTTGCGTGTCCTGCTGCTCCCCAACTCAACATGCTCACCTCATTTCACACCAACACACCCT
>NW_016821080.1:0-876 GCF_001698545.2 Rhinopithecus bieti
GAGACTCCGTCTCAAAAAAAAAAAAAAAAAGGAAGAAGAATAGGAGTTGTGCTGCAAAAGTATGGCACTGTAGATCAACCCCTGCAGATGCCAAAGATGATGCCTGAAAACCAGTATCCATCAGAACAGAGATTTCAGAGACAACTGTCTGAACCCTGCCACCCCTTCCCTCCTCAGCCAGGAGTTCCTGGAGATAATCGCCCCAGTTACCATCGGCAAATGTCAGAGCCTATTGTCCCTGCAGCTCCCCGCCCCTCAGGGATTCAAACAAGAATACCATGACCCACTCTATGAACATGGGGTCCCGGGCATGCCAGGGCCCCCAGCACACGGGTTCCAGTCACCAATGGGAATCAAGCAGGAGCCTCGGGATTACTGCGTCGATTCAGAAGTGCCTAACTGTCAGTCATCCTACATGAGAGGGGGTTATTTCTCCAGCAGCCATGAAGGTTTTTCATATGAAAAAGATCCTCGATTATACTTTGACGACACTTGTGTTGTGCCTGAGAGACTGGAAGGCAAAGTCAAACAGGAGCCTACCATGTATCGAGAGGGGCCCCCTTACCAGAGGCGAGGTTCCCTTCAGCTGTGGCAGTTCCTGGTCACCCTTCTTGATGACCCAGCCAATGCCCACTTCATTGCCTGGACAGGCCGAGGCATGGAGTTCAAGCTGATAGAACCGGAAGAGGTTGCTCGGCGCTGGGGCATCCAGAAGAACCGGCCAGCCATGAACTATGACAAGCTGAGCCGCTCTCTCCGCTATTACTATGAAAAGGGCATCATGCAGAAGGTGGCTGGAGAGCGATACGTCTACAAATTTGTCTGTGACCCAGATGCCCTCTTCTCCATGGCTTTCCCGGATAATCAGCGTCCTTT
>NW_016821081.1:0-3488 GCF_001698545.2 Rhinopithecus bieti
GTAGCTGGTGACTTCAATTTGAAAATATTTTCATCTTATTTCTAAAGTAGCTTTATGAATAAAGTATTACTAGCTATATTAGTGAATATATAAGTAAACACAATCATGCTGGAAATTATTTTAAAAGTTTACTACAAACACACAAAGAACATAGTGATATGTAAACAGTGCTCGATTTAAGTCCATTAGAATTAATACATTCTGGCTGGGTGTGGTGGCTAACGCCTGTAATCCCAAGACTTTGGGAGGCCAAGGTGGGCGAATCACTTGAAGCCAGAAGTTCAAGACCAGACTGGCCAACGTGATGAAACCTGTCTCTACTAAAAATACAAAAATTAGCCAGGTGTGATGGTCCATGCCTGTAGTCCCAGCTATTCAGAGGCTGAGGCACAAAAATCGCTTGAACCTGGGAGGCAGAGGTTGCAGTGAGCCGAGATTGTTCCACTGCACTCCAAGCCTGGGCAACAGAGTGAGACCATCTCAGAAAACAAAAACAAAAACAAAAGAGAATTAATACATTCTAATTGCAGAACTTCTGGACTCAATAATTAACTCCATCCCACTCTCTACCTGGTGATGGCGAGGTAGGCACAATTTCTAGGAATGGTCCTCAAGATTCTACTCCTAAGTCCCCACAACTTGTACATGTGATGAGCTATCACTCCAGTGATTTTGTTAGGTTATATGGCACAATTGATCTTTAAACAGGGAGGTGATCCAGGTGGGCCTAACATTGAGTCCTTAAGAGAAGAGAACTTTCTCCTGTCTAGTGGCAGAAGAGAAAGTCAGAGGAGGACTTGCTGCTTTGAAGAGGGAGGGGTCATGTGAGAAGGAAATGGGCAGCCTATAGGAGCAGACAGTAGACCTTGGCTGGCAGCCAGGAAAGAAATGGCGACCTCAGACCTACGGCCGCAAGGTAGTGGATTCTGCCAACAACCTGAGTGAATTTGGAAGTGGGTTATTCTTCCAAGCTGCCAGATAAAAGTCTAGCCTATTCACATCTTGATATGTGAGACCTTGAGTGAACAAAGAACCCAGCTGAGCCTATCAGGACTTTTGACCTACAGAACTGTGAGATAAAAAATGGGTGTTGTTTTAGATAACCCATGACAGCATTCCCTCATCTGCTGGCATGTCGTCAGTGGAGACTGACTGGGGATTCGGGACTTCCATCCCTATCCTCCCACTCAGCAGTGGTAGGCAGCTCCTCCTCCCCACTAGAGAATGGGGAAAATCTTGGAGAGGAGGGAGCTGAAGAAAGGAATTAATTAAAGGAATATTCCCTGCCTGCATTGGAAGTCCTGGACAAACAACTTCTAACCCACCTACATGTGAATCTGACTAGAACAAACATGCCAAAAAGTTTGGCAATAGAAACTTTAACATGGAATATCACCCAGGTTTTCAGAATGACCTCTAAGTAACAGAGATGAAGCAGACCAGAATAGTACTGCAAGGGCTCTGAAATTAAACTACCATTAAAACTGTAGCCGCCGGGCGCGGTGGCTCACGCCTGTAATCCCAGCTCTCAGGGAGGCAGAGGCGGGAGGATAGCTTGAGCCCAGGAGTTCGAGACCTGCCTGGGTAATACAGCGAGACCCCGTTCTCCACAAAAGGAAAAAAAAAAAAAAAAACTGTAGCCAACAAAAATAGCCCAGGATGTGCATACTTAGCCTCAATAGGGTTAATGCCTGCTAAAATTTAAATAGTATCTAGAGTCTTGTAAGATAATAACCCAAATGCCCAAGATACAATTTAAACAATCACTTGTCATACCAAGAACCAGGAAAATCACAACTTGAATGAGAAAAACTAATCAACAGATACTAATACTGAGAAGACTCAGATGTTGGAATTATCTGACAAAACTTTTAAAGCATCTATCATAAAAGTGCCTTAATAAGCAATTTCAAACACTCTTGAAACAAATGAAAAATTAGAAAATCTCAATCTCAGCAAGTAAATAGGTTTTTTAAAAATGGAAGTTATTGAACCAAAAAATAAACAAGTTATAAAGCTCACCAGATGAGCTCAATATTAGATGACAGAGGAAAGAATCAGTGAACTTGAAAATGGATCAATGAAATTTACTCAGCCTGAAAAACAGATAGAAAATAGTCTGTAAAAATTGAACAGAGCCTCAGAGGCCTATGGGACAATAACATCAGATCTAACATTTGTGTCATCAGAATTCCAGAAGGAGAAGAGAAGGTTATGATAATAAACAATATTGAGTGAAATGATGACTGAAAACTCACCACATTTGGCAAAAAGCATAAATCTTCAGAATCGAGAAGCTGAGCAAAACCTAAACAGGATAAACCTAGAGAAATCTATGCCAAGATACATAATAATCAAGCTTCTAAAAATGAAAGGCAAAGAAAATGCAGCAAGAGAGACATGACATATACTTACGGGGAAGGGTGATTTGAATGACAGTGAATTTCTCCTGTAAAATAATGGAGTCCAGAAGGAAGTGCACAACATTTTCAAGGGCTGAAAGAAAAGAAAGATGAACTCTGATTTCTTTGGTGAAAATATCCTTAGGGAATGAAGAGAAAATGAAAACATTCTCAGATGAAGGAAGACTAAGAGAATTTATCAATAGCAGACTTATCCTTAATGCCTAAATCAAGTTTTCTAAACATAAAAGAAATGGTAACAGAAGAAAGCTTGGAATTTCATAAAGGAGAAAACAACAAATGGATAAAATAGGGAGTATGTATAATAGGCCAAGTATAGGGTATGTGTCATTAATTTTTGTTTCTTTTTGTTGAGACGGAATCTTGCTCTGTTGCCTGGGCTGGAGTGTAGTGTTACGTTCTCGGCTCACTGCAATCTCTGCCTCTCAGGTTCAAGTGATTATCCTGCCTCAATCTCCTGAGTAGCTGGGATTACAGGTGTGCACCACCATGCCTGGCTAATTTTTGTATTTTTTAGTGAAGACGGGGTTTCACCGTGATGGCCAGGCTGGTGTCAAACTCCTGGCATCAGGTAATCCACCCGCCTTGGCCTCCCAGAGTGCTGGGATTACAGATGTGAGCCACTGTCCTCGGTCTGTATCATTAATTTTAAAACATGTTTGATGGTTAAAGCAAAAGTATATCATCTGGTGTGGTATCCAATATATATAGAGGTAAATATGCAAGAAAATTGTATTTAAGAGGTGGGGAGGATGTAAAAGAACCTAACTGGAAGTAAGGTTTTTATACTTCACTGAAATAGGAAAATGTTGATCCAAGTAGTCTGTGATAAGTTACATATATATTGTAATAACTAAAAAACTCTGAAAATCAATAAAGTATAACTATACAAAGAGATATACTAAAACTGACTATAAATAAAAGGAAATTCTAAAGAATGTACAAGTAACCCACAGGAAGACAAGAAAAAGGAAACAATGAAAAACAGAGTGAACAAACAGAAAACAATACAATGGCAGGCGTAAGTCCTAACATGTCAGTATGTTTTTTTTTTTTTTTTTTTTT
>NW_016821081.1:4108-7330 GCF_001698545.2 Rhinopithecus bieti
GATTCTCCTGCCTCAGCCTCCCGAGTAGCTGGGACTACAGGAGTGTGCCACCACGCCCAGCTAATTTTTGTATTTTTAGGAGAGACGGGGTTTCACCATATTGGCCAGGCTGAGCCTCGATCTCTTGACCTCATGATCTGCCCGCCTCAGCCTCCCAAAGTGCTTGGATTACAGGCGTGAGCCACCGTGCCCAGCCATCAATATGTGTTTTAAATATACCAATTAAAAAATAGAGATAATAGATTAAAAAAAAACTTGACTCAACTATATGCTGTTTGTAAGAAACTCACTTCAAATATATTGATATAGGCATGTTGGAAGTAAAAGGTGGAAAATGTATACTATTGCAAATATTAATTTTAAAAAAGCAGAAGTGGCTACATACCATATCAGATACAAACACATTTTTATCAAGTACCCATGAAATATCTGCCAAGTTAAACCATATCCTGGGTCATAAAACTAACCTCAATATATTTAAAAGAATTGAAATAATATAAAATGTGTTCTTTGACCATAAGTAATCAAACTAGAAATCAATAATGGAAAGATCAGAAAATCTCCAAACACTTGGAAATCAAATCACACACTTCTGAATAATTCACAGGTCAAAGAAGAAGTCTCAAAAAGATTTAAAAATTACATAGAACTGAATGAAAATGAACATGCAGCATATTAAAATGTGTGGGACACAGCTAAAGCAGTACTGAGAGGAAAATTTATAGCACTAAAGTTTACATTAGAATGGAGGAATGTTCTCAAATCAATAATCTAAGGTCCTACCCCAAGAAACTAGAAAAAGTGAAATAAGCCCAAAGCAAACAGAAGGAAATAATGAAGATAAGAGCAGTAATAATTGAAGGTGAAAACAGGAGAACAACAGAGAAAGTCAATGAAAAAGCCAGTTCTTTAAAGACCAATAGGCTGGGTGCAGTGGCTCATGTTTGAAATCCCAGCATTTTGAGAAGCAGGAGTGGGAGGATCACTTGAGCCCAGGACTTTGAGACCAGCCTGGGCAGCGTAGCAAGACACTATTTCTCCAAAAAATAAAAATAAAAAAATAATAATAATCAAAAACTAGCTGGATGTGGTGGTGCGTGCCTGTGGTCCCAGCTACTTGAAGGGCTGAGGTGGGAGGATTACTTAAGCCTGGGAGGTTGAGGCTGCAGTGAGCTGTGATTGTGCCACTGCACTCCAGCCTCGGTGACAGAATATGATCCTATTTCAAAATAAATAAATAAAAAGATCAATAAAATGGATAAACCTCTAAAAAGACAGGCAAAGATGAAAAAGAAGACACAAATTAGCATATTAGGAATAAAACAGGTGATATCACTACAGATTCTGCAGCTATAAAAGGGACAATAAGAGAATACTAAAAACAATTATATGTACATACATTTGACAACTTAGATGAAATGAACCAATTCCCTGAAAACCACAAACTACCAAAACTTACCCAAAGTGAAATAATGTCAATAGTCCTGTAACTAACTGTTGAAGTACAGTTATGCATTGCTGAACAACAGGGATATGTTCTCAGAAATGCATTATGAGGTGATTTTGTTGTTGTGTGAACATCATAGAGTAGTGTACTTATACAAACCTAGGTGGTGTAGCCTACTACACACCTAGCTATATTGCATGGCCTATCACACCTAGGCTACAAACCGGCACAGTGTGTTACTGTAGGCAGTTAAGACACAATGGTAAGTATTTGCATATCTAAACATATCTAAATATTGGCTGGGCACTGTGGCTCACACCTGTAATCCCAGCATTTTGGGAGGCCAAGGTGGGTGGATCACTTGAGGTGAGGAGTTTGAGACCAGCCTGGCCAACGTGATGAAACCCCGTTTCTACTAAAAATACAAAAATGAGCTGGGCATGGTGGCCTGCGCCTGTAATCTCAGCAACTCAGGAGGCTGAGGCACGAGAATCGCTTGAACCTGGGAGGTGGAGGTTGCAGTGAGCTGAGATCTCACCACTGTACTCCAGCCTGGGCAACAGAGCAATACTCTGTCTCAAACAAACAAAAACAAAACCATATATAAATATAAAAAAGGCACTTAATACAGTAGAAGTATGGTATTATAATCTTATGGGGACCATTGATGTATATGTTGTCTATTATTGACCAAAACAATGTTATGCAGCATATGACAAAACAATGTTATGCAGCATAATTAGGTATAAACTTAACATGTACAGGATGTGTATGCTGAAAACAGCAAAATGTTGTTGACAGTATTCAAAGATCTAAATAAATGGAGAGACATACCATATTTATGGATTGGAGTCAATGTGGTAAAGATGTTGATTCCCCCAAATTAACCTATAGATCTAATGTAATTTCTATCAAAATTCCAGCAAGACTGTTTTGTAGCTATAGACTAGTTTAAGATTTAAAAGGAAATTTATAACTATAATTATAATGATAACTAGAATAGTCAAAACATTTTGAAAACAATTTTGAAAAAGAAGAGCAAAATAGAAGGAATCTACCCAATTTTATGACTTACTTTAATAGCTATAGTAATCAAGACAGTGTAGTAGTGACACAGAAATAGACACATAGATAAAGGAACAAACTAGAGAACCCAGAAATAAACCTACACAAATATGCCCAAGTGACTTTTGACAAAAGGGAAAAGCAATTCAATGGGGAAGGATAGCCTTTTCAACAAATGACCCTGGAGTATTTGGACATCCATAGACAAAAAAGTGGACCTCGGCCTAAATCTAACATCTTATTAAAAAATTAACTCAAGGCCGGGCGCAGTGGCTCAAGCCTGTAATCCCAGCACTTTGGGAGGCCAAGACGGGCGGATCATGAGGTCAGCAGATCGAGACCATCCTGGCTAACACGGTGAAACCCCATCTCTACTAAAAAATACAAAAACTAGCCGGGCGAGGTGGCAGGCACCTGTAGTCCCAGCTACTCGGGAGGCTGAGGCAGGAGAATGGCGTAAACCCGGGAGGCGGAGCTTGCAGTGAGCTGAGATCCGGCCACTGCACTCCAGCCCGGGCGACAGAGCAAGACTCCGTCTCAAAGAAAAAAAAAAAAATTAACTCAAAATACATCATGGATTTAAATGTAAAACATAAAACTATAAAAGTGTTAGAATTAAACATAGGCAAAAGTTTTGGGGACCTAGGCCTAGGTGAAGAGTTCTTAGATATCATACCAAAAACACAATCTTTTTTTTTTGGGGGGGGGGG
>NW_016821081.1:10736-14834 GCF_001698545.2 Rhinopithecus bieti
ATACCAAAAACACAATCTTTTTTTTTTGGGGGGGGGGGCAAGAGTCTTGCTCTGTCGCCCAGGCTGGAGTGTAGTGGCACATTCTCAGCTCACTGCAGCCTTGACCTCCCAGGCTCAAGTGCTCCTCGTGCCTCAGCCTCCCAAGTAGCTGGAACTACAGGTGTGAGCCACCATGCCTGGCTAATTGTTTGTATTTTTTGTAGAGATGGAGTCTCCCTATGTTGCCCAGCCTGGTCTCAAACTCCTAGACTCAAGCAGTCCACTGCCTTGGCCTCCCAAATTGCTGGGATTACAAGTATGAAGCACCATGCCTGGCCAACACAATCTATTAAATAAAAAAAGATCAATTAGACTTCATCAAAATGTGAAGAGGATGGAAAGATAGGTTACAAACTGGGGGTAAATATTTGCAAACCACATGTCTGACAAAGGACTTTGTATCTAGAATATGTAGAGCTCTCGAAATGCAACAGTAAGAAACCAAAACAATTGAATAAAAATGGGTGAAATACACGAACAGACATTCACTGAAGAGAATATGCAGATGTAAAATAAGCACATGAAAAGATGTCCAACATCATTAGTCATTAGAGGAGTGTAAATTAAAACCATAATGAGAAATTACTATGTATCTATTAGAATGGCCATTAGGATGGCTAAATTAAAAATGGTGGTAACACCAAATGCTGGCGAGGTTGCAGAGAAACTGGTTCTCTCATGTATTGGTGGTGGGAATGTAAAGTGGTTCAGTCAGTCTGGAAAATAGTTTGACAGTTTCTTATATAACTATGTGCTTGCCATAGGAAATAGCAGTTATACTTTTGGACACTCATCCCAGAGAAATAAAAACTTAAGTTCACAGAAAAACCTGTACACAGATGTTCATAGCAGCTTTATTTGTAATAATTGCAAATTGGAAACATCTTGAATGCCTTTGAGTGGATGAATAGTTAAACAAGCTCTGGTCCATCCATACCATGGAATACTACTCAGCAATAAAACAGAATGAACTGCAGATACACACAACAATTTAGATAGCTCTCAGGGGCATCATGCTTTGTGAACAAAGCCAACCTAAGATGTTACACACTGTATGATTTCATTTATATTACATTCTCAAAACGACAAAGTTACAGACTTGGAGGGCAGATTACTGGATGCCAAGGGACAATGACAGGGTGTGGGGAAGACTGGTACCACAATAAAGGGGTAGCATGAGGGAGTTCCTTTTGAAGATGGAATAGTTCTGTATCTTGATTGTATCTTGATTGTGATCCAGTGTGTAGATTTGTGCAAATCTACACATTGGATCAAGTTGCAAAGAGTTACACACAAATCAGTGTATGAAATGACTGGTGAAAACGGAATAAGGTCTGTAGTGAATGGTATTGTACCAATGTCATTTTTTTTTTGATATTGTACTATAATCATATATCATCACTGAGGGAAGCTAAGTGAAGGGTTCATGGGACTCTGCACCATTTTTGTAAGTTCTTGTGAGTAGATAATTACTTCAAAAAAATTTTAAAAAATCTCCAATGGATCTCAACCTTGGCAGCACATGAGTATCATCCAAAATCCCGATGCCCAGACTGCATCTTAGTCTCATCTTTATCTCTGGTTGTGAGTCTCAGCATTAGTATTTTTTAGGATTTCTAACTCTTGTCCTTTGTGTTTTCCATTAAATTAAAAAAATAACCATCACCAGAACCATACCATTTTCCCATACACTGCAGTTCTCCAGCCCTTTGTGGGTGATGGGTAATAGATGACAGGTGTTTCAGTTCTTTCTCAGGAGGTCAGACTCTGTCATCCTGTTGTCATGGCTGAGGCTTGGATTTGGGGAAGCCCCACCCCCAGCTTTGAGCAGGTCCAAGGAGGCATTACCACTTGGCCCGTCTGTGGTTGGCCTGGAAACCGGAGGGCCAATGACAGAAGTAGAGTTGGGAGGAGAAAAGAAGGATGGAGGAAGAGAAAAGTGGGGGTGGAGTGTGAGGGGAGATGTGGGTCTCAGAGACCCTGTTGAGCCTCACACTGGGCCTAGTCTCTTGGGGCAAGCATGTTTGAGGAGGAGAAAGCAGGGGAGGGGGAGATGAATGTTGGGTGTGGGATTGCAATTTATGATAGGGAGGTCAGGAAAGGCCTTATGAAAAAGGTGATTTAAGTCAAGACTTGAGGATGTGAGGAAGAGCTTTGTGGGGATCTGGGGGAAAGAGCCCTTCGGGCAGTGGGAACGGCACGTGCAAAGGCCCTGCAGAGGGCAGTGTCCCTGGCTTGTTGGAGGAACAACAGAGAGACCAGTGCACTACCACTGCCTGAGGGAAGAGGACAGGGGAGAGCAACAGGAGAAAAGGTTAGAGGTCATAGGGCTCCAGATCAGGGAGGGCTTTGTGACTTGTGAGTCTGGGTGAGATGGGAAGTAACTGAGGAGGTTGATGTGACCAGAGATGTTTTAACAGGTTCCCTCTGTCTGCCATGTTGAGAATAGACTGCAAGGGGAAGGGTGGAAGTCGGGAGAGCAGTTTGGAGGCCCTTTGCAGGAATACAGGGGAGATCAGGGAGTGGCAGTGGGAGGGTGAGAAGTGGTCAGATTCTGGATATTTCTGTAAGTACAGCCAACGGGATTTGCTGGTAAGACTGGGGGTGTGGCAGGAGAGGGAGGAGGGAGAGATGACTTTAAGATTTTTGTCCTGTGCATTGGGAAGCATGGTAGGGATGTGGGTCTGGAGTGTGGGGGCCAGGTCCAGGCTATAGATAGGAATTTGCACAGCTGCCTGGTCATCAGCCCAGCCCCACCACAGAACCACCTCTGGCACTGCAATTCCTGTTTGATGCAAGGATGGCTGCTTTTCTTACCTGTCACCCTGTGATATGAGATCATGCATGCAGAGCAACTTGGTAAATATTAATTTGTCAACAAATATTAGCTATTAGTATCAGTATTAAGCCACTCCAAGACACTGGAGAAATGCTTAGATGGTGTTTAGCAGTTTGGTACTGTAAGATTCGGATGCTGAGATGGAGTTAGGAGTACAGGAGGTTTGTTTGGGGGCTGCGGGGGATAACACCCTTGAATGATGAGAGGGCAGGGGAGCAGGGCAGAGAGAGCCTCAGGTGGTGATGCCAGTCTGTCCCAGCCAGCCTAGCAGGGGGCTCCTGGACAAAAATTGCTCCATGGAAGCAAAGGAGAGATGCTAGCCAAAGGGCACAAACTTTCAATTACAAGATAACTTCTGGAGACCTGCTGTGTGGCATGGTAAGTGGAGTTATTAATCATGCATTACATACTTGCAATTTGAGAGTAACTCTTGCGTGTTCTTACTACAAAAAGGGAACTCTGTGAAGTGATGAGTCTCTTAATTAGCTTGATTGTGATCATCATTTCACAGTGTATACATAGATCAGCATGTTGTACACCTTATATTAATACAGTTTTTCTTTGTCAATCATACCTCAGTAAAGCCGAAAAAAAAAAATAAATGGGCAGAAATGGCCAGGCTCTAGGACTGCACTCCCCAGATTAGTGACCAGCTGTGGGCTCCTCAGTGACAGCATGGCCTTTGCTAGAAAGAAAGCTGAGGGAGATCCCGAAGGTGGAGGTTTGTTCTTTCCTTCTTGTTTTTTGTTTTTTTTTTGTCTGTTTTTGGAGACAGGGTCTCACTCTGTTGCCCAGGTTGGAGTGCAGTGGCACAATCATGGCTCCCTGCAGCCTCGACCTCCAAGGCTCAAGTGATCCTCCCACCTCAGCCTCCCGAGTAGTTGGGACTACAGGCGTGTACCACCACATCTAGCTAATTTTTTGTTGTTGTTTTTTGAGACAGGGTCTTGCTCTTTCACCCAGGCTGGAGTGCAGTGGTGTGATTTTGGCTCACAGCAACCTCTGCCTCCCGGGCTCAAGCGATTCTCCTGCCTCAGCCTCCTGAGTAGCTGGGACTACAGGTGTGTACTAACACACCTGGCTAATTTTTGTATCATTTGTAGAGACAAGGTTTCGCCATGTTGCCCAAGCTAGTCTTGAATTCCTGAGCTCAGGTGATCCGCCCACCTTGTCTTCCCAATGTGCTGGGATCACAGGTGTGAGCCACAGTGCCCAGCCCC
>NW_016821081.1:14971-21618 GCF_001698545.2 Rhinopithecus bieti
TTTTTGTAGAGACACAGTCTCACTATATTGCCCAGGCTGGTCTCAAACTCCTGGGCTCAAGCAATCCTCCTGCCTTGGCCTCCCAATGTGCTGGGATTACAGGTGTGAGCCACTATGTTGGCCAAGTTCTTTCTTGAAGGAACATATGGGCAGTACATCTCTAGGGCTACCCAGAAGACATTTTGTTTTACCTTAGCTTCTTAACTCACAAGGGGATTTGAAATAGTATATTGCTCCACTCCCAGGCTAAGGGGTAAATTTCATCATCTTTATGACACTGAGGAAGATGAGATAAATTCTTGAGGAGAGTTCAGGGAGAGTGAAGGTGAAGATGTGAAAGTCTCTTTAATGTGTAGTCACAACATGTACTAGCACAAAAGTCACACAAACACCCAGTTATTTGTGGGATGAGGTGTATGAAGTCAGCCCGTTTTTGCTCTTAGCTGCCTGTTTTGCTCGTCATGAAGGAACAAGCTTTTCATTATTGTCGTACTTCCTCTGGGACCACCAAGATTTTCTCATGAAGACTAACAAAGATGATATCATGTGTCTGGGAGTCAGGGTGAAAAACAAAGTGGGTTTGCCTGAGTTTGTAAGCTGAGAAGTTGTTCGAGTCAAACCACATCCTGCCCTGGGTTTCTAGAGGCAGGTGGTCCCAGATGGAGACCCAGAGCTGGAGGAACCGTGCCAACGCTTTCCTAAGAGCCGTGCTCAGTTCCCAGGAGGTGTGGGGGAGGCCCTGGTGACTATGTCCTCTTTACACTGAAGTTTTCTTCTAGGGAGGCCACAACTCACTGGTTGCCAGTAAAGGTTGTGAAGTTGGTTCCAGTTCCAGTTGTGGCTGTGCTGTGAACCAGCTGTGCCACTGGTGGCCATGCTGAAGTTCTTGGGGTTGTACTTTTCCTGGCTGTCAAATGAAGCCATGGTCAAGATCTGAGATAGCTAGTGCAGGTAGCTAGTATCGGCGCAGTAGGGGCCAAGTCAAAACCAAAGAGGGACTGTTTTGCATATCATGGAAGAAAAAGTAAATTAACATTAAAACCATATTTAAAATATTTATTAGATGTACATTTTAGTTGTGATTATACTACAACATAATTGGAATTGATGAAGTATTAACATGTGAACATATTCTTAGCAAAGCTGGACATGTTTGGAGAGTACCTTGTCAAGAGTGTGATGCCTGCTGCAGAAGGCTTTGGTCCAGTGGGATCTGCTTTCTGACCAGATAAGATTTTGTCTTAGAGACAACATCCAAAATCAATAGGCTGACAGATTATTGGCAAAAGATACATTGCAGCTGTTTAAAACCATAAACGCTATCAGGTTCTAACTGCTAAGCCTGTAGTCACACTGTAATATCGGGACCCTTATGGCCACAGATAGGAAAGGAACAGGATGGTAGCTGTCGTTCTGTAATTGCTGTTTAACAGCGTGGCTTATATTCATGATTCAATCTTTGTTTTTCTTCTTGCTTCCACAATTCAATCCTTATTTCTCTCAGCTGCAAAATCGTGAGTGTGCGCACAAGTTTTTTTCTCCCCCAGGCTTGAAACTGGAATAATTGCCAATCTGCCTATTAAAAAAATACATCTACCCTATAAAAGTAGTTTCAGCTACTCTGTGTTAAATGAGTGATTACAACATTAGGCTCTGGTGGCACGCAATACTAATGCTGAAACACTTGAATATGGAGGTTCGTGTGGTTTCAGATGTTGAGAAATCACTTCTTTGTGCTTATTGACATTTTTCCAAGGACTGCTCTGTTATTTGGTTTAAAATGTCACGTGACAGCTGATCTCTTCGGTGCATATAATCTATGCAATTATAGTGTGAGCTTCTGCTGTCAGTGGTGGTTAAAAATCCATATACCTCGCGCCTTTTTTAGCCTCTGATTTTTTTTTTTATTCAATTTAACTCATCCTTTTATTTTAAAACTTGAATTTGAATGAGTTCCATTAACAGATATTTTAAGGTGACAATCAAGTCTAGGGCGCTGCCAGCTTGAAGCTGAACACAGTCCCTAGCCCTCAAGCTGGATGTGAGATCTGATTTCGGGCATGTTGCAATGCAGAGATGTGGCTGATTTGTAAACAGCCCTTGTGACAACGTAACACAGTTGACAAGTGATGGTCCTCAGGCAGGGTGAAGTGTGTTATCTAGCTGTCTGAGTGATCACCCTGATTGCAGTTCCACCTGGGGTGCATCTCACAGAGCCACACATGATCATTAAAGCCACAGATTCATCATTGGTAGATTCAGCCCATTTTAGTCTCATTACAGACAAATTGAGTCCTGACTTCATTCATTATAATGAAAGTCACATGAAGATTCACTTTACTATAAACGATACTTTTTCCCTTTTAAATGGAACGTACAAGTTAATGTTAAAGCATAAAAGTACTTGCAAGTCACTTGCTTTGCTAATGAGAATACATGCAAATGTGGTGCATGTTTGCTTTTCCTGGACTCAGCCCTGTGACCTATCCCTGTGTCTGTCCTGATGGCAGGGATTGGTAGATGATTTATGTTGGCCCATCTCTTCCCAGAGTGGCTAGAATGGTCTTATGGACATAGAAGGACATGTTAAATATTCATCGGTTTAATTGAATTTAATACACAATCCTTAAGATTAATCTGCAGTTCTGGAGTTATTAAACGGCTCACTTTTTAGTAGCATATCATTTATTTGCTATTATCTAAGATAGTGAATTATTTAAGTAAAAAGGGAATGTTCTTTCCATGAGGTAGATCTTGCCAAGCTGCTGCTGCTTTCATTTACAGGCAATTACCAATTATATTAAATTAGGAATGTGGGTAAAAGGAAGCATGGCAGTCTGAAGGTTTAAGATGTTTGATTACTAGGTGTTGCATAATATACCACAATCTGGGATCTGGCACTTGCTGGTTGACCTATGGTCTGCTGGCCCATCCTTTATTAATTTTCATTTTCCGTGAATATTAATGATGGTTGGATATCAGTTTAAATAATAGTGAATCAATTAACATGTAATTTTCGTATACTTTGATTTATAAACATGCACATTTTAAGATACATTTGTTCTCTTTGAGAACACTAATTTTTCCATTTCAGTTTCTTCTTTCCCTTCTTTGATACTGACTTTTTTTTTTTTTTTTTTTTTAATTTCTATTTGAGATGGAGTCTAGCTCTGTTGCCAGGCTGGAGTGCAGTGGTGTGATCTTGGCTCACTGCAACCTCCACCTCCCAGGTTCAAGCGATTCTCCTGCCTCAGCCTCCCAAGTATCTGGGATTACAGGCGCACGCCACCACACCCAGCTAATTTTTGTATTTTAGTAGAGACAGGGTTTCACCATGTTGGCCAGGATGGTCTCGATCTCCTGACCTCGTGATCCACCTGCCTCGGCCTCCCAAAGTGTGGGGATTACAGGCGTGAGCCACTGTGCCTGGCTGATACTGACATTTAATGGTGTATTGGAGTGATTTATATTTTTTCAGGACAGTTTCTGAAGTGTTGCCAAAAATGCTGGTTGTATTTTAAAATTCAGTTGATTTCTGTAAATTATTGAAGAACCAAGTGCTATACACATACTTAAGTCTATTTATATTATAGCACTATTTTCTACCATGGCCACCTACAACTTAATTTTATAATTTGAAATGTTACTGAACTATGAAAATATAAAAGAGCATATATAACCAACATCTAGCTACCCACTACCTAGTTCTATCAAATGTTGCCATTTTGTCATAGTTACTTCTGATCCTTGAAAAAAATAAATAAGTAGACTTCTGATTTCAGCTCAGAGATGTAGAGAGCTGCAAAGATGTCCCTCCCACGCTTCCAAGAAAAAATCTGGACAGATTGGAGATTAACAGAGAACTGAGTTTGCAGAGCAAACGACCATTTCAGAATCTGGAAAGAGGTGCCTTCTGAGACACAGGACAGGACCTGAGCATTTGTTTACAGGAGCAGAAGCCACTAGACCCCATGGAAGTAGGTAGGAAGATTAAGCTAGAAAATTTGACAAATTGCTGGAGGCTGAGTGTGGGCTAACTTGAGAGTGTGAAGTCTTGAGGGCAGCAGTTGTGGGGGAGGGGGTCCTATCCCTTTGCAGGCTTTTCTTCTAGGAATCCCATTTGGCTCTAACTGGGAGGGTGAGGGAAAATTCAGAGAAAACTCATGGTGCTGGCTCAGGAACCACTGAGCAATCTACTTAGACCCTTCTCCTTTAAGGAGCAAGAGGCTTATTCTGCAGAGGAAGGCTATGGTCTGAGAGCTCTGGTGAATTAACCATTGCAGCTGGGGGATGGAGCGCCCCTCCAGCCCCTTCCCCATCCCATCTCACCTAAAAAAAAGGTCTTTAAGCAGGAGGTAGACTGAGAACATTGGTGATACCTGCTACAGCTGGGGGTATGGGGTGGGAGGAGCTCTATCCCTAGGGCAAATACATTGTGAAGCTTACACCTTGAAGACACAGGCCCACCGAGTGTACTTTAGAGACTGAGGCTTGGAATATGGGAGAACTTCCCTTCTTCCCTCACCCCACCCGCAGGCTAGCAAGCCCCCAGGAATAACAACAGTGGGTTACAGCGGGGATAGCTGCAAGAGACAGGCTTACACTGGGAACAGCATAAAGGAAAGCCCCAAAGCCAAGAGAGGGGACAAAAAAGGTCACTAGAGGAACTTGAAGTTTCTCAAATTCATAGGAACAACAAACCTCAAGGCAGCTCAACTCTTAACTAGATTAATATCAATCCCACACTAAGGGCTCATTTACCTCAGTATCTGCTACCCTCTACGAAATGTCTGGCTTTCAACCAAAAATTACAAGGCATGCCAAAAGGCAGGTAAAAGCAGTCTGAAGAGACAAAGCACTCGGTAGAACCAAATGCAAATGCGATATAGCTGCTGCAACGATCAAAACTCACATGTATCTTACCTAGCTCTGTCCACTGAGTGCCCTTTCTGTGACAGGTGCCATTTTAGGAGCCATTTCAGAATGAGCTTAACAAGGTCTGAGCTTTTAGAGAGCTTACACTCCAACAGAGGACAGAGGGCTTAACCACAGACAAGTGAAAAGATAATTATAGATAGTGAAACATGCCATGAAGAAACAACAGGAGAGGAAAAGGCTAGAGTGGCTGGTGGAGTGTGTGGGCTGTTTCAGGTGAGGAGAAGTTGGAGCTCACATGTGAATGATGAGGAAGAGGCCCCTGCCATTACTAAGAGCCATCCAAGCAGAGAACAAGAAGTGTAATTGCCCGGAAGTGTGAACAAGGTTGGATCCTCCCTCGGTCTATACTGTTGCCTTGGAAGGTAAAAGCGCTATGGGCATGGTACTGATTACAGCAAGCTTTACAATTGTGTTGCTGTCATGGCCAACCTCTAGGGATAAAGTGGTGGGTGGGTTTTCTTTAAACATGTGTAAGAATTACCTGTCTTCCTCCATTTTGAGGGACAAGGAGAATCTATTAGACCTTCTTTGTAACCACTTCAGGACCTGGTACAGGGTGAAAAGGAATGTGAATTTGCAATTCTGAGTAGATACTTCATCATTTATCCAGTACAACTGTTTTGTTCTTCTTTGTACTAATTCAGCTACTCCTTACCCTCCATCCTTTGCCCCAAGTAGTGATTATTCCTATGTTACAGATGGGAAAACTGAAGCTCAGAGAGGTTGCCTGACTTGATGAAGATTGCAGATCTATTAGAGTCAACCCAGTTATTTGAACTCTGGCAGCCTGACTTCCCAGGATTGTGTTGTAAGAACTAATTAGAAGGATGGGCATTCTTAAAAGTGGAGCCTCTGATGAAAAAGAAAACCGAAAACCAAACATAGTTGTTAAATTCACATAGTAGCTCAGTTTGTGTGAAAATATTGGCTGCTGAAAGTGCCTAAGGAAATGGATTTAGTAAATGCATGTTGAACGACCTATCACTTGTTTGTTTTTCAGGAGTGCTTAAAATAGATGAAAATGGGTAAATAGTTGCAACATCCCAATTTTCGCTGTGTCTTACCACTATGAATGCTATTGTATAGTATTAATACCGTGAGGGCAATGTTGTCTGACACTTCCCTACCTGGAACATTCTGGAAATCACTTTTTATGCTCTCAATAAGTGTTAAGTAATTGGTACCAGTCTACTGGGTTGTTTTGTTTTGATTTTGAGATGGAGTCTCGCTCTGTTGCCCAGGCTGGAGTGCAGTGGCACGAACTCGGCTCAGTGCAACCTCCGTTTCCCTGGTTCAAGTGATTCTCCTGCCTCAGCCTCCCAAGTAGCTGGAATTACAGGTGCGCACCACCATGCCCAGCTAATTTTTGTTAAAAATTTTAGTAGAGACAGGGTTTCACCACGTTGACCAGGCTGGTCTCGAACTCCTGACCTCAAGTGATCCACCCGCCTCGGCCTCCCAAAGTGCTGGCATTATGGGCATGAACCACTGTGCCTGGCCCAGTCTACTGTTTTGTAGACTGCATTTTTCACCTGCTCAAATGCTTTTCATACTTTTTCTATAGTAATTATTTTTTGAGAAGATATGAGACATAATATAAATGAACCATATTAAGTACATGACTGGAGAGGGAGACTGTTACGTTGGATTAAGAAGGTGCTTATATGGCCGGGCGCGGTGGCTCAAGCCTGTAATCCCCAGCACTTTGG
>NW_016821081.1:22202-23627 GCF_001698545.2 Rhinopithecus bieti
AAAAAAAGAAGGTGGTTATATCCATTGGTTTTGTTTTCACCATTAGGGGAAGAAAACACTTTCCCGAGTACCTTTCTTGATACACCAAAAGGTTGCTGGTATTTGGTAATGATATATTCATTGAGGGAAATACCAGGTGAATGGAGAGTTCTTCAACCATTAGCAAGCAATAACTGAGCACCCACTGTGTGCATAGTTCCTTTATCTGTACCATTCATGGGACTGCATATTAGATGAGGAAAACAGCACATCTTTATATAGCACTTCCCACAGACCAGAGACGTTAAGTAAGTTGCCCAAGGGAGCACAGATTGTAAATGGCAGGTCTGGACTTGGGCCGGTGGGTGGCTTAACTCTGGAGTCTGTGTTCTCTCAACCCTAATTGTACTACGGTACAGCATTGTCTGGGTGGCCTTGGCTATGTTCACAAACCTCAAACCAGACGGTAATTAGCATGAGGGGCACCCAAATCTGTCAGGTTCGGAGAACCTGCTGGAAGTCTTGGCTGAGCTCTGTGATAGGATACTGCGAGTTTTTTTTTTTTTTTAAATATGCAGCCGCGTCTCAATTGAAACCACAACTTCCTGTGAATGCCTTATGATGTTATTTGAACAAGGGAAATAAGCACATGAATCTTTAAAAAGTTTCAAGTATATTGATTTTTAAGAATGGATGCAATTAGTAGTTCTCATTAGCTCCAGGAATTATTTATCTTGGAATGCTTTGGTTCCACATAAAGCCCTTTAACGCTAAAAGATTTTGCAGGTTCTGGTGCTTTGACTGAGTTGATTTCAACTGGCAGCTTTAAACATGCGCAGTAATGCAAGTGTGGATGCTGCCAGCACAAATGGAACAATGTATTGCTTTAATTTAAAAAACAGGCTGTGTCTCATTTTTTACTCCCTTTACGTTTAATCTGACTAGTCATATTTTCTAGGAGGATGGTGAGGGTAAGAGCAGGATTTGACCCTGTCGTTCATCAATAAAGATCCTGGAAAAAACTGGAATGTGAATTTTGATTGTGCCCTCCCACTTTTCCATCTCCCATTTGTAAAGGGGAAACAAACAAAAAACAAAAAACCTAGAAGATTCTGAGGCCAGACTACAGTGTAGCCTTAGGCTGCCTAAACTCAGATGTGCCCTTCTTCCTAGGATCTTGTTAAAAGGCAGATTGTGATGGCAGCGGGGTTCTGGGGGGCAGGGTTTGGGCTGGGGGTGGGTAGGTTTGGGGAAGCTGAGATTCTGCAGTCCTAAGAAGCTCCCAGTTGATCCTCCTTTTAGTAGCAAGCATTTCTGACACTTTAGACCTAGATGTCTGTCTTCTGGCTGTGTGGATCACCTGGGGGAGTTTAAACAATAGTTTCTCAGGGCCACACCAGACCTATTGAATTAGATCTCTGCAGGGGTGAAACCAGCAGGTATTTG
>NW_016821081.1:24018-34811 GCF_001698545.2 Rhinopithecus bieti
CAGAGAGCGTGGAGAAAAAAAAAAAAAAGAGTACTTAATGGTTAGCTTGCTGACCTGCCTAGCATTAGATAATGTCTGTGAAGGCCCCTGGAGTGTGTCCAGGGAAGCCGGGGCCCAAATATGGAAAAGAGAAGTCATGATTATGAGGTAGGACTTGCAATTACCATCGTGAATATTTAAAGTGTTATTTCAGCTCTTTCCTATGCTCCCAGGTTTGGGGTTTCATTTCTTTTCTTTTCTTCTTCTTCTTTTTTTTTTTGAGATGGAGTCTTACCCTGTCGCCCAGGCTAGAGTGCAGTGGCGCGATCTCAGCTTACTGCAACCTGTGCCTCCTGGGTTCAACTGATTCTTCTGCCTCAGCCTCCCGAGTAGCTGGGATTACAGGCACCCACCACCATGCCCGGCTAATTTTTTGTATTTTTAGTAGAGACGGGGTTTCACCGCGTTAGCCAGGATGGTCTCGATCTCCTGACCTCGTGATCCGCCCGCCTCAGCGTCCCAAAGTGCTGGGATTACAGGAGTGAGCTACCGTGCCCAGCCTGGGGTTTCATTTCTAGCAGTGTGTGGGGAGCCAGGACAGGCTAGAAAGAAGGGCCAGGGGATGTCTTTGTTGTGATGAAGCAGATTCCTCTGTGGAGTTTTGCCGCTTTCACAGTATGATTTTATTTTATTTTGATAACTGAGACACCTCAGCAAGTGTCTTCTTAACATTTTGTAAATCCTACTATTAATCTTTTCCCCTGAGGTCAAGCAGGAAGATAAGACACCAGGTGGAGACTTAGCTTCGGCTCTCCTCAAGCTATTGTGTCTCTCTTTTTAACTTGGAGTCTTTCTTCAAAACCAGGTGTTTTCTAATGTTGCATGTGTGACTTTTCTTAGCTCCTTACATAAGGGGCTGGGTGCGGTGGCCTATGCCTGTAATTCCAGTGCTTTGGGAGGTCAAGGTGGGAGGATCACTTGAGGCCAGGGGTTCGAGACCAACCTGGCCAACATAATGAGACCTTGTATCTACAGTAAATTTAAAAATTAGCCAGGCATGGTGGTATGTGCCTATAGTCACCGCTACTTGGGAGGCTGAGGTTGGGGAGGATTGCCTGAGCCCAGGAGTTAGAGACCAGCCTGGACAACATAGTGAGACAGTGTCTCTAAAATAAATAAGGGAAACCTCACAATCAGAAAAATAAAAAAAGTTGGACATTCCCTGTCTTCCTTTTCTGAAACTTCTACAGTGAGAGATGTTGTGCATTGTCATCATGAACTTCTGTGTCAGGGAGGGTTGGTGCGGAGAAGCAGAGCGCTAAGCGTGATCTGGATAAGGGATTTCCTGCCCGTTGTGGATGCTACCAGTGCAAGCTGCCTCCTGTGTCCTGTGCTGAGCCTGAAGTCGCTGGAGGAAGGTGGGTGTGGATGAGAGCAAGGACTCCTGGAACCTGCCTCTGGCTCTCACGCCTCCAACCTCAATGACACAGTGCCCTGTGGGAGAGATTGGTGCCCTTCCCGAAAGAGAAAGATTAGCTCAGTCTAGAGGGCATCTGTTGAGTGTCTGCTGTGTCTTGAGAGCTGTTCTGGGCCCCGGGGAGAGCGTGAGGGGAGAGACTGACCTGGAAACACACTTTTCCAACCCACTGTGGTGCGTGCCCAGTATGCTAAGGGAGCACAAAGGGAGGGGGACCTAAGAGCTTGGGACAGGAGAGGAAGGAATTTAATCAGGTGAAGAGGACGGACCAGAGCCCAGAGTGGGTGAGAAAGAGGGTGTAGTGTGAGCGTGAACAGAGGCCTACAGCTTGATGAGTACCTAGAAATAAGCCTTGCCAGAGTAAAATGGGAAGCGAGGCCAGAAGGTGAGAGGGATCTTGCATGCCCTTGTAAGGAACTTGGACTTTTGGGGTAATTGGGAACCACTGAGGCAGGATTCTAAGCAGGGGTGTGCCACACCATCACATGTGGATGGTGGAAAGTTCCTTCAATCTGTGACCTCTCCTGAATGAGCACCTGCTCCCAGGCAAGGTTTTTATTTTATTTTTTATTTTATTTTAATATTTTGGAGTACAGTGGTGCGCTTTTGGCTTACTGCAACCTCCGCCTCCTGGGTTCACGCAATTCTTGTGCCTCAGCCTCTTGAGTAGCTGGGACTACAGACATGCGCCAGCACACCTGGCTAATTTTTGTATTTTTTGGGTAGAGACTGGGTTTCCTTGTGTTGGCCAGGCTGGTCTGGAACTCCTGGCCTCAAGTGATCCGCCCACCTGGGTCTCCTAAAGTGCTAGGATTACAGGCGTCAGCCACCGTACGGAGCCTCCAGACATGTTCCCCACGCCCCCCCACCCCGCCCCCCGCACGGGGACAGAGCCTTGCTCCGTCGCCCAGGCTGGAGTGCAGTGGCGCGATCTCGGATCACTGCAACCTCTGCCTCCTGGGTTCAAGTGATCCTTCTGCCTCAGTCTCCCAAGTAGCTGGGATTACAGGCACCCGCCATCATGCCCGGCTAATTTTTTTGTATTTTTAGTAGAGACAGGGTTTCTCCATGTTGGCCAGGCTGGTTTCAAACTCCTGACCTCAAGGGATCCGCCCACCTCAGCCTCCCAAAGTGTTAGAATTACAGACATGAGCCACTGCACCTGGCCCAGGCAAGGTTTTTAAAACAGCTTTGAGGTCTAATTTACATGCCATGATGTTGACCTACTGAGTATCCCAGTCAGTGCTTTTTAATATATTTACGGAGTTGTGTGACCATCACCACAATCTAATTCTTGAACATTTCCACCACCCCCAAAAGAAACCTGTGCCCATTTGCAGTCACTCTCTATTTCCACGCTCAGCCCTAGGCAACCACTCATCTTTGTAATTTCTCCTTTTTCTTTAACATTAAGGAGAATGTTTTCAGCAGATGTATTATTTACTTTAAGGAGTCCCTTTCCCAAATTATAAACTCTTACTCTTGGCTACCCAGTTACTGCTCAGCCTGTTGCTCCCAGCATGCTTGAGATTACATGGAACAGAAAGCTGTCTGGGACTGCCTTAAACACAGACATTTGTTATTTCGCATAATTGGGAGGCTAGAGGTAGGGTGGACCCCAGGGGCAGTGTGATCAGCCGCTCAGTGTGACATCAGAAACCCATGTTCTTGCTGTCTCTTCCCCCACCGTGTTGTTCTGGCAGTAGCTTCACCCAAGGGCTGGCTTCCCTGTGGTGGTCAGACGGTTGTAGAATGGCATCCATCTGCAGTGGGGCCCTTTGCTTCCTTGCTCACAGCCTGTATGTAGAAGGAGTTATTTCTTGCAGTCTGATTGGGTGAGCTTTGTTCCCACTGCCCACCCTGAAGCAATGTTTGGTTTAGAATTAATTAGGCTGTCCTTCCTAGAGCTGGAAATGGGCTCCATGGGGGAATGGATGGGCACCTGTGACCAGGAGTGGGCTCTGCTGGGGAAGAAGGAAGGGAGCCAGCTCTACTGGGTAGGCAACCAGCAGTGCTCGCTGAGGGTTACTGACCAACCACATTGGATTGTTTGTTTCCTTTCACCTGGGGGCCTTTTTTAATGTTAAACGCAAGCAAGGTGATCATCTGATTTTGAACTTGTTATCTAGGGGAAGGTAGACCAATCTGCTGAGTGACAGCAAATTTGATCGTTGATCTCTACAGGCTTGAGAGTAATAATGCGTGAGTAGTTTTGAAGCTGACCCTAGCTTTACATCTCTGAAAAGTATCAGTTCAGATCTCACCAATTCAGGAGGTTCTCATAATTTGGTGAAGGAGTTCACTAAAGTTTACCTTTGAACAGTTTTATAGTGAGGGTAATATTGGTGATGGTGGTAATACTAACATGTGAGAAGTAAATGATTTGAGTAACATTGAAAAACCTGTTTGCTTTAGGATAGAAATATCTAAATATATGACTAGTAGTAAATAGTAGAAAATCATTTCTATCTAGTTGTTAAGTTAGTCCCTTGGAATCTCTCCTTGGGGAAAAAATAAAATCCTGCTCTGAATATGTCAGTATTTGAATTACTGTATGAACTTGAAATTAACAAAAGTGAACTTTTTTTCTAGTACAGTTCATGCTTCACTGAGCCAAATAGACATTCTGCCAGTTATTTGGACTTTATTAAATTTTACTTTAGTACTTATGTGTGATAAAAAAATCAAGGTAAGCCTCTGCTTTGCAAAGTCATTTATTTGATTAAGAGCTGTATTTTAGAGTGCATTTTCAGGGCGAGGTTTGTCCACATGTAAGTAATGAGCGTTCGCTGGTGCAGCTCTTAATGGTGAGAACGGATGTTGAAGAAAGCAAACACCATATGCCCTTTGTTTCCCGTGCATGTCCTCTTCTGGAGGCCTGGGTGGAGTGTTTCAGCTGTCTCAAATAATCTCCATTTGCTGTTACTGCAGACTCTGCGGTTCTCCAGCTCTCTCCTCTCTGATGTTAATTATAACTTCTTCCTAATTAGGTGGCTCTTCCTCCTCCTCAGTCATACAGGTTCCACACTCTCAAGTGCCAGAGGTTGGATTACTTTTCACTTGATTTGTGACAGAAATAAGTGCAAAGAATTACAAAAAAAAAATCCACCAGTGTGAGTGTGTAGTGGGAGGGGCAGGCGGGTTGGGTACGGGACAGGATGCTTAGAATAATTTTGCTGCCAAGTGAATCAGAGAGACTTGCAGTTCTCGGAGAGCACGGAACTTACTCCTTCCCAGAGTTCAGACACAGCCAGAAATTACCATTTCATACTTCACAGAATGGAGGTTTCAGCAGCCAAAGCCCCAAGTGCTGCAGACTTGTCTGAGATTGTAAGTAGGCCATACATCTGTTTTGATTGTTACGATGTCTGCATCTTTTGTAGCCTGTTGCCCAACTACTTTGTAGGCCAAGAGGGAGGCATGATGGGGAATTTGGTCTCAGGTCAGTCCTTCCAAGATGGTGACCAACATTGTTTTCTGCTTGGCCCCAGGTCTCAGTTTTCTGGTTTGTAGCCGAAGGGTATTTCTTTCACTAAGCCCTTGTCTGTGATAGAAGTGGATTCTTTTGGCTGAGTTCCTTTTGTAGTGGCATTTATAAAGATTTTGAACAGCTCTGTCATCTGGTTTGGTGGCTCTTTCCTTCTCTGATCACTATAGACAGCCAGGTGAGTTTTCTCCAGGGGATGCTGCACACAGGCAGCTGCATGCAGCCAAACCCCCTGCAGGCATCCATTTCTGCAGTGAGGTACCCCTCTCAGGGGTTGGGAGCAGGTAACATTTCCGATGCAGCTGGCAGTTTTGGGAATCTGAGAGGAAGCCAGGTGTGGAATTTAGCTTTCCTGTAGTGTGAAGAAATAAAGGGAGTGGGGGTAAGAATGAGATGGGAGACAGGAGAGAAAGTCAGCTTGGGGTCAGTCAAGAGCACTGTCCTGTTGCCAGATGCCAATTGAGGTGTCAGGACAGGTTCAGTTCCCCGCTCAGCTAACTGTGCAGCCATGGGCCGCTAACCAAGATCTCTCCGAGTCTTACTTTTCTCATCTGAAAATCTCCATCCTACCACCTCACAGGGTTACTGGATTGTTTGAAGTAGTGAATGTGAAGGCACCTGGTGCTTGGTTGCCATCCTTCTCCTTTTCCGTGGCACTCTATGCCATAAATGCAAGCAGTGTGCTGGGCTCTGTGAGATGCCACCAGTGTTGCTGTCCTGGCTTGTTTCAGGGCAGCTTTTGTGGCCACTAAGTTCTCATGGTCAGTGTCATAGGTTTGATCTTGGGGTCGACCAATTGGCCTTGCTTAAGTACGTAGCCCCAGGTTGCCCTTTTAGTCATGGCCAGGTACCCGCCTCCCAAAACAAGGTCCTGAGGAAGGGGTATGAGTGAGTCATGGTTATGTCTCATAGATAATGTTTAAGTTTAAAGATGATGGGAACTGGGGACCCAAGTTAGGAGGCTATGTTACAGGTCCTTGGGGAGAGTGATAATTCAAAAGACCCCTTTCCCATCTAGCTTTGAGTTTCCAACTTATTAAAACCTATATTCAGCCAGAGCGAGGGAGAAGGAAAACAAAAGGTAAACCTCGGCCAGGCACAATGATTTATGCCTGTAATTCTGGCACTTTGGGAGGCCAAGGCAGGAGGATTGCTTGAGCCCAGGAGTTCGAGACCAGCCTGGGTAACATGGTGAGACCCTGTCTCTACTTAAAAAAAAAAAAATTAGCCAGGAATGGTGACACACGCCTGTAGTCCCAGCTACTCAGGAGGCTGAGGCTGAAGGATTGACTGAGCCTGGGAGGTCGAGGCAGCAGTGAGCCATGATCATGCTACTGCACTCCAGCCTGGGTGACAGGAGTGAGACCCTGTGTCAAAAAAAATGAAAATAAAAATTAACCTTGATTGAAAACGGCTGAGCAGTCATCTGAATTCTGATTCAGAAGTACATGTAGGAGACCGCCTTGGTACTTTTCCATTGTGTTGTTTCATTTAATGTGTTTATGAATTTAGGCAGCCACCATGCACGTCGGTCAAGCCCCAGTTGCCTTTCGTGTGAGTGTGTGTGTGTGTGTGTGTGTGTGTGTGTTTAGGGCACTTTCTAGAGCCTGCTCTGTTAATTAACTGTACTATGTGCTTTATATTTGCTGTGAGTTAATTGCTGATGATGGTGTTCCCTTGCCAGTCACAAGTTCTCCCACCCCTTTCCCCCATTTAATTCCTCGTATTTCATCTCATCCATAGGCTCAAGTTGTTTGTCTTTGACTGGCAATACTCCTCAATAATTGTGTATCAGTGATCTCTGACACAGTGCTAACTTTTATCACTGATTACAGAGAGACATTGTATAAATCATCAGGACAGTTTGTTTTGCGTATGATGATTTAAGAGCACCTCTTAATCAACATCAAAGTAATGTATCAGAGTGCTAACCTTCAGTACTTTTCTGCTGCTTTTCATTGAAATCCACTTTCTTTTCTGTGGTCTACTGGGCCTTGTATGGTCTGGCTTTGCCTACCTTTTCAGCCTCATCGGGGTCATCTTCCCACTCAGCCACTGCCTTCTACCATATCGAGTTCTTGCCTGTCTGAGCACTGTCTCTGGGTCCGGGCACTTGCAATTCTCACTGCTGGGAATGCCCCCCCCCTTTTTTTATTTTGGCTCCTTGCTTGGCTGGCCCTTTCTCTTCTTTCAGGTACCACTCTATGTAGCCCTCCAGGGCCATTTTGTCTCAAGGGCCAGCCTCCCATCTTGAGTTTCCTTTCTCCATTCCCATCACATCACCACATTTATTTCCTTTACAGTCCTTATATCACAGCCTGTAAATATTTTGTTAACTCGTTGATATACTTGATATTTGATGTCTCTCCCACCAGAATTTTAGCTCCATGAGGGCAGGGGCCTTGTCTGTCTTATCCCTACCATATCCCCAGCTCGTAACTTGATTCTAGATGCATAGAAAATGCTCAACAGATATTTGTTGAATGAATAGTTGCTTTGGATAATTAATATGGTGAATGACTTTTAAGTAGTTTGTGACTGCAAGCTGATAGAGCCAGTCCCATCTTTTATGTGGCTGGACCCCTCTCCATCTGCATCCATCACTGCTCTGGCACTTTGGGAGCATTTCAGACCCCAGGGCACTGTTTCCCTCTCTTGGCCAGCCCCTGGCTGGTGTCTGGGATAACCCTCTGTTTTAAGCATCATTTTTGTTCTCAAAATGAAAACCACCTGTCTTCAAAGTGATTTGCTTAAAATAAATGCTTTATTTCTTTACTGAGACCTTCTTCCCTTTCTGCCTTTCTCCACCTCCTGCCAAGAATAACACGAAAAACCCCATTATCTTGGAAAGTGGTTTTCCCTCTGGTTAGAATCCAAAGCCAGATGACTTACCACCAAATGTGCTGGGGTCATAGCTTTCCCCTGCCCTGCTGCTCTCAGATGTTAGTGAGGTCTTGGCCTTGGCACTTCCCTTCTTTGTATATTTCCTTGAAACTTCCTTCCTACAGGTAAAGAAGCTAGTCCAAGGTACCACCTAAATGACAGTGGGGGTAGGGCCCATGTCTAAGTAGCACTCTGTGGCAGACTGTTTGCCAGCTCACTGACACCTTACACCAATTCCAGGGAGTTGACAGTTTTTACCCCCATTTTAGAGATAGCAAAATGGAGGCTCACTGAGGTTAGGTGACTTGTTCTTAAGCACATAGGTTGCAACCAGCCAAGATCAGAAACCAGGCTTGTCTGACTCCCAAATTCATCTTTTATTTGTTGATGTACTCAGGGTCTCCCAGAGATTTATCGACCAAGTTCTGCAGTTAAAAAAAAAAAAAATCTGGCAACCTGGTCCATGGTACACATCCATGTAACTGCAGTAAGTTTCCTGAAACAGTAGCTGCCTTCACTGTGTGTGATGCCCTCTTGTATTCTCCATTCCATTCAACAGATGCTTGTCAGGACCTTCTAAACTGATTACGTGGCCCACCGATTGGTGGCAATCCATTTGAAAACAGTTTGAGGGACATAGTGTAGGTGAGGTGTAAACTATGCTTAGTTTTTATAGAGGTTTACATGGTGTAAGCTATTAAAAGAATTTTTATGGCATATAATATACAGCACATGAGGTACAGCTGTTGAATTTTCACAAACTAAGCACGTCTGCATAACTAGCACCAGATCAAAACACACGCCATTGATTTAAGCTTCTTTGAATCAAGACAGAGGCATGGAGTACAACAGAAACTGATAGCCCCTCAGTTTGTCGTGAATTACGCACATACAGCTTACTCCATAGGCAGACTCTTTTTGGAGGTCCATAGCTTGCCTTTCCAGTGATGGGGCCTGGCTGGCGTTTGTTTGAGGATCTAACAATCACCGAAGGAGTCGAATGTGGCTTCTGTAATGGCCTCAGAAATTAGCACAAAAGGAGGGCTGACTGAGAATGTGCCTGGTAAAATGTGAACATAGAGGAAGAAGAAAGGGCAAGGCCCCGTAGTTAAGTACAGAAACGTTAGGGTGTGAGAATTTGTGGTCATAGTAATTGAGACCAATTTTACTGAAATGGAGGGCGGCGAAAGGAGGAAGGAAAAGGAATTTGTGATTACAGCAGCAAGCCCCTAGAGGTTAATGAATGTCTCTATAAAATAAGGAATATCTACCTCTCATGGCGAGTGTTGACTTATTAGAGAAAATTGTTTTAGTATCCTGAAGTAAAATGCTTAATTCTTGGCAAAAGATATAGATGCATCTCCTTGCAAAAGCAAGCTAAAGCAACTTTGCTTTCATAATGCATGGGTTCTGTAAAGCTGTCTTGGTGGACACGCCGTATGTAATTCATCATAATGGGGTGTGCATAGGAATGAAAGGGAGTGAATATCGTAACATGCCTTGAAGCATTGAGTGCTAGGTTACAAAGGGCATTAATTAATACAACTTTATGGGATTCATTTATAGCTCACTTTTAGTCAAACTGAAATAGCTTTCCTGAATCAGGGACTTTGGGATAATAATAAATCCTTTTGTCTTTGTTGATCAGATAAGTTCTTATTCACTGACTTCCTGTTACTTTCTTGGCACCCAGAGTCATGCCTGAGCACTAAGAACTTGCTGAATGAATGGAAGGAGTAAGGACAAAAAGAAAATCATAGCTAGCATTTAATGAGTGTATACTGTGTGCTTTGCCTCTTTTGTCTGATTAAGTCATCACTTCAAGCCTGTGAGGCAGGCACTGTTATCATTTTCCTCTTTATTTATTTTTCTATTTATTGAGACAGGATCTCACTTTGTCACTCAGGCTGGAGTGCAGTGGTACAATCACAGCTCACCGCAGCCTTGACTTCCTGGGCTCAAGTGATCTTCCCACCTGTCAGCCTCATGAGTAGCTGGGACTATAGGTGCACACCAAAATTCCTGGCTGTTTTTTTTTTTTTTTTTTTTTTTTTTGTGGAGACAGGGTTTCACCGTGTTGCCCAGGCTGGTCTTGAACTGCTGGGCTCAGTGATCTGCCTGCCTGGGCCTCCCAAAGTGTTGGGATTATAGGTGTGAGCCACCATGCCCAGCATTATCCCTTCTTTTAGAGCCACCTTATATCCTCTACTTGCCTGGGGACGGTTCTGGTGTATGCCTGTTGTCCTCACATTAACATTGACATCACCTGCTTTCATTCTCAGATGTCCTGGTCAGATGATAAACCATTTCACTCTGAAATGTTCTGGTTTGGATAGACAGATGAGGAAACTGAGACACAGAGAAACCACATCACTTTCCATGCTCACCAATCTAGTAAGATGTAAAGGTGGAATTCTTTCCTGAGAGTCTGATTCCAGGTCATGTTGTCTGATCACTAAGTTCTGGTGTTTCACAATTTAAGCCAAGGGAGAAATAATATAGAAAACCACTCTTTATGTTTTCAGCTTCAGTATTTAGTAAAATCACTGCCAAGTTAGCATCTGAAGTAGGTTAATGTGACTCAGGGCAGTGGGAATGTGCTAGGTAAAGACTCATTGAAACCCTAAGTGTGTGTTCATTAGTAAACCTGGACAACTAGTACCCTAGAATGATAATAGCATTCACATGTGCATGGTGTTTTATCGTTTACAAAACCTCTTCTCCCATGTTATTGTGTTGAAGCTTCTTGTGCACTCAGAGGTGGGAGGTGGATGGCCAGTGGTGGGATTCTCAGTTTACAGAGGAGGGTGGGGTAATCAGCAGGGTGGTACAGTTGCCTGCCTGAGGCTTCACGGCTAGAAAAGAGGCAGATCCAGGATTCAACCCAGGTATTCTGCCTTGGTGATCAGTGCATTCCACTCTACCACAGGTGCCTTTTAGTCATATATATGTATATATATATATATA
>NW_016821081.1:36771-52924 GCF_001698545.2 Rhinopithecus bieti
CTCCCAAAGTGCTGGGATTACAGGCTTGAGCCACCGCGCCTGGCCTCTCTAGGATTTTTGTATGCTTATACAAATATTGAAATACAAAAAAAAATTAAAACCCACAAATTGGGCAACAGAATGCAATGTATGAGCCAAGCAGCTTTTTTCCACTTAATGCATCTTTCTGTATCAGCACCTTATTGTGTTTAATTGGTGCCCTATTTGGGATTGTTTTCAGCTTCTCCTGCAACAAGTCACCTTTTATTATGACTCTATCCATGGGATACATGCTTAGCAGTGGAGTTGCTGGGTTAAGAGTTTATGCCCTTATGGTTTTGATAGATATTGCTAAATTGCCCTTCTACCAGCAGTATATAGCTTGACTTGTTTCTATCAGGCATTTTTTTTCATGCCTGGCATAAATTATTGATTAATAAACTGGGAACACAAAGGTAGAACCTCATCTATAGGAAGGGGCATAGTTGGTTAGGAGACCACGTCTTCCCTAATGACCATTATGAGGATTGGTTTTCAGCCTTGAGAATACTCAGAGGGATGTGTATTTACTGGTTTTCTCCTGGGCTTGGCCTGAAACTGGCTTTTACTTTTCTCAACCATGGAGTAAGAATATGCATATGAAGTTGGGAGACAATACCCAGATAGACAACTTTCTGGGAATATTCGATGACATGCCTCAATTAGAATTGAGGTGGTTAGAAATGGACCCTCATTACTAAAGAGGTTGTGACATGTAAATATCAGTGGGTCTCTGAAATAGAAACATAGGTCATTTGGCATTTGGTGCAGTGTATCAAATGGAACATAATATAATAAACATAAATGTAACATGTTATAATCATGTTACAATCGTTACTACCCCTTTTATCTCTTCCATGAAGTCTTTTCTGATATTTCTTCATTCCCCATCTTCTCCCACTCCATGATGACATTTTTTCACACTGTCCTTTAAAAAATATAGCTGGTTCTGCATTTTGGGCTTTTGTTTTATTATCTTGGATCAGATATGTATCCCTAATCAAATTTTAACCAACACTTGGTTTCTAATCCTCTTCACTGTGGCTGGGTGTTTGGAACATAAATATTTTGATTGGTTGCCCACTCTAGAATTCTTCTGATTTTATGGGGTCCCTGTGCTTAGTAAAGGAGGGCTCTCTCCTGGACATCTCCCCCTTGTAGGCCCACAGAACGGTACTCATAAAGGATTCTGTCATCTCAGTCTTCAGAGCGCTGCTTTCCTGCCTAGGGAAGGGCACAGCAGGGTGCCATCTTTTATATGAGTTGGTATCTGAAGCAGCAGAGGATGGCAGATGTTTGAAGATGCTTCTGTGAACCCTGGTGGGTACAGCAGCTGCCAGAGCCCAGGTAACCATGTGAAGGGCTCATGTTTTCTGAAATGTCAGGGCTTTCTGATGGGCACTTTTTAGGGTATTCTTGGCCACAATTCTTTTTTGAGTCAGCCTGAAGTGTCCTGAAAGGTGGAAGCTAAAGTCCATGTAGGTTTGGCCTCAGGCTGGGCCCCTTAGAGGAGGTGGGGCAGCTTTCCTCTCCCTTCTCCTTGCGCCCCGAGGGCTGACACTGTGCCTTGGGGACTCTCCCTGGCCTTTCCCAGGGGATGACCTGGAGAGAGTCTTAAAAAGTCTTAAAAAAACAAACCAAAAAGCTGTTATTTATTTTTCTGATTTTCAGATAATATATTTTCTTTTATAGCAAATTAAGAGGGCTTTTGGGGCGCAGGCAGTGTGATCTGAGGAAAATGACCTCTGGGATCAAATAGTTCTGGGTTGGAATGTGAGCTCTGTGGCCTTTTCCCTAAGGGGCTGTTACGGGCCAAATTTTGTCCCTAACCCCCGTACCTCATAATGTGACTGTGTTTGGAGATAGGTCCCTTAAAGAGGTGATTAAGTTAAAATGAGGCCATTAGGGTGGGCCTTAATCCAATCTGACTGGCGTCCTCATAAGAAGAGGAGATTAGGGCACACAGAAAGATACCAGGGGCGCGGACGCACAGAGGAAAGACCATATGAGGACACAGCGAGCAGGTGGCCATCTGCAAGCCAAGGAGAGGGGCCCCAGGAGAAACAGTGTACCTTGATTCCAGCCTCCAGAGCTGTGAGGTAATGAATTTCTATTACTTAAGCCCCCCTAGTCTGTGGTAATTTGTTATGGCAACCCAAGCTGACTAAGATGGGGGCTTTTAGCAAGTCAAGTCCCCTGATTTTGCTTTCCTAAAGAGGAACCACAACACCCTGAGTTGACATGAAGAGTGGACACAGTGCCTGGCTTCTAGGAGGTACTCTCAAATGGCAGTGGTGGTGGTCACCATAATCATTTAATAATATGGTAATAGAAATCATATATATCTATATGATTTCTCTCACCCAAGTTTTCTGACCCCGTCTGGTTTGAGGTTTTTCTTTTTCTTTCTTTCTTTATTTGTATATATTTTTTGAGACGGAGCCTTGCTCTATCACCCAGGCTGGAGTGCAGTGAGTGGCACAGTCTCGGCTCACTGCAACCTCTGCCTCCTGGGTTCAAGCAATTCTTCTGCCTCAGCCTCCCAAGTAGCTGGGATTACAGGCCTGCGCCACCATGCCCAGCTAATTTTTGTATTTTTAGTAGAGACCTGGTTTTGCCATGTTGTCCAGGATGGTCTCAAACTCCTAACCTTGTAATCCACCCATCTCGGCCTCCCAAAGTGCTGGGATTACAGGTGTGAGCCACCGTGCCTGGCCTCTTTTTATTTTTTTAACTTTCCTTTTAAGTCCTTTTCAAAGAGGCTTGCAAAGAACTCATATGATCAGAGATGGGTACTTTATAGGTTGAGTGAAGTATTTTCTTTTGAGTAACTCTTTTCATCCTTTTCATCTGTTAACATATTGGAGGTCCAGGTAAAATTGTATTTAGGACAAGGATTCTGCTGCTAAAACAGATTCAAAGTGACTTTTGGTGTGGTGTGAATATTTACTGTACCTGACACCCATTGTATTAGTTTGCTTGTGCTGCTGTGACAAAGTACCACATGCTGTGAGTGGCTTAATCAATGGAAATTTATTGTCTGGCAGTTCTGGAGGCTGGAATTCAGAGACCAAGGTGTGGGCAGGGTTGGTTCCTTCTGAGGGTCATGACAGAGAATCTGCTCTGTGCCTCTCCCCTTGCTTCTGGTGGTTTGCTGGCAATCTTTGGGTTGTAGACACATCACCCCAGTCTCTGTCTTCATCTTCACATGGCATTCTCTTCTCCCTGTGTGCCAATCTCTGCTTTCAAAGTTCTTCATTTTGGGTTTTTTTTTTTTTTTTTGGAGATAGGATCTTGCTTTGTTGCTCAGGCTGGCGTACCCTGGCATGATCATGGCCCACTGCAGCCTCCATCTTCTGGGCTCAAGTGATCCTCCCACCTTGGCCTCCCAAAGTGCTGGGATTACAGGCGTGAGCTACGTCGCCCGCCCAAAGTTCTCCTTTTTATAAGGATACCAGTCATATTGGATTAGTGCCCACCCAATGACCTAATTTTAACTTGATCATCTGCAAAGATCCTATTTCTAAATAATGTCATATTCATGGATACTGGGGATAAGGACTTCCATATCTTTTGGGGAGATACAATTCAACTCATAACACAAATTATATTGGAACCCTATTTACCATCTGTGCACCTCTGCCTGTGGCCAGCAGCCTCCCAGGAGAAGTCCCCCTGCCTGGTCTGCTGTTCCTGTTTGCCATGCAGATTTCAGCTAAGAAGTCACCTGCTAGAGAGGCCTTCCCTGGCCACCCTCAATATAGAGTGATTGAATGAATGAAATAGATTGCAGAGTAAAATTAAAATGTGATTGAGAATTATGCTGAGCATAATTTACCCTTAAAAGTGTGAGAGAACTCTCCACCCCACATCAATGTTACTTGTAACTTTTTTGTATATGTTGGCTGTGTCCCCACCACAGATGCTATTTAAATATCATTTTGTGCTTGTGAATTGAGATGTCGGGCACCTTCTGAATGTCATGATGTTTCCTATTCTGTGTGCAGAGCGTGCCAAGAGGATTCAATTTGTTGGATTTAGGTTTTTTTTTTTTTTTTCAATGAATCACTATTTGATTATGATTTTACAACAATTCACAGAATCAAACTGGCTAGACCCCTTCTCTGAAGGACATCTCAGGTCCAGAAAACCTGTGAATCATGAATAAGGGAAACATTTACTAATGCTAGTTAATTATCAGTGTTTGTTAAATATGTTCTCCTTGCTGAAACTGCTAGGGGCTGTGCAGAATACAGAAATAGAATAGGCAATAGCTGTGGCCTCCAGGAACACACAATTCACATCAAACAGCCAAAAAATATATAATACATGCAAAGTTGTGTGAGAATGTGTAGTACAGAAATTAAGAAGAAGTGCTTGTTGTGGACCAGAATGATCAAAGGCAGGCTTTGTTGAGGAACTTAGCTAGGTTTCGGCTGTGCTTTAAAGAGTTAGAGATCCCAGGAGAGGAGAGAGAATACCAGCTCAAGACAATATTAACATAATATCATTAAGCTGTATAATAGTCACAGTGTATTTTGTACTACCAGGTTTTAATAAAAATTTTCTTCACAAGATAGATATGTGACGATTTGTAACAGAAAAATATTGTATACATCCTAAATGTCCATCAACTTGGGATATATAAGTTATAGTACATACATACAGTAGAATACTCTACAGTCAGAAAAAAGAATGAGGATGCTTTTTACCGCTATGAACCTTCCAAATATATTATTGTTCAGTGAGAAAAGCACAGTGCAGGACAGTGAGTATGATATGCTAATGTATGATATTTTCTTAAAGAAACTAGAAGTTGCTTAAGAAACTAATAACCTGGCCGGGCGCGGTGGCTCAAGCCTGTAATCCCAGCCAGCACTTTGGGAGGCGGACGGGCGGATTCACTGAGGGTCAGGAATCGAGGGACCACCTGGCTAAACGGTGAACCCCTTCTCTACTAAAATACAAAAAAAATAGCTGGGCGGGTGGGCGGGCGGGGGCCTGTAGTCCCAGTACTCGGAGGGCTGGAGGCAGGAGAATGGTGAAACTCGTGGAGGCGGGAGTTGAGGTGAGCTTGGATCCGGCCAATGCACTTCCAGGCCCGGGTGACAGAGCAAGACTCCGTCTCAAAAAAAAAAAAAAAAAAAAAAAAAAAGAACTAAGTACACTATGGTGTGTATGGGCAAACTGGGAGAATGGGGAGGCTCGATTGTGTATGGGGATGTTTTGTGTGTATTGTGTGATTTGTTTTATTTGTTTTAAATTGTATCCTATTCGAAAAGTTTTGACAGGGTTGGACAATAATAGTATTTGGCACTGGTTGATTCTTAAATGGACCCTAGTGTTGTTGCCCTTTTGCTGACATATAGAACGAAGATAACCAGCTAACACCCAAGATATTCTAGAGATAAACTGTTTGCATTTGCCAGAGAATGAAATTCCCTGTCCACCCGGCTTTTCCTTTTGTTGGCTGCCACTAGAAGGTTTCAACATACCACTCAGTAGAGGGGCTGGTCTCATGAACCCCTTTTTACCCATGTCTATCTTTCAGGGCCAAGTTATCATTGCTGGGCCATTGCTGTTGTGTTGGTTCTCTTTTCCTCCCTCATCTTCCCTCTTCTTCCTGTGTCCTCGTTATTTGAAGGCAATGCCATTCTGATGGATAATTTAGAAATATTACTCTGACCTCCTGAGTCCACCATGGGCCAGACATGCAGAGGTAAATTAGAGCTTTAGGTGGGAAAGCTGTTTTTTAATGGAATTTTGGGCTCATTTTTCCCTTTTTTTTTTCATTGAAACTTCATTTGATTTTACTTAAAAGAAAAAATTTTTAAAATATTATTGCGCAATACACATAACATAAAATTTATCATCTTAATCGTTTGAAGTGTATGGTTCAAATAGCATTAAGTACATTCACATTGTTATGCCACTAGTCTTCAGAACTTTTTTATCTTGCAAAATTGAAACTCTGTACCCAAGAAACACCAGCTCTCCATTTCCCCCTCCCCCCAGCCCCAGTAACCACCATTCTGTGTTCTGTGTCTGAATTTGACTGCTCCAAGTACTTTATGTAAGTGGAATCATATGTGATTTGTCTTTTTGTGACTTTCTTATTCTACTTAGCATAATGTCCTCAAGGTTCATCCATGTGGTAGCATGTGACAGGATTTCCTTCCTTTCTAAGGCTGAATCATATCCTCTTGTATGGATATACTACATTTTGTTTATCCATTCATTCATTGATAGATACTTGGGCTAACTTTACTTTTTGCCCCCTCTTGGAGTATAAGGTTTTATGGCTCATAATAATTTCATGCTGTAGCTCATCAGAATGCCTCAGTACACTAGAACCCTCCAGTTAAGAGAATAATTCTGAGCAGTTTGAGAATATATATATATATATTTTTTTTGAGACAGGGTCTCACTCTGTCGCCCAGGTTGGAGTGCAGTGGCGCAGCCTTGGCTCACTGCAATCTCTGCCTCTCTGGCTCAAGTGATGCTCCCACCTCAGCCTCCCAAGTAGCTGGGACCACAGGTATGTACCACCATGCCTAGCTAATTTTTTTTTTTTTTTTTTTTTTTTGTATTATTTGTAGAGACCGGGTTTCACCATGTCGCCCAGACCAGGTTGATCTCCACCTCCTGGGCTCAAGCAGTTTGCCCACCTCATCCTCCGAAGGTGCTTGAGAATTCTTATACCAAATACTTTGACTTAAAAAACCAGCACATTTTCCTTTCTGCTTTTGTGACCAAGGACAACTTTTTCTCTCAAAGTTCTTAAATTGAATTTTGTCTCTTATCGGACTAGATTATGAATTTAGAGAGACTGGGGCAGGGGGTGGGGTGGTATCTTCATTTGCCCAGTACCTGGCACTGTGCTTGGTGCTGGGTGGGTACTGAGTATATATTTGTTGGAGTAGGAGTGTTACTTTGGGCAAGGCACATACCTACACCTGTATAATTAGGAAGTTGAACCAGATGAATTCTAAGACCTCTTTTGGTTCTAACATTGTTTGGGTCTATCATTAAACTTGAAAATTCCGGGCTGGGCGCGGTGGCTCATGCCTGTAATCGCAGCACTTTGGGAGGTCAAGGTGGGCAGATCGCTTGAGGTCAGGAGTTTGAGACGAGCCTGGCCCACATGGTGAAACCCCATCCATCTCTACTAAAAACATAAAAATCAGTTGGGCGTGGTGGTGCAGGCCTGTAATCCCAGTTACTCGGGAGGCTCAGGCAGGAGAATCGCTTGAACCCAGGAGGTGGAGGTTGCAGTGAGCTGAGATCGCGCCACTGCACTCCAGCCTGGGCGACAGAGTGAGATTGTGTCTAAAAACGTAAAATAATAAATCTGATGATGAAAATTTCAGACTTTCTGGAATACTGGAGAGTGGGGGGAGGTAGTGAGATTTTTAGATAGACATATTTTCACTGCCCCTCAAATGATACTCCGAGGTGGTCACCTACAAGTAAAACCATCTCAGGATATAGTGTTTCTTAAAATAACATTCTGGATTTGGGACTTCCTCTTTGTGCAGTGGGTACCATTCTTTGAATAACAAAAAAGCTACCATCTAAAAAGTGATTTTAAGTTAAGCTTAATTGTGTACCACATTTCCTAAATATACACGGATAGAAAACAAACCTCCTCTTGACATAATCATCTTTATAATGAATCTCATAGGAAGTCTTAATGGTAATCTTACCATGAGAAGAAGTCAAAGCAATGAGCAACTGAGGAAAATGAAAATTCTGGAATTAGAGGAAAAAATGCTGATAAGAAAGGACAAATGTGGTCTGAGTATTGAATCTTGTTGATTTTCTGAACTTTATGCTAGTTTGTACATTTTTATTTTAAGCCTGGTTTCCAAAAGTCTCTTGTTAGCAACCAGATGGTCGTTAAATAATTGATACGGGTTCATTTTAAGCCCATTTGGGGAACATAATGGCCTGAATTTTCCAGTAGAAGGATTTAGTAATTCTGCTGGTCTTTGAATGCCAACAGGATTTTTTGGAAATTGAGTTCCCTAATGTCTTGGAAGTAACTCTTGGAAAATAAGAACCAGTGAATTGATTGCATGATGTACTTGGAATGAAAAGTTAAGGATATGGATATGGTTTGTTTAGGCTAAAACATCCACCCTTAGAAGTGGTTAAATTTGTAAAATTAGGTGAGGATTTGTGTGTGTGTGTGTGTTTTGTTTGTTTTCTGAGGCTTGAGTTAATGAATATGAATAGACATTTCAAATACACTGATATTTCCCATTTTCAGACAGCTGTTCAAAATTCTAGGGTCTGTGCATGTTTTTACTTATATCTGGGAGCTAAAAAGTCTGAGATCATAGAAACAGTAGAATTATGGTTATTAGAGGTTGGGAAGGGTAGGGAGAGAGGAGGATAGGGAGAGGTTGATTAAGGGATACAGAATTACAGCTAGATGGGAAGAATAAGTTCTAGTATTCTGTGGCATCGTAGGCTGACTGTAAACAACAATTTATTGTATATTTTCAAACAGCTAGAGGAGAGGATTTCAAATGTTTCCAGCACAAACAAATGCTCAATGTTTGAGGTGATGGATATGCTAATTATTCTGATTTGATTATTATGCATTGTATATATGTATTGAAATAGCACATGTACCCCATAAATATGTACAATTATTATGTGTCAATTAACTAAAACACTGGGGTTTGCTACTCTACAGTCTTACTAAATGCTTTTCAAAGAAAAAGAAACTCCTTAAAGTGTGGTTTGCAACGAGAAAAAGGGTTGTGAGTTGCCTCCAGAGTCAGTGAGCCTCAGTGGTCATTTTGTTGTTGTTTTTGAGACAGGGTCTCGCTCTGTCACCTAGGCTGGAGAGTGCAGTGGCACGATCACAGCTTACTGCGACCTCGACCTCTTGGGCTCAAGTGATTCTCCCACCCCAACCACCCGAGTAGCTGGGACTACAGGCACATGCCACCACGCTGGCTGATTTTGTAGCTTTTTTTTTTTTTCTCTTGGTAGACAGGGTTTCGCCATGTTGCCCAGGCTGGTCTTACGCACTCTGGGCTCAAGAGATCTTCCCACCTTGTCCTCTCGACGCGGTCGTCATGGCGGAGGCTAAGGACAGGCGGCGGCGGCGGTGGCTGCGCGGCGCTGGAGCGGCGGCGGGGGCCTTGGGGCGGTCCGAGGACGCGGTGAAGAGGTGAAGGAGGGCTGGCTATGGGCATCCGGCCGGGGTGGGGGACGAGCGCCGGGTTCCGTCCAAGCACTGTTGAAGCAGGAAACCCCGACGACTCTCGGCGAAGAACGTCTGGCCTCAAGTGCTCTTTTAAGTAGTTCGTATTCTCAGAATGTCACTAGGTGTTTCCGGCAGAATCCCATCTTGCAAAACATGTCCGTCCTGGGCTCTGTTTTGTTGTGTATGTACAAAGCCTTCCTTTCCTCTCCTCTGCTCACGCCACCATGGCTAGCCAGTCTTTGGCTGTCTTGGGATCTGAGTGGAGCTCCTGGTGGAACCAGCCCCAGAGGCCTCACTGATGGACAGATTAGTTTTCCTTGGCTGCCGCAACAAATGACCACAAACTGGGTGGCTTAAAACAGCAGAAATTTATTATCTCTGATTTCTGGCGGCCAGAAGTCCAGAATCAGTGTGCCCTCCAACGGTATTGTAGGGGAGTAGCCATTTCTTGCCTCTCCCAGTTTCTGGTGGCTCCTGGCTTTCCTTTGCTTCCAGCCACATCACGCCTATCTCTGCCTTCCTCTTCACATTGCCTTCTCCTCTGTCCATCTTCTCCTCTGTCCATCTTCTCCTCTGTCCATCTTCTCCTCTGTCCATCTTCTCCTCTGTCCATCTTCTCCTCTGTGTGTTTCATATGGGGACAACACTTGTCATTGGATTTAGGGACCCCCAGGATAATCCACAATGATCTCTTCATCTCAGGATCCTTAACTACATCAGCAAAGACCCTTTCCCCAAATAAGGTCCTGATTCTGGGAATTAGAATGTTGACATATCTTTTTAGGGGGTTGCCATGCAACTTACCACAGTAGGAGTACCAATTCAGGATGGGGCCTTGAAAAGGAAACAGAAGAAACAAAAGCCTTCATAATGTGATAGTTTAAAAAATCTGCCTGGTCATTTAAAAAAAGCCTTCAGAAAGTAACTTTATTGAGGCATATTTTAAATATCATATAATTCACTCATTTCAAGAATATAGCTCAATGGTTTTTAGTAAACATACCCAGTTATGCAACCATCATCATAAAATGCTTTAGAACATTTTCTTCACCCCAATAATATCCACATCCTTCATGCCCATTTATTGTTAATTCCCATTCCCACTCCCAGCTTCACTGCCTGCTGTCTGCTCTCTCTCTAGATCTGCCTTTTCTGGATGTTTCATATAAAGTGTTTTTTTTTTTTTTTTTTGATGACAGAGTCTCACCAGGCTAGAGTACAGTGGTACAATCATGGCTCACTGCCGTCTCGACCTCCCAGGCTCAAGTGATCCTCTGTATCCTTAAGGGATACAGAATCTCAGCCTTCTGATAGCTGGGACCACAGGTGCATGCCGCTATGCTTAGCTAATTTTTTGTTGTTGTTATTTAGACGGGGTTTCACTATGTTGCCTAGACTGGTCTAGAACTCTTGTACTCAAGCAATCCTCCCACCTTGGCCTCCCAAAGTGCTGAGAGTACAGGCATGAGCCACCATGCTTGGCCTAAAATTTTATTTAAAACTTAAGAAAACCTTTCTGATTGTAAAGTATGGAGAAGGACAATCCCATCACCTGGAGCCTGTTAGAAATGCAGAATCTGCATTTTAGCAAGATCCTCAAGGCATTCTATATATTAGACTTAGACACACTGGTACATTGTATCTGCTATATTGATCCTTTGTCCACTTGATATATTATGAGCACTTCCCCAAAAGTATTATATCTCTTCTGAGAACATTTTAAATCTCATTGTAAGAATATACCATAATCTATTTAACAGGCCGCTTCATGGCAGGCATTATTTCCCCATCTTTTTTGCCCTTGAAAATAAAGCTGCAATAATTATCTTTGTATAGAAATATTTGTGTATCATTTTATATCTACTATATCAGTAATTCATTTTCTAGGAATTGATTATAAGACAATAATTATAGACAGACTGCTAAAATTTAGAAAGTGCATATGTAAATACTGATCAGTGGAGTCAGTCATTTAAAGTGCTGTTTTCCTGGAAACTAGACCTAAAGCCAAGCAGATAATAGGAAATATGAACCCCCAATACATGATGTTAACACATCTTGCTAACTCTCACCTCCTCCTCCTCCTTCTCCTTTTTTTATTGAGACAGGGTCTTGCTCTCTCACCCAGGCTGGAGTGCAGAGGTATAATCATGGCTCACTGCAGCCTTGACCTCCTGGGGTCAAGCAGTCCTCCCACCTCAGCCTCCCAAGTAGCTGGGACTACAGGTGAGCACTACCACACCTGGCTAACTTAATTTCTTTTCTTTATAGAGACAGGGTTTCGTCATATTGTCCAGGCTGGTCTCAGACTCCTGGGCTCAAGTGATCTGCCCACCTCGCCCTCCTAAAAGGTTGGGATTACTGGTGTGAGCCATTGTGCCCAGCCACCTCCATCTGCTTGAGCATTGGTTTCATTGTTGAACAAAATGAATGAGCAAATAGTGAATGAATGAGTGAATGACAATGGCATCAAAAGTGAGGTATAGGTTGGTACTGAGCAGCAGTGAAATAGAAAGGAACAAAATGCTGGACCCACATGTAATCACTTCCTTATCATAATTATAATTTTATCCTTTTGTAATTTTATCCTTTTAATTTTATCTTATTGTAATTTTATCCTTACTCAATTTCCAACCTCCAGTAGTCGGTTCTGCCCTTGTAAGGAGGCCAACGTGTCACTCCTGGAAGCCCCTGCTGCTTCAACTGTCTGTAGCTCACTACTCGTAGGTGGAAAAGTCAGTCATGGGAGTGGCGGTACCTTCCTCAGATCACACCGACTGGGCTTTCGATTTCGTTTTCCCACTTTGCACAAGGATTGTAGTCTCTAGAATATTTACTGGCCTCCCTAGTTCTCAGATCCTTGGGAAGTCTGTGAAGAGGTCAGGACTTGTGTATTCACTTCGTATCTGCCCGATTGCCAGGCTCGTTAGGTCAAGGAGGAATTGAGCGAGTTCCAAGGAGAGGGTGAGTCTGAATTTTCCCCTTTCTTTCCTTCTTTCTTTCTCTTTCTTTCTTTCTTTCTCTTTCTTTCTTTCTTTCTTTCTTTCTTTTTCTTTCTTTCTTTCTTTCTTTCTTTCTTTCTTTCTTTCTTTCTCTCTTTCTCTCTTTCTCTTTCTTTCTCTCTTTCTCTCTCTCTCTCTTTCTCTCTTTCTCTCTTTCTCTCTTTCTCTCTTTCTTTCTTTTCTTTCTTTCTTTCTTTCTTTCCTTTCTTTTTTTTCCGAGACAGAGTCTTGCTCTGTCTCCCAGGCTACAGTGCAGTTGTGCAGTCTCGGCTCACTGTAACCTCCTCCTCCTGGGTTCAAGCAATTCTCCTGCCTCAGCCTCCCATGTAGCTGGGATTACAGGCACCTGCCATTGTGTCCAGCTAATTTTTGTATTTTTAGTAGAGACGGGGTTTCACCATCTTGGCCAGGCTGGTCTCGAACTCCTGACCTTATGATCCACCCGCCTCGGCCTCCCAAAGTGCTGGGATTACAGGCGTGAGCCACTGCACCCGGCCGAATTTTCCCCTTTCATTTTCTGCACTGCCGTGTTCTCTGAGCTTTCCACTGCTTTAGCGTTTCCTGATAAGACCAGCTTTTCTTTCATCCTGGAGGAGTAGGATATGAAGGAATCCCTGCCCCCCACTTAAGTGCTCATCCCCATGGGGTGGGATCCAGCCAGCTTCTCCAGAGGATCTCGGCTCCTCCTGTAGCCTCAACCTTTTTTGTTTCTCTGGATGGTGACTCTCACACCAGAGCACATGTCAGAACCTCCTGGAGGACTTGCTCAAACACAGACTGCTGGACCCCACCCCATGCCTTCTAGTTCAGTAGTCTGGGCTGGGCCAGAGAATCTGCATTTCTAACAGGTTCTCTGGTGATGCTTCTCGTGTAGAACCCCATTTTGAGAACTACTGCTCTGGTTCACCCCTCGTTGCCCCTGTTCCCCTGCAATTGCTTCCAAGTAGGCAAAGTAAGGCACTGAAGGACTGGTGTGTTTGAGGCCCTTGCATCCAGGGAGCCCATCCGGACCTCTAGGGGCAGCGCCTAGCAGTGGTGTGTGCCTGTTCCACCAATGAATGCAGCTTTAGACAGGCCTTTCAGAGTATAAGAAGCAGTGCCTAATTCAAATTCCTTCAGGTAGTGGAGGTGAGAACTAGGGGGTTAAAAACAGAGCCCGAGGTCCTTAGGGCTTCATGGGAACTCATCCAGTAAGCCAGCAGGTATGGGAAGGCTAGGGCCTCAGCCCGCCACATGCCCTTGTGTTTCAGCTGGCCCAAGGCTGTACTGAATATTATAACCTTTCAGCCCTGGCCCTTTCTGTTGACTTCCTCTCCTCTCCTCTTGGTGGGATTTTCCCCTGTATTTAGGGCAGGGCAGTTTCTTCTGGAAGGATCCCTGTGGCTCCAGGCTCTGTGTCTGACCCTCCCACCTGACTCTGTAGCACAAAGCCCTGGCCAGTTGCTGGTGGAAGCTGCAGTCCTTAGTGAAATGGGAAGTGGACTGTGGTTCCTCAAATTGCATTGTCATCTGGAGGCTCAAGGGCCTATCTTTTTTATCCTCAGAGGTTTAAAGACAACCGATGGTAGCTGGAGAGGGTTAAGAGAGATGGAGGGAATCTTCATTCAAGTTTGTCTTGCTCAGTGATCTTTTAATGAGTCTTTCCAGTCTTGGGGTGGTTGTGTGCTCTTTCAGTACAGATTCAGGTGGCAGGTGGTTGGTGGTTTGGTTTAAATCAGAGGTATGTTAAAATATTCAGGATGGTGAGGGTGTCTGTAAAACTAAGAGAGGAAGTGGCTTAAAGAGCTAGGCTGTCAGCCGGGCACAGTGGCTCCCACCTGTCATCCTGGCCCTTTGGGAGACTGAGGCAAGAGGATCGCCTGAGGCCAGGAGTTTGAGACCATCCTGGGCAACGTAGCAAGGCCTTGTCTCTACAAAAAATTAAAAAGAAAAAATTTGCCAGACATGGTGGTGTGCGCTTGTGGTCCCAGTTACTCAGTAGGCTGAGGTGGGAGGATCACTTGAGCCCAGGAGTTTGAGATTACAATGAGTTATGATTATGCCACTGAATTCCAGCTTGGGTGACAGAGCGAGATCCTGTCTCTTTCTAAAAGAAAAAGAACCAGGTTGTCAAGCTAGATTTAGAATTAATTCTCTTTTTAAAAAATTCTTTTATTTTTTCCATGGGACTCTGCTTGATATGGACTTAATTCTGTTGTCTGATGGCCCAGGAACATCACTGCCTAGTGGATACCTCACCCACTCCCACTCTTTTTGAGGGTTTTCTCCAGGGAGTTGCATCTGTGAGGCAGTCTTTCCCTCCTGCTTTCATTCCTCCCCCAGCATCTTCTCTTAGGCCCTGCTAGGCCACTTGAGCAAGAATCTCAGGCCATAAAACATTTCCACATCAGATTTCCTCCAACAGCACAGAGCACTTATGGCTCACACGTGGAAGCGTGGACATTGACGTGTTATTCTGAGAGTTCTGACTTTAGAGCATTTTGAGGAAAGTATCTTCTGAGGTCTTTCTTTCCTGTAAGTTAGCTGTAGCAGTCAATTCCTTTTAGGGGGTGGGGGAATGAATTCCTGGCACACTCTGTTGTCCTTTGGGCTAGTCACATTTGTGCTAAATATCAGGCGAGCTCCCTGCAGACGCCATGGGAAGAGGACAACATCTTATTCTTGGCAATTTGCAAGGGGCAAATTAGGCTGTGGCGCTTACAAGTAGAATTATTAAATATCAATGGGGGATAATAAATGTGAAGTAGCTTGCAAATCTTCTGATATTATGTCTGTTTCAGTGAAAACACAGCTGCTAAGATACTTTCCTAGCTGTAATCGAGAAGGTAATTTTCCTGAAAGGCCATTTAAAGCAGATCTTTAGTGCCTTTGGCTCATTAAGAAGCATGAATAGGAGTAAGTCTCTGAAAAAGATGAATTAGACACAGAGCAGAGGAGCGATGGTGTCCATGATGCAGGGTGATGGTGTCCAGGGCCCGGGTACTCCAAATAGGCCAAGGACTAATTTGTTGTATGGTTTATTAATGGACTGGAGTCAGTCCTGGACTAATACAACTAATTCTTCCGTTTAGAGTTAATGTTGGCACTCAATTTTCCCCGGTAATGAATGAGTTAGAGTAAGCAGGCACATAAGTTTAAGATACAGTGCTAATATTTTGTGAGAAACATCGAACAAGGCTTGATGTTTAAATCAATAGTTGAAAGTGTGAGGGAAAACTTTCCAGAAAAGGCTTAGAGGCTAAATAAGAACAGTTAATTGAAAGCAAACCAAGCCCACCCAATATTTAGATTTGTTTAGAAGCCAAGTGAACATTTGAGAAGAGAAACATTTCTTTAGTTCCATGATGTCATCGGTTTTCCTGGTGTGTTTGGAGCTTTTGACATTGGTGTGGTACTTTACCTCAGTGAGGCTGATGGAACAGAGCGGATGTTGCAGGGCCTCAGTTTCAGAATTCTTGTCGTATACTCATGAAGACCTGTGGAGAGATTTTGCCTCAAGTCAGTTTGGATGGCTTCTGCCCTCCAGTCTGATAAAATCCCCTGATGTCAAACCACAGATGGAATTTCCAGAGACTGTGCTCTGTGGACTGGTGACAAATCCTTTGTGAAAAGTCTGTGTGACACTACTAAACAGAGAGGGCTTTGGGGAGGAGAATGAGGGGACCAACGCGCTCCCCTCAGAAGCCTTGATGCTCTCATAGGAGGTCTGGCCAGGTGTGAGGGTCTAGCTTTGTAAAATAGGAAGACCCCTTTGATGATTACTTTTTTTGTCTACTTAAAACTTTTTGGATTTCTCTGTAATTTAAAGAATATAGTTTTTAAAATGTAAAGCTGAAGATTCATTTTTCTGTGTGTTAATAAAGTTAATAAACACCCCATATTTATTGGGGAAGGCAGTATAAACTAGAAT
>NW_016821081.1:55000-60264 GCF_001698545.2 Rhinopithecus bieti
AAAAAAACTGGCCCCAGGCTCTTTGGGCCTTATTTTTTCTGATTGCTAGCTTTCCTTTGACCGCCCTCCTTTCATTTCTTTCTCTCCTTGGTTCTGCTTTGAAGGTCACAAAGCTTCTCAAAGCTGTTAGAGGTGGTGGTAACTCGCTTTATTAAAAGATTACTCTTCAGCTGTACCAGTGGATTTCCCCTAACAGCGCTCCCAGAAGATAAACGGACTCTCTTATTGTCGGTAATAACTTTGAGTTTTTAAAGAGGACACCGTCATTGGCAATAATTTAAATGACTTGTCTAAGGCATTTTCCCAACTGTTTTTCTCTTTTTCCTCTTCCACTTTAGCAAATGTCATGAATTTCCTTTTTTTTAAACCACCAACACAAGTATTTTTTTCGTTTTTCTTTTTTGTTTTTTTGAGACGGAGTCTCGCTCTGTTGCCCAGGCTGGAGTGCAGTGGTGCGATCTCAGCTCACTGCAAGCTCCGCCTCCTGGGTTCATGCCATTCTCCTGCCTCAGCCTCCCAAGTAGCTGGGACTACAGGCGCCCGCCACCACACCTGGCTAATTTTTTTGTATTTTTTAGTAGAGATGGGGTTTCACCGTGTTAGCCAGGATGATCTCGATCTCCTGACCTCGTGATCTGCCCGCCTTGGCCTCCCAGAGTGCTGGGATTACAGGCGTGAGCCACTGCGCCCAGCCAAGTATTTTTTTCTTAAATAAAGTGTATACTTAAAATTTGTAAAATGCAGGCAGGAACCAGAAAGATAATTCACTTTCTAGCCAGTCGTTTGTTATAAGCATGATGATATGTGTTTGTTATTTTCTACAAAATGGAATCATATTGTAGGTGGTGTTTTATAAGCAATTTTTTTGTTTGTTTGTTTTAATTGTGGTGAAATACACAGAAAATTGTAACCAATTTTTTTTTTTTTTTTTTTTTTTTTTTTTTGAGATGGAGTTTCGCTTTTGTTACCCAGGCAGGAGTGCCATGGCACAATCTCAGCTCACTGCAACCTTCGCCTCCTAGGTTCAAGCAATTTTCCTGCCTCAGCCTCCTGAGTAACTGGGATTACTGGTGCCCGCTGCCACGCCCGGCTAATTTTTGTATTTTTAGTAGAGATAGGATTTCACCTTGTTGGCCAGGCTGATCTTGAACTCCTGACCTCAGGTGATCTGCCTGCCTCAGCCTCCCAAAGTGCTGGGATTATAGACATGAGCCACAGTGCCCAGCTGTAACCAACTTTTAAGTGTAATATTATGTTACTTAATTTTCTACAGCATCAGTAATGTTTTTCAAGTTTTTTAAAGTTGCAGAACCCTTTCCTCAAAGACCAGAGAGCTTCAAGCAGAGCTGCACCACCATTGAGGCAGGAGTGGGGAGCCCAGGCTACATCTTGTCAATGTTGCAGTTTACAGTTACCCTCCCCATAGCTTTGAGGCCTCCTAGGGATCCCAGTCACACTCAGTAGCCGACTTTGAAAGCACACAGACCTACCTTATAGTGCCCCAATTGTTAATATCTTAGATTGCTCTAATTTTCTTCTAAAGGAAAAATTTTGAACACACTTTAAATCCTCTTTGAAGCACATCTGTGATTACTTCCCTAGGTAAGTCCTTATAAGTAGAGTTACTAGGTTCAGAATATGAGCGGTGTTGTTTTTTTCTTTTTGGCCTGTAATCCATATTGCCAGCTGGTCTTCGCCAAAGTGTGCCAACTCAGACTCTCATAGTAATGTAGGAGAAGGCTCAACCCCCCATTCCCTGGGTAAAATAAACCTTAAAAATTCAGTCTGTTAGCAAAAGAAACTATCAACAGGGTAAGCAGACAACCTAGAGAATGAGAGAAAATATTTGCCAACTGTTCACCTGACAAAGTTCTAATATTCAGCGTCTATAAGGAACTTAAATTTACAAGAAAAAAAAACATTAAAAGTGGACAAAGGACATGAACAGACACTTTTTAAAAGAAGACATACATGTGACCAACAAGCATATGAAAAAAAGCTCAATATCATTGATCATTAGGGAAATGCATATCAAAACCACAGTGAGGTACCGTCTCACACCAGTCAGAATGGCTACTAAAAAGTCAAAAATAACATGCTGGCAAGGTTACAGAGAAAAGGGAAGACTTATACATTGTTGGTGGGAATGTAAATTAGTTCAACCACTGTGGAAAGCAGTGTGGTGATTCCTCAAAGAGCTAAAAACAGAACTGCCATTTGACCCAGCAATCCCATTACCGGGTATATACCCAAAGGAATATAAGTCATTCTACCATAAAGACACACGCACAAGTATGTTCATTGCCACACTATTCACAATAGCAAAGACATGAAATCAGCCTAAATGCCCATCATAGATAGATTGGATAAAGAAAATATGGTACATATACACCATGGAATACTACGCAGCCATAAAAAAGAATGAGATCATGTCTTTTGTGGGAACATGGATGGAGCTGGAGGCCATCATCCTTAGCAGACTAACACAGGAACAGAAAACCAAATACCACATGTTCTCACTTATAAGTGGGAGCTAAAGGATGAGAACACATGGACACAAAGGAATAGACATGGGGGCCTACTTGAGGGTAGAGGGTGGGAGGAGGGAGAGGAGCAGAAAAAATAACTATTGAGTACTAGGCTTGGTACCTGGATGACGAAATAATCTGTACAACAAACCCCCATGACACTAGTTTATCTAACAAACCTGTACTTAGCGACATTATTTTCATATGTCTCTTGGCCACATATGATTCTTCTTTGAACTATTTATTCATAACCTTTGTCCATTTTTAGATTCAGATGTTTGTCCATGAATCCGAGCGTGAGAACCCTTGGTTATACTGCGTGTAGACATTTTAAATGATATTTTCAAGAATCAGCTGTGACACAAAAGGAGTGGGGGATTGTGTGCCAAAAGTCTTACAGAGTTTAGCATGAGAACTTGGAAAGAATAAACTTCTGGACTTTGATCTCTGATTTTATGATTCTGTGATACTAGATAACTTATCTGCCATTTAGGAATGCTCTGTCATATTGACTAGAGAGAAAATCCGGAGTTAAAACCAATGGCTGCATTAAGTTAGGAGATTTTTTCTAGCAGTTTGATTAATCTTTACTGCTCCAGTACCCAAACTGCAATGTGAGAGTTCAGTCTTGTGGCTTATTACAACCACACATTATATTAAATATCTTCTACTTGAGAAAAACAAGAAGTGCCCCATGTGCATTTTGAGTACGTTATATCATGAGTAAAGTGGCTGGAAGGTAGTTAAGACAGAATTTCTTTTTGTTTGTTTGCCAAGTGATGCTAAATCAACAATAATATTGCTTTGAAAAGGAGCAAAATTATGTCATGACTATTTGCAATGAAAATAAATTATAAGGCCTGGTGTGGTGACTCACACCTGTAATCCCAGCACTTTGGGAGGCCGAACTGGGTGGATCGCTTGAGTCCAGGAGTTCAAGATCAGCCTGGGCAACATGGCAAGACCCTGTCTCTATGGAAAAAAAGAAAAAGAAAAAAAAAGACAAAAATTAGCCAGGTGTGGTGGTGCATGCCTGTAGTCCCAGCTGCTCAGGAGGCTGAGATGGGAGGATTGCTTGAGCCCAGGAGGTGGAGGTTGCAGAGGGCTGAGATCAAGCCACTGCTCTGCACTCTAGCCTGAGTGACAGAGCTAGACCCTGTCTCCAAAAAAAAAAAAAAAAAAAATGCAGCTGTAAAAAAATATTGTTCAATATCCTCTTGTGAAGTGAAAACCTCCTTCTGCTTAACAGGGAGGTGTCTTTATTTCAGGACAGGAAAATTTACATGGAATAAGAACAAAGATCTTACTAATTAAAAAAAACCCAAATATGTGTGTGTGTGTGTGTGTGTGTGTGTGTGTGTACACACACTGAATTTGACCAGACAGGAAAACAAGATTAAAATGTCAGTTCTGTCTTTTCAACCTGAATACCTCCAACAGCTACATTTTAGAAATTTCTGAGATAATTAATGTGTACTCGTATGTTCACTCATAAATCAGACCATGGGATTACTGATGAAAGGATGCAAACTTGGGGTCAGTCTTGGAAATTTTGACTGAATTTTAATCTTCCTATTGTGAATATCTATTTCATGTTGAAAACTCAGCATTTCCTATTTCTCCTAAACATAGACACCACAATAAATAGTTTGTATCTATTTCTTTTCCTTCAAGGAGAACATAGTTTTTTGCCCATATTATCTAGCTGCAAGATAAATTAAATGCCAGCTGAAATTGTTTGGTGTATCTGGGATGCCCGTGGTATGTGCCGTTTGGTTGTGTGGCTGAGTCAATGGCATTAGGTGGACTTTAGCCTCCCCGTGAGTGGTTATTAGGGTTGTGGATGGAATGTATTGAATTCAAATCTCTCATTTATAAGGCGAGGTGTGAATTGTAGAATGACGCTATTAACTTGGGCTGAACCCCAGATATTACTGTGTGCTTTTTTCCCCCTTCAACATGTCATGGAGACTTAAAACAGTCATCCACATGTCCTTTCCATATTTAACCTTTTGGAGGTGCTGTTTTATTGCTGAGCCAGGGTGGTTATAGCCGATTGGCTTAAATGGACAGACAGCAACAAGATAGCTGAGAAGGGTAATAGATCCTGCCACTCTGTTCATTTTGTTTGTATCTGGGTAAAATTCTCATAAGTTGCAGCCAGTGTGTGTGTTTTTTGTGTCTCTGCATTGTGTTTGCAGTCAATCAGAAAACTGATACCCATGTGGTGCATTGGTATCGACAGGTCTCCTGTGTGTGATCTAAAACCATTCTGCATTTCCATTTGTCAGGTTTCCCTGTGTGCTCCAGGTTCAGAGCAAATTAACTTCCAAGTCAAAGAAACCACCGAAGCTCTGCTTGAACTAAAGCTAAGCTACTCTACTGGTGTGGGGGAAGGGGGGAGGTTGATCATTAGAGGACAAGGGCAAGTTGAGAAATTGTTCTGTATTTCAGTCAGTTAATTATCGCAGCTTCCCAGCAAGTCTGCAAGGAGAAATGAGAAGAACATCAATAAGTGATTATTTTCCTTCGTTATTCTGTTCACCTGCCATTTACTGTGCATGTTCCAGGGGAAGAGAGATTAGCAGGGGTTAACTTTAAAAAATCAGAGTCCCAGAGGACTCACAAAGGCATGCTGTGTCTGCCTTTCTGGTACTGAGTGATGAGGGTGGGACAGGGCTGGTGCTAAACTTTTAGATCTGTTTTTAAGCTTTGAGGACAAATTTTATGAATATG
>NW_016821081.1:62942-64711 GCF_001698545.2 Rhinopithecus bieti
AAAAAGAAAGAAAGAAATACAAAATTTAGCTGGGCATGGTGGCGCAGCCTGTAGTTCCAGCTACTCGGGATCCTGAGGCAGAAGAATCGCTTGAATCTGGGAGGCGGAGGTTGTAGTGAGCCGAGATCGCACCACTGCACTCCAGCCTGGCAGTGGAGCGAGACTCAGTCTAAAAAAAAAAGAAAGAGTTGGAGCTCATGTCCACTCCACTCAGAGTTCCAGCATTGCTAGATGGTGAGACCCTCGGTAGCAGTGGCCATCTTTAACACTACTGCTGACATAGGACCTGATATATAATTAAGACACTTAGTAATTTTGGCTAAAAGATTTAATGATAATACACCATCACCTTTTCTTCTGTTCCCCTGATGCTATGTCCTAGAAGTCATAAGGATTAAACCTAGGAAAAGGTTTTTTAGAAAATATTTCCCTTCCCTGTCATTGTGGGGCTGCTAAGGAATAGTGTCCTCAAGGTTTTAGTGTCACTTCTGGGGGCCTCTGGGTATTTGTTGCCAGGTCCCATGATGGAGTAGAGTCAGGAGTGCTTATAGAACCCAGACAGGGGTCAGAGCCAGGAGAAATATGGATCCTGTTGTTGGTAGATGGGCAGTCTGTTTTGAGAAGAAATGACCAAATTTAGTCATGACCTGTTAGCCTGTTTATTAACATTATTTCTCTTTAAGCTAAATAAAGGCAGATATTTCTAAGCACAAATGAAGAAATTCCTGTGTTAGCTGTGATCAGTGGGCATTTCCCACTCTGAAATGTTTCCTCACCCTCAAACCTAAGCTTTGGAAACCAGGCTCCTAAAATCAGGGCCTTGTAATTCCCCATATGAGTTATTCTAAATTGGGCTTCTGGGTGTTTCTTTTTTTGAAGCAGGGAGCAGATGGGGAATGAGAGGCCTTCTAATAATGTGCATTAACTTTTGCCATAAAATTATTAGAAAAAAATGGGTATTTTGTACTTCTTTTTTTTTGAGACAGAGTCTTGCTCTGTCACCCAGGCTGGAATGCAGCGGTGCAATCTCAGCTCACTGCACCCTCCACCTCCTGGGCTCAGGTGGTCCTCCTGCCTCCTGAGTAGCTGGGACTACAGGTGCATGCCACCGTGCCCAGCTAATTTTTGTATTTTTTGTGGAGACGGGGTTTCACCATGTTACCCAGGCTGGTCTCGAACTTCTTACATCAAGAGATCTGCCCACCTTGGCCTCCCAAAGTGCTGGGATTACAGGCGTGAGCCACTGCGCCCCGCCTATTTTGTACTTTTAAAATAATCTTTGAGTGGGAAGGCCTTCGCAATCATGTCACAAATCTGAAAGACCTAAGGGAAAAGATTGATTGATTTTACTACATAGAAATTAGAGACTTCTGTATGGACAGAGATAGAATTAATAGAATAAATAGACAAATGACAAACAGGTAAATTCTGCAACACACATGACAGTCCCAGGGGTACTTCTTTTATATACAGAGAGCTATTAGAAATGAGAGGGAAAAAAGGCAGAATGCTATGTAGGAGAATTGACAAAAGACATGAGTAAGCTCATCACAGAAAAAGACAAATGGATAATGGTAAGCATATGGAAAGCTGTTCAACCTTATTTTCTACTAATTAAAGAAATGCAAATTAAATATCATCTTCTGTTATCAGATTGGCAAAAATGAAGACATTTAAAAGTAGTATGGGGAAATCAACTCTCTTCCATGCTATTGGTGGGAATGTAATTGATAAATTTTTTGCCTGTTTTTTTTTTTTTTTTTTTTTTT
>NW_016821081.1:65082-70937 GCF_001698545.2 Rhinopithecus bieti
AGTCTCGCTCTGTCGCCCGGGCTGGAGTGCAGTGGCCGGATCTCAGCTCACTGCAAGCTCCGCCTCCCGGGTTTACGCCATTCTCCTGCCTCAGCCTCCCGAGTAGCTGGGACTACAGGCGCCCGCCACCTCACCCGGCTAGTTTTTTGTATTTTTTAGTAGAGACGGGGTTTCACCATGTTAGCCAGGATGGTCTCGATCTTCTGACCTCGTGATCCGCCCGTCTCGGCCTCCCAAAGCGCTGGGATTACAGGCTTGAGCCACCGCGCCCGGCCGCCTGTTTTTTTTTTATCTGCTAAAAGTAAGGATGCACCAAGTTGTTGATCCAGAATTTCACTCTAGGGAATTTGTCCCTCAGTTGCCTTTGTGGTATATATGCAGAGTTATAGGCACAGTGATGCTCAATGTAGTGTTGTTTGTACTTGCAGAGGACTTGAGACAACTGAATCGTTTCATGTGGGTTATAGTTCTGTGAGAAGAGAACTGTCTCCCACCCAGCAAAATTCAAATAAGTTACCCATTTAACCAGCCAAGGACACAGAAATTTAGAAAGGAGATTGCCTCAGGCAGGAGCAGATGAGGTATATATAAAAGGTATATCCCAGACAGCAATCTCCACTCCCAGGTTTCCAGTGGTCTAAATGGCAAGGGAGATTTTGCCAGATCTCAGAAACAGCCAAAGTTTGCTGTGCCACAAATCTTTTTTCCATCAGCATTTCAGAAGAGCCAGTGAGGACAACTGTTGTCCCTTCATCTATGGTATGGTGACAAACACGCAGCTCACTTGGTTCACCTTGCCTGCTGCCTAGACAGAGCCGATTTATCAAGACAGGGGAATTGCAGTGGAGAAAGAGTAATTCCTGCAGAGCTGGCTGTGTGGGAGACCAGAGTTTTATTATTACTCAAGGAATTGGAATTTTAAAAGATAATTTGGCAGGTAGGCCTTGGGAAGTGAGTAGTGCTGATTCAGATCAGGTTGGAGATGGAATTATAGTGGGGGGTCAAAGTTAGGTTTTCTTGCTATCTTATGTTCCTGGGTAGGATTGCAGAACTGGTTGAGGCAGTTTAGCAGTCTGGATGGTGTCAGCTGATCTAGTACAGGATCTGCAAAATATCTCAAGCATTGATCTTAGGTTTTACAGTAGTGATGTTATCCCCAAGAGCAATTTGGGGAGGGTCATACTCTTGCCAGGAGCTGCATGGTCCCTAAACTGTAATTTCTAATCTTGCAGCTAATTTCTTAGCCCTCCAAAGGCATACTGGTCCCCAGGCAAGAAGAGGGTCTTTTCTGGAAAGGGCTATTATCAATTTTGTTTTAGAGTCAAACCATAAACTAAATTCCTTTCCAAGGTTAGTTCGGCCTACGCCCAGGAACGAACAAGGACAGCTTAAAGGTTAGAAGAAAGATGGAGTCGGCTAAGTCTGATCTCTTTCATTGTCATAATTTCCTCAGTTATAATTTTCGCGAAGGCAGTTTCACTTCCATGTTCCAAAATCTACTTCCAGACAACCAGACTGTCCCTTTTGATACTGGTCTATCATACAGTTGGATTCTGTGCAGCTATGAGGAAGAGGGACAAAGCTCTAACTGATGGAGAAGATGTCTAAGATGCATTGTTAAGTTGAAGAAAGCAAATTACAGTATAACACAAAGAGTCCATTTGTGTTTAAAAACAAGTAGGGATGGACACACACACCCCCCTCATTAATGGTTCCCAGAGGAGGAGGAATGGGATTTCACTGGGGGATGGGCCACCTTTATCCTTTGTTCTCTACCCCTTTTGGTATTTATTTTTTGGAATGAACATGTATACCTTTAGTTATTAATTTTTGAGTGGTTACCCACACACAGTTTCGAAAGTCATATGGTGCTAAAAGATGTGTGAGTACCCCACAGCCTCTTGTCCCTTCTCTTTGTGTCCTTATCTTCTAGGAGGCAGTCGTTCTTCAGTTCTAGCTGTTGCTTCTACTATTTGCTGCTGTGCTTCTGAATAATATTCATTGCTGCTCTCTTGGTTTGTCAATTCTAGATATGATCTCTTAACTCTCATGGTAGTTGAGGACTTCAGCTTTTTTCTATATGCACATATCTCAGGTTTTGCTTTAATTTGTACTTAATGTTTTCATTAATGTAGCAATGTTGATATTGAATATTGAAGCAAGAATATACTATAACTAATTTCCATATATAGCTTTTTGTTTTCTCTCTGTCTTCCTCTCTCTCCCTCCTTTCTTCCCTCTCTCTCTCCCCCTCCCTCCCCACCTCCATCCTTCCTTCCTCTTCGTCCCTCCCTCTCTCTCTCCCCACTACTTCCTCTCTTCTCTCTCTCTCTCCCTCCCTCTCTCCCCCCCACCTCCCTCTCCCTCTCTCTCCCTCTCTCTTCCCCTCTCCTTCCTCCCCCTTTTCTTCTCCCCCCTCCCCTTCCCCTCTCTACCTCTCTCCTTCTCCCTCTCCTGGAAAAACACTAGAGCCTTCCAACCTCCTGTTCCATTCTGCTGCCCAGCTGTCAACCAGGAAATTCCCATCACACCTCCCCCGCCTCCTCTCATTGACTGTCCTGGATCCTGCATCCTTCTCTTTCTTGTTTTACTCACTTGACTTGGTGGAATGCACCCTCCAGTAGCCTTCTGAGGGAGCCAGTGCACGGAAGTAAATTTTTTGAAACTTCTTCAAAACCAACCACATTAGGAGTTGCATACTAAAAAGTTTTTCCTTTTAGCATTCAACTATCCCTTCTTAGCCCCTGGCCCGTGTCTGTTGGCAGGTGGGGTTCTCCCTCCTACTGATGGAGCCAGAGAATCCTGGGACCCAGAGGCTGTGCCATTATTCACAAGACCTTATTTAATCTTCAGAATGGTTTGACAAACTAACAAAACTGAGGCACCGAGGTTACGCCCTCAGCGGTATCAGAACCGGGAATTGGAGTGTCAGCTGCTTGGGCCAGGCTGCTGCCTTTCCTAATCTAGCTGCTCCTTACTGGAAGAAGGAATAACAGTACCATGCCCTGAGTGACACATGCCAGATGCATGCTCATGGTTACAGGGTGAGTCCAATTCTTGATTCCCACTTGTGTCTGGTTCCTGACAACTTGAGCTCTAGGTAGCCATCCTTCTCTCTAGAAATACCTTACAGTTTGTTTGTTTGTTTGTTTATTTTGAGACAGAGTCTCACTCTGTTGCCCAGGCTGGAGTGCAGTGGTGTGATCTCAGCTCATTGCAAGCTCTGTCTCCCGGGTTCACGCCACTCTCCTGCCTCAGCCTCCTGAGTAGCTGGAACTACAGGCGCCCGCCACCATGCCCAGCTTATTTTTTATATTTTTGGTAGAGACAGGGTTTCACCGTGTTAGCCAGGATGGTCTCAATCTCCTGACCTTGTGATCCACCCACCTTGGCCTCCCAAAGTGCTGAGATTACAGGTGTGAGCCTCCGCCCCCAGCCAAATTTTATTGTGTGTGTGTGTGTGTGTGTGTGTGTGTGTGTGTGTGTGTGTGTATGTGTCGGGGGAGAGAGAGAGAGAGACAGACAGACAGACAGACCAACACTGATTTATAGCTCCTTATGGTAATTAAAATGCCCTGCCTATCATTTGTGTAAACTTGCTGTGATTATTTTTATTGCTACAGTATTTGGTTTCAAGCACTGTAAGAATGTCATCCCCCTCCTCCCATTCCTTTTGTGATGTGAAATGCTTCATTACTTAGGAATTTGCTGCTGATTGTACAGTTTAGCATTTGATCTTTTTGTTAACCACAGTCAGGTGACCACACATAAGGTAATTAGATTAACCCACCCCTCCTCTTCTCCACTGAAACAAAGTAAAATCCAATATTCTATTAGCACATGCCTTCCGTAGATTAATGATCTTGGAGTTGCTGCGTGGAAATTTGCATAGCTCCCTACAGCTCTAAGAAATGAAAATGCCCAGCTGTCTAAAAGCTTTAATCAGGAAATGAGCATGAAATGGCATTGTTTCGTCACGGGCTTGGAATAATTTATTCTTGACAATCGAGTTATCGTGGATATAAATGTGTATAAACGTTCTTTCAACAACCAGTAAACAGGTGCTTTTTTGTTTGTTAAAAATTCAAGATTTTCTTGACTTGGGCTTGGCTTTCAAATCGTTGGCCCTCATGCTGGTTGCTGCCAAAAGTTTATACTAAAGTCATTTTCCTTGTCTCTCCTCTTTTAAATGGCAGTTTCTGAAGGCTGGCCTTTCAGAGCAAGAACGGTCTTAGGGAGTGAAGGAATGGGGACATGGCCATAGGACCACCCGGGGTCATTCCTCACACAGCCCCTTCTTGCCTGTGTTTTCACCCCCTCTTTGGACCTACTTTCCCCTATCTGTCACATACAAATAATAATGGCCCCTATCCCTTAATGTGGTTGTGAGCAATAAATGTGTTATGCTAAGTAAAGCCTTAAAAAAGTACCTTGTTCATGGAATACTCTTCATAATGGCGAGCTAATACCATAAGACATAGGGAAATGAAGATGCGATTCCGTTTCTTTTTGTATTTAAAAGATGCTAGTGCACTTAAATTTTTTTCTGTTAGACTATTAATCTTGCAGGCAATTGTGACTGTAAATGCTTTCATTTATAGTGGCACACTGTTAAAAGAATGATAGAACTAATGATAATGGCTAACATTCATTGAATGCCTGGGAGTGAAACACTGAATAAGGCCTATTCCTGACTCTTGGGGCTAGACATAAGGACCCATGCTTACAGCCCAGGGGTGAGGGCACTGTGACAGGCTCTTACTCATCATCAAAGCTGTTAAAAGACAGCAGAAATGGCCGTTGGACCTTGGATGTTGCTTCCTCTTTTTTCTCCTCCAAGAGCAAGCTTTTATCTAGCACGTGATTTAACAGTTCCTGTGTTGGGGGTACTGTTTCACAGACTAAGTATGATGTAGCAAGAAACATTTAAAAATTTTTCCAGAGGAGACTTTGATGGAGAAAATGCCCATCCCTTAGGGGACTCAATTTGAGATCGTGTAATTAACGTTTTAGAGCATAATTAACCAAACTGTTTAGCTCTTTTTACTTGTACTCTGGACCCCAAAGAAAGCTGGATCCTACCCATGATAAACCTATCATCAATAAGATTTAATGTTGCCTCTTTATATGCATTTTATTTTTCTTGATTGTCATGCCCTTAGTTATTCTTGCATTTCAAGAATCTTTTTTTTTTTTTTTTTTTTTTTTTTTTTTTGAAACAAAGTCTCACTCTGTGACCCAGGCCGGAGTGCAGTGGCGCGATCTCAGTTCACTGCAACCTCCACTTCCAGGGTTCAAGCAATTCTCCTGCCTCAGCCTCCCGAGTAGCTGGGTTTTCAGACACGTGCCACCACACCTGGCTACTTTTTTTGTATTTTTAGTAGAGACGGAATTTCACCATGTTGGCCAGGCTGGTCTCGAACTCCTGCCCTCAGGTAATCTGCCCACCTTGGCCTCTCAGAGTGCTGGGATTACAGGTGTGAGCCACTGCCCCTGGCCTTGAATCTTGAACTTTATATCATATAATTGAAAAGAAACATTGATTATTGGGTTTTGCCTGATTTTCCCCACATCTTAACTTTCCTATCTCCTCTGCTTAATGAAACGTATGGACTGGAGAGCTTTCTATAAATCTTTTGTATATGTTAGCATGCACTGTTGGATCTTTAAAACCGGCAGTGGAAATTATATAGCTAAACTCTTACTGGGGCAGTGTCAACTTCTTCCTTGTGTCAGTCAAGAAAAATGACGAGGCAAGTCTCAATCATTTTAGGAAGTTTATTTGCCAAAGTTAAGGACACGTGCCTGAGAGACAGGTCCTATGCCTTTCTCTGAAGATGATTTTGAGGGCTCCC
>NW_016821081.1:72969-91164 GCF_001698545.2 Rhinopithecus bieti
CCCATAAAGATAAGCTATCAATTTACATTGCCATGGTGAAATCTTAACAGAAACACCTTAGGATAAAGACCTTGGAGCTCACTAGGAATTTCTTTGTGGGTAAAATATGGGGTAGGCATGTAGCTTTTCATCTTGTAGCCATTGTATTTAGGAACCAAAAGGCAGGTTTGCGGGACTCAGTTCCCATTTTGACTTTTTCCTTTAGCTTAGTAATTTTGAGACCCCAGGATTTATTTTCCATTCACACTTGTTTGCAAAAAAAAAAAAGGAGCAATTAATAGTTTAATGATCAGGAAATAGTAAACATATTTCAATTACTCAGTGTTTAAGTTAATTAAAATTTTGAATAGCTAACACAGGCATATGGTGCCAGCTAAAAGGGACAAAATACATGCTTTCCCTGTCCCTCGGCCACCTGGTTCCCCTCCCTGGAGGCAGCCTCAGTTATCAGTTTATTGTGTGTGGCTTCTTTACATACAAATGTATACAAATGCTAGCATACGTTAGGCTTTTTTCTTTTCAAATCTAGCAACATGTCTTGGTGATTGTCTTTCTTGGTACATACAGACTGGCTTCAGTCTTGGAGAGTGTTGCATGGGATTGATTTATGGCCATTCATCAGCTGCTCTCTACTGATACACATTTATGTTCTTTCAGTGTTTTGCTAATTTAAGCAATGCCGTAACGATTAATCTTGTACATATGCTGTTTTGCACGTGTACAAGTATGTATGTAGTTTAAATTCCTAGGAGTAGAAATACTGAGTCAAAAGGCACAGACATTTAAATTTTTGATAGTCAGTTGTCAAGTTGCCTCCCACAGAGGCTGTACAAATTTATCAATCAATTTATACTCTCCTTAGAAAGTATGTGAGGCTTTCTTTCCCTCCACCCTTGCTGACATTATCAATTTTTTTTACTGTTGACAATCTGACAGATAAAATATCTAATTGTAATTTAAAATTAGGTACGTCCCTCCCTAAACTGTCAAATTCTGGAGACGTTTGTTCTTGGGGTCCTCATAGCCCCCATTCTTTGAGAGGACCAGCTGTGTGCCAGGCACTATGCCACGTGCTGTGAAAACAGACAGTATTCTGAGAGAGCCAGATTCTAGTGCGAGGACACATGTAAACATTATTATAATACAGTATGTAAATGCTACAATTCTAGGTATGAGAAAATAGCCAGAATGATACAGGGTCCTTCTGTGTACTGAGCACTGTCAGGCATCATTGTACAGGAATACCACTGTAATTTTCATTTCTCTCATTGTAGCAGGATGAGCCGCATACAAAACTCCTCAGACACCGAGTTAAAGAAGGAAGTGGTTTATTTGGCCGGGAGCATTGGCAAGACTGCTGTCTCAAGAGCCAAGCTCCCCGACTGAGCAATTCTTGTCCCTTTTAAGGGTTCACAACTCTAAGGGGGTGCGCGTGAGAGGGTTGTGATCAATTGAGCAAGCAGGGGGTATGTGACTGAGGGCTGCATGCACCGGTGATCAGAATGAAACAGAACAGGACAGGGATTTTTACAATGCCTTTTCATACAATGTCTGGAATCTGTAGATAACATAACCGGTTAGGTCAGGGGTCGATCTTTAACTACAAGGCTTAGGTCAGGCAGGCCCAGGCCTGGTTTCAGGTCTGGTTCCTAGGCGCTGGGCTACCTGCCTTTAGTTTTGCTTCTCTTTCTTTTCTGAGTGTAAAACAATATGAGGGGTCTGTCTTTCTTCTCTCGTTGTGAATGCAATTAAGCATCTTTTGTATGTTTCAGTCACGTTTTCTTTCTTGTGTGACCTGTCCTTTGCTATTTTTTTGTTGGGTTATTGATCTTTTTGCTGATACTTTGTAGAAGGAGCTCTCTCTATGGAAGAGGCAACATTCCCCTAGTTTGTCTTTTGTCTTTGTTGATGAATTTTGTCATTGTTGTTGTTTGCTATGTTATATTCTTAGCTTTCTGTAATTTATTTTTATTTATTTATTTATTTATTTTGAGGCAGAGTCTCGACCTGTCGCCCAGACTGGAGTCCGATGGTGCAATCTTGGCTCACTGCAACCTCCGCATCCTGGGTTCAAGCGATTCTCCTGCCTCTGCCTCCCAAGTAGCTGGGATTACAGGCGCCCGCCACCACACCCTGATAAGTTTTTGTATCTTTAGTAGAGACAGGGTTTCACCATGTTGGTCAGGCTGGTCTCGAACTCCTGACCTTGTGATCCGCCTGCCTTGGCCTCCCAAAGTGCTGGGATTACAGACGTGAGCCACCGCGCCTGCCATTCTGTAATTTATTGACCCTTTCTTTTCTGGCTTCTAAATTCTGTGTCAAAGTGTTAATTTTTTTTTGCCTTTCTGAGATTGTAGAAACATTCTTTATTTTCTTCTAATGCTTTAAAGGTTTAATTTTTAAATGAGTAAATTCATTTTGAATGTCTAATAGTCCCAGTTAAAGAAATAAGTATTGCTTGTTTTTTAAAAAAAGTTAGGGACTACATGAATTCTCTTACTGTCTTATCTTCTTCCCTCTGCTCCTAAGCCTGATCTGCATCGTGTAAGGTGAGAAGTTGATGGTGATCCAGTCGTATCTTTATAGGGATGATACAGATCTCCATGTTGTTGCAGCTTTGGGCTCAATTGAGAATATTCTGCCTCTGATCACTTAAGGTCAGGAGTTCGAGACCAGCCTGGCCAACATGGTGAAACTTGGTCTTTACTAAAAATACAAAAATTGGCTGGATGTGATGGTGGGTGCCTGTAATCCCAGCTACTAGGCTGACTGAGACAGGAGAATCGCTTGAATCCAAGAGGCAGAGGTTATGATAGAGCAAGACTCCTCCCTCCCCCCCACCAAAAAAAAAGAAAATACTCTATTTCGTCTATAGATAGCCATCTTGCCCATAACAGTCTATAAATTGGTCATTCATCTGATAGATATTTTTAAGTGTCCAAACAACTGGTTGATATTGACACCCTTTGATCCAGTGGTAATAATCTAGATGTTTAGTGGGGTATGGCAAACATAAAGGCACCAACAATCACACAAGTAATTACACTGTACATCAGGAAGCAACATTATCTCTTTGGGACACAAAGGTAGCCGTTCATTTTTGTCTAGTGTCTGTCACTTGTTGTGGTCTTTATAGTGTTCATCCCTTTTCTGCAGGTCAAGAGCTTCTTGCCCTTGTTCTCATGTTCTTGTTATTTTCCTATTCGTGTTATCAGTGATTCTTGGGAGATAATACTGCAAGTATATGATATTGCAAATATGCAGTTAAAGATTGACATAGAACACAGCAACAGACCTGTTACATTTCTTGAAATTTCCTTGTTAGCTTTGAGCTGAAAATACCATCGGAATATTTATCAGTGTATATCAAAGCACTTTTCTGAGCATCAGCATATTTTGTAAGTATGAGAAAGCCATTGTGGTGTGAGAACATCAACGTGGTTTCGCTATGTAATTTTAGGGCAAATTATGAAATATTTAAAGCATGTAACAAATATTTGTGTGCCCACCACCCTTGCTTTATTAAATCCTCATATTTTGCCATATTTACTTTATATATTTTTTTCTTCTTTACAGTTCTCTCTAATGAAGTTGGTGCACTTGGTGGTTTGATAGCATGGGTATTTTCTTTTATCGTGGTAATCAGATATATATATATATATTATATATTTTTTTTTTTTTTTGAGACGGAGTCTCGCTCTGCCGCCCAGGCTGAGTGTGTGGCCGGATCTCCACTCACTGCAGCTTCCGCTCCTGGTTTTAAGCCATTTCTGCCTCAAGCCTCCCGAGTTGCTGGGACTACAGGCGGCCCGTCCACCGCGCCCGGGCCTAGTTTTTTTGTATTTTTTAGTAAGAGACGGGGTTTCCACCGTGTTAGCCAGGATGGTCCTCGATCTCCATGAACCTCGTGATCCCGCCGTCCTCGCTCCCAAAGTGGCTGGGATTACAGGCTGAGCCACCGCTGCCCGGCCCTATCAGATATATTTTTTAAAGAAACAGAATCTTATAGCTACAGCTGAAGCTCCCCTTGGTAGTCTGCCATACTCTCGGAATACTTGCTGTGTCTTCCCAGGTGTTCTGAGACAGACCAGCCCTTTGTGAAGAGAGCCAAATACTGGGAAGGCACAGTCTCTGCACAAAGGAAACATACTCACGGGGCAGCTGTTCCTCAAACTTGCCTTTTGCTTGGGGTGCGGTGGGGTCAGGGGAGAGACTTGCATGTGGGGGAGCAATGTGCTATTCTAGGATTCTGTGTCTATTCAAAGCTCTCTTGATCAGTAGATTTGGTATAAGTGTTTGTTTTAGTGATTTTAAAATCGCCTGCCGGTGGTAATTTTGCAAAATGGTTTTCTATGAACTAGTGCAGGGGGCACAGCTGTGATCCCACAGCTACATCTGGGTCTAAAGGAAGCCTTTCCTCCAGAAAGAAATAGAGCAGGATTGAGGACAGGCTGATGAATGATGTCTGTTTTCCCTGCCCTGCTTCCACCCTAAGCCAAGGGGGCTCTGCCCAGAGGGAAGTACCAGGACCAGCATTCTGGGCAGGTCAGGGTGGTGCCCAGCTTTCCCTGGTGTCCGTGGCCCCAGCCAGCTCTGTGTGCCAATACTGTTGGTGATAGGAGAGAGGGAAATCTGGCAAGATAGAGGGAAAACAGCTGAGGTGGAGAACAAGGATGTCCTCTTGGGAACAGATGCATTCATCTGATTGGATAGGTGAGATGAGACACGCGTGGCTTACCCACTCCATAGAGTGCATCTGGCACATTCCAACCACCTGCCCCGTTGATGCTGATCCCAGAAAACATCTCACCACCTGAGATGAACATTAAAATACCCAAGCACTAGCTTTATGTATTTCTGACCTCCTAGGACGAAATATCAGTACATTTCAATTTAAAAGAATCTGTCTTCTTTCAGTTTAAGCATCTGTGGTGTTCTTTTAAATTGAAATTGCATACAGTGAAGTGCAGAGGTCTTAGAAGTACAGTTCAATGAATATTTTGGTTTGTGTACACCTGTGTAACCATCACCCAGCCTTCGTTACAGGACATTTTCATCCTCCCAGGAGGCTCCCTTGCACGCCTCCCCAAGGGTAACTGCTGTTCTGAGATCTCTCACCAATGATTATTTTTACCTATTGTTGGGTTTCACATAATTGGAATCATACAGTGTATAATCTTTTGTGTCTGGCTTCTATCATTCAACATTATGACTGTGAATTTCATCTGTGTTGTTATGTATAGTTCTTTTTAAAATAGTATTTGCTATTTAATAATGAGAGTAGATAATCAATTTGTATACTACTGTCTAATTCACTCTTTGATCCTGAAGACACCTCTTGGATCATGTGTTTGTTGTTGGACCTCTTTTGCAGATGTCAAAAGGGCTGCATGGAGACTTTATAAGTATTGCCCCCAAGGTCACACCTCTGATAAATGATGACGTAGTACTAGTTCTGGTTTTCTGATGCACAGCATCATTCTCCATTCATCGTGAAGCCTGTGCCTTAACATGTGTTATGAGTGGTAAAAGAAGTAAAGGATGAGAGGAGGGAAGGGCCCCCAAACTGATCATATTTTGGTATTTTACTGTGTAGTATTTTGGTTACAGACTGACCAGTTAATTTAAAGGAGTTAACACTGAACGCAGCCAACTCGCCAGTACCTGTAAAGTATGAAATGGATGGGGGAGGGAGGAGAGAAAAGAGGTAGCCAACATGGCTCAGCAGCCAGCCAGATCCAGGCAACGCAGCTTATCAGAAAGCAGACCATCCTAGCATAGCTTGCAGTTGCATGCACATCATGTATTTGCCCGGTGAGGCTGCTGTTTGCAGGCCACTGAATGCGTCGTGGAAAATTTTTGCCAGAGTGGCATTATTGGGGCTTTTTGGTCTCTGAATGTGGGTGAGCCATCCCAGGCTCTGTTTGGTACAATGCTTTTGGGAAGGGAATGGTGTGAGTTCTCTTCCTTTTCTTAAGTGGTTCTTGTGACATAGCTGAAGTGTCCTTGCAGCATTGATATCTTATTAATGACCTCGGTTTTATTGTACATGCTGAGTTTCCATTGTTAAGAGATCAGATTTGAGACAAAGATAAGCTGGGTTTCCTTTGCCTTCTGAAGAGGTTTGCTGATACCCTGTCTATATTGTCTTCAAGCAAGCAAAATCATTGCTGATTTATATATGTGGGCAGTTATGTATGCATTTCCATAAACCCTCATGGTCTGTAATTCTGGTTCAGGGTGTGGCCTCTACTACTGAGATTATAGGACCCAGGTTCTTAACAAATGGTAAAAAACACGGGCCTGTTGTTCGGAAAGTTGCGTTTAAAGACTGGTGGTCTAGGAACCCCCAGTCCCAGGAAATCCAGAGTCCCATGACCTGGATCAGAACCTCGGAGAGCTCCAGGTACATGGCTGTTGGCAGCTATGCAGAGGCAGGAGTTGCTCTAGTTCCAAGCCAACCCTCCCCTGCAGGAAGGAGCTCTTCTATGTGGATGGATAATAAGAGACTTCAAAGATTTGGGCCTAATAGTATTGGGCTTTATAGGTAAGGTGATCTGTTACATCATTTAATTGTGGAGGGAAGCTAAGGTTTCCACTGGAGCCATAGGCTGAGTGGTTTTGAGTCTCCCTCCTATAGTCATGCCACTGATTCTTCTTAGGAGGTGAGATGTAGCAGAAGAGCTCTGCCTAGAAGGCTCAGAGTTTGGTCTCGTGGCCAGCTCTGCCCCTTGCTAGCTTTGTGGCCTTCATCTGGTCTTGCATCTTCTCTGACTGGGTCTCACTATTCTTGTATAAAAATATATGTTTGGCAAAATCAGATTTTTTGTTTTTTGTTTTTTGTTTTTTGTTTTTTCCTGACAGTGTTGTTGTTAGGAACAAGTGAAAAAATAGCTGCTAAAGCACTTTAATTTATAAGCCTTTGCCAGTGTACAGTTGTATCATTGCTAGCATCATCACCTATTTTTAGAGCCTGTGGATAGGAGTCCATGACGCCAGGATTCTGTGAACATAAGGTGTTGTCCAAGCAGTGCACCACCCCCCAACTTATATTTGCATGGTAATTGATTCTGTGGGGTCAGCATGCATGTCAGATATTTTTAGCCAGAAGCAAGTACACAGGGACTTGTGGTTTGCTGTTCAATTTGAAAAGTGTTTGAATGAAAGCTTGTCCTGTGGTCTTTTGGAAGTAACTGGAGATTTCTGTAGGGACTGGCAAGAACAACAGACATTTGAGTGTCCATTATGCAGAGGCTGAACTGGGAGGGGAGAGATGGGAGGCAAGAAGACGTGGTTATAATCCAGGCAGGACTCTGGGAAAGAGTGGTTAAGAGATGAGCTCTCGCCTGTAATCCCAGCATTTTGGGAGGCCAAGGTTGAGTAGATCACTTGAGGTCAGGAGCTTGAGACCAGTCTGGCCAACATGGCGAAACTCTGTGTCTACTAAAAAATACAAAAATTAGCTGGGCAAGGTGGCATGTGCCTGTAATCCTAGCTATTTGGGAGGCTGAGACATGACAATTGCCTGAACCCGGGAAGTGGAGGTTGTAGTGAACTGAGATCACGCTGCTGTACTCCAACCTGGGCAACAGAGTGAGACTGTCTCAAAAGGAAAAAAAAAAAGAAATGAGAGAGATGAACTCTGAAGCTAGACAGGTTGAGTTCCAATTCTGGCTCCTCCTTGTTTGACCTTGAGCAAGTTTGCTTAGCCCCCTGGGTCTTGGTGTGTGTGTGTGTCTGAGTAGGGCTATAGTGTAGATTAAAAGTTGCAGTCCAGGTGAAGCTCTTAGAGCAGGGTTTGGTACATGGTAAACACTCAAATGTTAGCTGCTATTCATGTGGGGGTTTTCTGTTCCTTTTATTGTGGTAATATATGTAACATAAAATTTACCATTTTAGTTATTTTAAGTGTACAGTCAGTAGCATTAATTACATTAGAATATTGTGCAACCATCCGTACTATCTATGTCCGGAACATTTTCACTACTCCAAAGTGAACCCTTTAACTATCAAATAATAACTCCCCATTCTGCCTCTCCCAACCTTTCAGGTAACCTCTAATCTACTTTCTATCTCTATGAATTTGCCTATTCTAGATATTTCACGTAAGTGGAATCATACAATGTTTGTCCCTTTGTGTCTGGTTTATTTCACTTAGCATAATGTTTTCTAGGTTCATCCATGTTGTAGCATGTATCAGAACTTTATTTCTTTTCGAGGGTGTATAATATTCCATTTTGTGGCTATAACCACATCGTGTTTATCCATTCATGTCTTAATGGACACTTGGGTTATTTCCTTCTTTTGGCTATTATGTATAAAGCTGCAGTAAACACTGGCATACAAGTTTGCCTTGGGGGCAAAGCTTTAAATTCTGCTGGAGTTCCTGCTTTCAATTCTTTTGAGTATATACCTAGAAGTGGAATTGCTGGATCATGTGGTAATTCTATATTTAACTTTCTAAGGAGCTGCCATACTGTTTTCCACAGGAGCTGCACTATTTTACATTGCCATTAGCAATATACAAAGATTCCAGTTTCTCCACATCATCAACACTTGTTTTCTTTTAAAATTCTAGCCATCCTAGTAGGTACGAAAGGGTATTTCATTGTGGTTTTCATTTGCATTTCCCTAATGACTAATGATGTTGAACGTCTTGTCACGTGCTCATTAGCCACTTGTGTGTTTTCTTTGGAGAAATGTCTATTCAAGTCCTTTGCTTGGCATTTATGTTTTTTCCCCTTTATGTTTTTAAGATATTACAGGAGGACGAGAAAGAAACAGAGAGACTGAGAAAGTAGAGGCAGCCAGACTGGGTGACTGCTTAGATAGGGGGATAATACTGAGTTTCTACTCTGGGTAAGTGGGTGGATGATGGGGTACCAAACAAGACAGGCTGCCCTTTCCTGGGAGAAGGGGCAGGTTGCAGAGAAGGTATTGGCTTTGGGTGGGGCTGCACTGAGCCTGGGTGTTATCCAGGTGGGGAGCCTATAGAATTAACTGCCACAGCCATGTGTCCGATTGGTTTCTGTGAAAAAAATACAAGACATATTTTAGGTTTTGTCTCCTTCCTGCTTCCACCTAAAGAAGCAACTTAAGCAATTCAGTTATCATTCAGCTTCTCTATTTGGCAAATGTAAACAATCACTGGGGGAACAATGGAGTCTGGAATTTATGGGCCAGCCTCTCTCTTGGTGCCAGTTTCTCAGCCCTTCAGCACCTGCTCTTGATCAGACCAGTCCTTCCCAGCCAGCTGCTCCCCATGTGCTGCTCTGAAGCATTGGGGAGTAGGGGTGAGCCTTCTTGAGAACCATGGCTTCTGAGGCTTTCTCCAGGGACCACCCCAGCCTCACAATGCTGGCGCTGCTTCTCTCACCCTTCCCTGGCTGCATGCCATTAGCAGTTAGTGCTAAGTAGACACTTGCTATGTCGTCCTCAACCCACTGACTTTCTCTGAATTACTCCTTGGCAAAGTTGGGTGTTGTGCTCTGTTGTGTTACTGCATCACGTTGTGTCTAGGTGGGGAGTTTGCACGTGCACAGTCATACCCATACTGGGATGGAAAGTGAGGTTTGAGCAACTGTTCTTCCCCCAAAGAAGCAACCGGTGAGGAAATGAGCCCACTTGGTGACTTGTTGTCTTTACTTTCAGAGCCATAGCAGGCTGGCAGCCATCACCAAGTTAGCATCCTGTCATGTGGCTCAGGCGGGCAATGTTTGCAGATTGTCCCCTGATGCCATCTGCCTGTGAGGCTACAGGAACCCCCAGCAACTGCTGCTCTAGCAGGTGCTGGGGCTGCTGAGGTAGGTGTCCCTGTACATACATGCGAGCACACACAGCTTTGTGTGGTGTGCAGAGGTACCGGTGTTGGCCTAGGGCTGAGCTTCACCTAGTTAGGCCTCTGGGACACCAGTTGAAACGCTCAACCTAGCAAAGCGCCAGCCCCAGTTGTTGGTTTCCGGTGGGGCCCTAGTAAGGGAGGAAGAGAGGGGTGAGGCTGCTGTGAACAGAGCCAGCAACTGGGGAATTGGATATGGTAACTAACACACTCTTGCGTGTGCAGGAAGCTGCGGGGAGTGGCATTGTTTTGACAAACTTTTGTTGCTTTCTTTCTGCCTCTGCCCTCTGCTCTGGCCTAATCATGGCCCTCTACCTTATTTAGCATCTCTGTTCCTTCCAGGGGGGAGCCCATCCCCATTTCTTACCTCATGGGCTCTTTTTAAGGAACACATTCCTCATCTTTGAGCTCTTCCTGACATTCAGCCATGCTTTGGATCAGCCCCTAAGCTTTCACTTTTCCCCAAGTTACTGTGATTATGGATTCAGACAAGCCTAGAAACTCCTTGCTCCTTTGGGGGGAATTCCTGTATACAGACTTACACTTTGTGAGTCACTATTATCTTGGTCTATTAATGCTTTTGAAAACAATTATGTAAATTATTAAAGCAATTTGAAATAATTATATTAGCCATCAGATTTTAGACATCTAGATCTTAATGGAGCTTTGATTAAGAGTCCACCTAGAGCAGGGGTCAGTGAACTTTTTCTGTAAAGGGCCAGATATTTTAGACTTTGATCTCTGTTGCAACTACTCAATTCCGCTGGTGTAGCATGAAAGCAGCCGTACAAAATACTAAAATGCCTGAGTATGGTTGTGTTCTAATGAAACTTTATTTACAAAAGTGAGTGGTGAGCTTTCATTTGCTGACCCCTGATCTAGAGTGATAAGCCGTCCTTGTTTTTTTTCTTTGTTGAGAGTTGAAAAGCCAGAGGAACTTGATGACTATAAATGCATTAGAATCGTCTTCTTTTGGGTTTAGTATCCTTGTGAGCACAATGGTAGTTTGGGAATATGCTTCTTTAAATCTCTGTTGAGAAGAAGAGAAATCAGAAGCCTTTTTAAGGGGGTGAGTCTGCTTGGCCAAAGCTTGTCATTGTTTAACAAGAACAGGCTGTCACTTAGAGCTGTATGGTGGCTTTTATGTTTCACTCATTCTCTTTATAATCACATGGAATGGCCGTAGTTACATAAGGTCGCCTCACCATACTGGGGCTTATTCTATTTTATAGGACCAGGTGCTTCTCTAATAAATGTAAGAAAACTACAAAAAATACAGAAAATGGTGTTTTTAGAACATCATGTTATGCTAAGTTGGCATTGCTATAGTTCATTTCCAGAAAGATGAAGCTTAAGATAGTCCAAGAGGCATTCTAAAGTTTCAAACTATAATCTTGTTTTCCTTTTATCTGTCCTCACAGGAAATAAAGAAAGAGATGAAGAAAGACCCTCTCGCCAACAAAGCTCCAGAAAAGCCCCTGCACGAAGTGCCCAGTGGAAACTCTTTGCTGTCTTCTGAAACAATTTTAAGAACCAATAAGAGAGGTATGGAAAAGGAAAAGAGGTCCCCTCCCTGCACACAAAACTGGAAACTTCTGGTGAACTGTGTCAAATTTTATATTGCTGAAAAATTGAATAGAGTTTGTCCTTTTGGTTTTTGGTATGTATTTTGGAGAGACACACATACACACACACACTTGGCAAGTGACTGCATGTATAGTAACTGTAATAAAGGGAACTAATAAAAATATTTTTTGACAGTGGGAAAGTGGACTACATTTGTAAATGATGACTTTTCTGGGGCTTTAGATTTCACTTTCATATCTATTCTTATGGATGAAAGGTGAATTTAGAGAATGCTGTGGTGCAGGCCTGAGCAGTGTGTCTGACCATACTCTCCTTTTAATTTAAGGCAAACCTTATCAAGTTCTTTCTCCAAGTGCTAGGCTCCGTAGCACAGACCCTGCCTGTCTGAGTTTATGAGGCAGAATATGCAAAGATATAGCTAACACATCTGTCTGACCAGAAGACCTTTAACAATCTTGTTTTCTCTCTTTTGAGATCTCAAGGCAGTTTTTCAGCTATCAGCTTGTTGGAGTTTTGTTTGTTCTCCCATCCCCTCTTGGTGATAATTGTTTGAAATAATGTGAGAGAGAATAGAAGACTACAGAGACGACCTCACTCAATTTTATACTGTGGGCACCCTAGGGTCCCTCAGTTTTCCCCGACCTCGGACCAGCCAGGGCACATGCTGAGCATGCCTGTAGGTTAGCGCTTGGCTGCCAGCTTTTAGTGGGTTTATTACTTCCTTAAAGAGAAATAGAGAGCTGTTCAAAAGGAGGCACAGGAACTAGATTAGCAAAGGGTTCCATTAACCAGAAAAAAAGAAGACAGGTTTACATAACCATGGGGAAAAAGAACAGCTAATCTTTCATAAAATTTAGACAGGATAAGAATTTGTCTAGTAAACTGCCCATTGATCATAGCTTTGTGCCTCTCTTCCTTCCTGTCTCTTCCTCTACTGCCTCCAGCTGCCCTGGGTTACATTTCCCTTTTTGAGTTATTCAGATCAGATATTGGCTGGAGGCCCACGTTGGTTAGCAGCTATAGGATTTTCTTTCTTTTCTTATTTTGTTAAATTCATCCTACCAAAGCAGGGGATTTCCCATTTTAAGAATTAAGTGCCTTTGCTGTAAAACTACAGCCTTGCCCAAAAGTGCCTCCTGCATTCTTGCAAATAAGCTCTCAAACTCCTGAGACCTGCATTCATTGGATTTGGTGAGCTAGAGTTCAGTGTGTCTTCTTTCTGTACTTCCAAACCAATGAGAAGGAGCCCTCCCATTCCTCTGCTTGCCTCTTGGGTCAGCGGGCACAGCAATTGTACACACGTTGACCAGCGGCAAGGCCTCTTTGGCCAGCTCTGGTTTTTGTCAAGTCAATAAGAGATTTAAAGTGATTAATTAATTTAACAAGAAAAGGAATTAATTAAGGTAAGGAATTGAGGTAATTATTTGGATGAGTTTAGTAAAATTACCTGAGAACTTTAAATCAACGAAGGAATAGAATTTTTCAGATGATTATCTCTTCACCACTGAAAATCTGGCCTCTCAGTTCCCCTATGGAATTTTCATTCACCAAAATTGGAATGCAGAGGGAGGCTTAACTGCCTTACATTCCATTTTGAAAGCCTTCTGCCTTGGACCTGCAGCCTGGTTATGGCCAACCTTTCACTCTGAGGCATTTTATATATGGAATCTGCCGGTGATTGTGGGACCCGAGTACACGGAGGCATTCTCTAAATATGAAGTCCATAACAAATCATCTTCATTCTGTCCGAGGCTTCACCCTGACCTCCTGGGTCACCTGGGCCTAACATAAATTTCCAGCTGAAGGGAAGCATTGTGTACCAGGCCCAGGGCTGCTTCTGGCCCTCCCCCACCCATCAAGACTACCAGTATTCTGCTACCCCTTATAATAAACAGCGGGGGTAGATTGATTGGCCTTGTCAGGCCAGATAAATAGTTCATTGTACTGAGCTCAAAAGCTACATTTTTTTCCCACCCAAAATCAATGAAAAAAACACTTCCCCCCCCTTAAAACAAGGATCAGAGGCTAAATCTGTGGGATGATTCTAGTTACTTGTAAACACTTCTGTCCAACTAATTTTTAAAGTTTTATGAGTTATCGTAAATGACTGAAGGGGCCTCCTCCCCCTTTACTTCCATCATCAAGCTTTGTCTCCAGCAGCCTTTCGGATGTTTTGGTCTATTACTGTTGTTGTGGCTATTAGGGAAGGATGTTGCTTTCAGGATTTATTAACAGCCTGCTTTGATTAGCTAACGTGGGATCTTAGAGGATATGAGTTGAGTCCACCTTGTGATTCAGCCTTGGACCCTTGTAAGAATTTAACAGAATGAATACAAGTTCTCTTCCTTCAACTTGATCAAAGATGAGATGACTGTTTTCTTTATATGGACCTTATCATTTGATACATGCTTGAAGTTGGTTTAATAATGGAAGATTGATGAGATTGATGTCTGTTTCTATCATGAGTCTGAAACTGAACCACTTCATTGGGTCCTGAATTTCAGATACTCATAGCTGAAGAGGTTTGCCCAATTGTGTCCAGCTGTTTTTGCATCTTGTGACATGCCTCACTTTGCAGCAACTGCAAACAGGTAGTAGTCCCTCACATTGCGGGATGAGCTCACCCTCCCCAGACACCTGCATAAGGTCAGAAGACATCTTGGGTTTGAAGGAAGCAACTCATAACCTTGAGAAAAAGCCAGGGCTATGGAAACCTTAGTATGGGGACTGATTAGTTTCAGTTTTCAGCTTTAACATTTGTAAACGTCTGCAGAATTGATTTAGGGAGGTACTGGAATGACTCCATGGGCTTTTCTTTCTTTTTTTTTTTTTGAAACAGGGTCTCACTCTGACATCCAGGCTGGAGTGCAGTGGTGTGATCATGGCTCACTGCAGCCTCGACCTCCCCAGGCTCAGGTGATCCTCCCACCTCAGCCACCTGAGTAGCTGGGACTACAAGGCACGAGCTACCACACCTGGCTAATTTACTGATTTTTTGTAGAGCTGGAGTTTTGCCATGTTGCCTGGCTAGTCTTGAACGCCTGGGCTCAAGCAAGCCTCTTACCTCAGTCTCCCAGAGCGCTGGGATTATAGGTATAAGCCACCGTGACTGGCTGGCTTTTCATTTGAGAAGATGATGTGACTGGAATTGAGAGAGAGAAAGTAGGTCCTCCCAGCTGACTTGGCAGCCACTGACTATACATTCTGGCATTAGAACCTTAGGGGTACTTGTGTCTGTGCCCACCTCTGGCCATTTCTGTGGTCCTTACCTGAGTCACAGTGAAAAACAAGCCTTTCCTGAGGAATAAGAAGTCATTTTTCATTTAAACTTCCAGCATGGATGTTGTACGTTCTGAACTTATCCCAGACTCCAGTATATTAATGAGTTACAGCCAGAAAATGTGAAAACTTTACTTGGAGCCAAATGTCATTCTCTTGATGAACCAGACAGAAGAGAGTTGTCTGTTTTCTTCTAAGAATGATTTATTCTTTTGTTTCTTCTATCATTAAACCCATAAAAGAGAATGATGGGCCCTCCTAAATTGGAACACTGATATATAGAGACTTTTAAAAAAAGCATTCAAATGCCGCGATTGCGCCATTGTACTTCAGCCTGGGCAACAAGGGTGAAACTCTGTCTCAAAACAAAACAAAACGAAAACAACAACATTCAAATGTTGAATTTAGAAGAAAATGGAATAAAATGGAAGTTTGAACAGTTAATAGCAAATATCCTAAATAGGTTCTTGAAAATGAACAGTGGATTTTGTCCATTTGAATATAGATTTTATCTACTTGAATTAAAATGAAATAAAAAATCAAGCTGGACACAGTGGTCATGCCTGTAATCCCAGCACTCTGGGAGGCTGAGGTGGGAGGATTGCTTGAGCCCAGGAGCTCAAGACCAGCCTGGGCAACATAGCAAGACCCCATCTCTCAAAAAATAAAACAATTAGCTGGGTGTGGTGGCATGCACTTGTAGTCCTAGCTACTCAAGAGGCTGAGGTGAGAGAATCTCTTAAGCCCAGAAGGGAAGGTCAAGGCTGCAGTGAGCTGTGATAGCGCCCCTGCACTCCAGCCTGCGTGCCAGAGTGAGACCCTGTCTCAAAACAAAAAACACAAAAACGAAAAAAAAAAAAAATTATTTGATCCTTAGGAGGATTTCCTGGCTAACTTTATTCATGTGATCAGTTAAGTATCCAGGCTGCCATCAATACCCTGCTGGCCCGTGTGAGTACCAGGTTCCATCTGAGGGTTCTCGTTTGCATTGTCAACAGTGCATGTGGAGAAGATGTATCTCAGCCTCTCTCTGAACCTCTCCTGTTGCCTGGAATTTTGGACGTTGTTCCTTCCTCACTTTTTGGTAGACATTCATGAACATTCAATAGCACATGTTTTAGTGCATGCCTACTATGCACCTGGCCTTGTGCTTGGTACTGGGGCAGATAAAGACTGGAAAAACATCAGCCAGTCCTGCCTGCAAGTAACCTCAGTCTGTTGTATCCCTTGGGAAACGTTGAGAAAGTGCTGCACGTTTCTTATATCATTTTGATGGCAAGGTGGGGATGTGTCTTATATTTACTTCTGTCATTCTGAATGTGAAGCCACTCCGTGGGTTTCTGGTTGGCTTTATATGTCCTTGTTTCTATTTCCAGTTTATCATGAATTCAGTGTTTGGTAAGTCTCTATTGTATTTTGCACACTTATTATTTTTTGCTATTATTATTATGCTCTCCTGATATAGAATGTATTTTATAGTCATCTTTTTAAGTCGCTCTGCTACTTTGGCATCTGCCTTCCCAAAGATAAACTGCTTTTACCATCTTTATTTAAGGTTTGTTATGCATTTGCATTTTACTGCCCCTTCCAGAGATTAATGTTGAAAGATCTGACGGTTTAAAAGATGTTATTTGTAACAGGTCTAGCTCTGATGCTACGAGGTGAGATCGTCTGTCTCATGAGATTCAAGTTAAGATGGGGGAGGGTTGCTCTCTGAATTGATATGTGGGTATGACTGATTGTAGAACATTGCTCTGTGGGTTCACTTCTGGTGTGTTTAATCCTTCAGACAGGTTCCATTCAAAAGTTTTCCTTAACAGAGGGATCAACGGCTGCTCTTCCTCTGGTGACACACTGTTGCTTTAAAAGTTAGTACAGAAGTTCTTCCACATTAACATGGGCCTCGTGTTTGCCACACGGAAGGGCTCTCCATTTTGGTCTGCTGCCTGTAGCTGTCAGAAGAATTTTGCTTAATGTTTACCTTTCTTCTCCTCATAGTTTCAGCGCTGGTCATTCCTATCCCTAAACAGATCTAAGTGACCGGCCATCCTTTTCCCCCTTCCCCTGAAGGGGAAACGTTTTTTCTAGCTTGTAGTGTGTGGGCCTGGAATGCTCCTCATGGTGCCAAGGCGGTGGCATGGATCTTGATAAGCTGTGAGCTCTTTGGCAGAAATGAAACTGTGAACAAAGGATGGAAAAAAGTATGTCCTTAATAAAGAAAATGTCAGCCTCTTTGGTTTGCCAGTGGTTTGTTAAGGTAAATGTGAGATCTGGGGGTTTGTTTGTAGAGATGAGACTTTGTTTCTTTCCAGTTTTCTATTGGAGAAAGAAATGTGAATTCTCGCCAGTTAACTGGGAATCTGAAAATGTGGCATTTGGGGTCAGACTTTTCTTTGAGTGTCAGGATTGCCTGTTGATTTTACGTAAGGAGCTGGTGTTTATGGACGGATAGAATAAAAGTTAACAGAAGACATTACTGTTGTATAGAAGCTCTTAGCTGTCACCCGAGCTGGTCTTTCCCAGGGGAAATGAAAATCGGGCAACCTGGCTGTAAATGGGGATGGGTATGGTATATAGTCATTCAGTAATATATAACTCTGTGTGAATGTATCTGTATATGCATCTGTAGTCTTATTTTCCAGTGGGCCTTCATTCTCAAAAGCTCGAGAGTCAAGAGCCTTTAAAGAAGTCTTTTAAAGTAACTGATCCCTGGCTGCGTTTCTGGCAAGTTTTATTGGGACACTGCGTTGTTAGCACCAGCAATTAATGTTAGAGTGTGTGTTGCCCTTGTTCGTGTTATTTTCTGAGCCTATTGAGCCTAGAGTGAGGGGTGGTTAAATACATGGTAAGAACTACATAGAAGGGTATAGCAATCATGTTGCGATTATGTATGGGTCACTGATAAAATTGGTTTTTAGATATTTTTTTCTGTTATATTTAATCTCCTTTCTATCTCTGTGTCTTCTGATTTCAAGACATTAACACTAATGAGTCTCCCATGGATTAGTCGTGGGTTTAAGACTCCCGCCATACTCCTGCTGGTGTCCACCCAAATCCACCTAGAGGACAAGCCATGAAGTGGGTTTGTGGTGGTGGCTCCACCTGGTGGCTCTCCTAGGAAGCTCCTCTTTCTGCCCACCTTTTCTTTCCCCTTGGGAGAATCTTGATGGAGGATGCCTTTGATTCCTCTGACTCAGTGTTCATTATTTGTACAATTCCGTCCCAGACCCATGGCTTCTCACATTACTTATGGATTTTTTTTAGCCCCTTTGCTTTTTCATCTAAGAATTTCTCACTGAACTCATAGAATCTGTTTCCTGATCCTTGTTCTATCTGTGATACCCCTACGGACCTGGATTATTGTTAATGAGGATTTAAAAAAAAAAAAAAAAAAGGACTCCCATAGGCATGACTCTAGGTATAGATATTAATTTGGACAAAATAAAGAATCACACTGAAATCCCTGTAAGTCTCTATGTCAAAGTCTCCTC
>NW_016821081.1:91305-96029 GCF_001698545.2 Rhinopithecus bieti
AAAAAAAAAAAAGGACTCCCATAGGCATGACTCTAGGTATAGATATTAATTTGGACAAAATAAAGAATCACACTGAAATCCCTGTAAGTCTCTATGTCAAAGTCTCCTCCTTAATAGCTCCAAGTACCCTTAACTACTTCTTCACTTCTTGTTGAACCCATTTTTCCTCAAAGGAGCAATATTTTATTACCAATGTTGTTTTCAATTGTCAGCAGGTGGTGAAAGCAAAAAGCCAACTTACTTTGTTGGCTTCGTTATTGTTTCATTATTGTTTGTGAATTCTCTACAGGCAGCCCCTTCTTGCCTGGGCACAGACTGCCCCCACTTGGTATGTCACTGAGCATAAGTATTTTTGATAAATAAAATGTCTTTTATTTAATCTCATTATTTTCAGTTTTAGTTGATAATATTGCAGATGTGACTTATTTTAGCTGCACTGTGGGTCAGTCTAGGAACTTAATCATCATTTATAACTTTGCTTCTATGGGAATAATGCATTCAGAGTTCCAAACTCTCTGCATGAGGCACGTATAAGTATTATTATTATTATTTTTTTTTTTGGAGGCAGAGTCTTGCTCTATCCCCTAGGCTGGAGTGCAGTGGCGTGTCTCAGCTCACTGCAACCTTCGCCTCCCAGGTTTAAGCCATTCTTCTGCTTCAGCCTCCTGAGTAGCTGGGATTACAGGCGCCTGCCACCATTCCCAGCTAATTTTTGTATTTTTAGTAGAGACGGGTTTTGCCATGTTAGTCAGGCTGATCTCAAACTCCTGACCTCAATTCATCTGCCCTCCCTTGGCCTCCCAAAGTGCTGGGATTACAGGCATGAGTCACTGCGCCTGGCCAAGTCTGACTTTTTTTTTTTTTTTTTTGCATTGCTGACATGAATCCTTAAGTACCTTTGTAAAAGTCAGAGTTCATATAATCGGTGCCCACTGAAGTTTGCTCATGTTGCAGAGGAGTTTATAATTCACACAGTATAGAATGCTGGAATTGTGTAAGCTCCACACAGTACACTGGGCTCTGAGGATAACTTTGGGTTCAGTCACTTTGCACCATTGTATATGGTGCTTATTTTCACAAGGCCTGAGTTGGATCTTAGTGTGCCCAAGTTTGAGGCATGTCGTGAAAGTGGGTCCTATTGTATATTTCCATCTACTAGTGAGGAGACCTTGCACCAAGTGTGAGATGCTCAGATAGAAACCAGCCCAGCATTTCCCAGTGTGTGTTGTATGGAATTATAGCCCTTCTGAGTATTCCACAAAGAAGTGATGCGGGGAGAGACAGACAGACAAGCGGGGAGAGAAAATTGCCTCTCTGGTCAAATTTCAGCTACAGCTGCAGCACTAACACTATCTTAGAGACTGACAAGCACATTAGCATAGTACAGGCTCTCAGATGGCCTATGGTAAGGAGACCTGCTAATCTTTGATCATGGAACTGCATGTTACTGAATACTAGTTAAGACTTCACTTTGGGATATGTCGGGCTTTAAGATATAGGACAAGGAGCTCTGTAAGCATCCTCATTTCTTGGGTCCTTGTATCTAACAATGAGGCTTAGACACATGAGAGGAAGTCTTAGTCTGGGCTTTGGCGTGAAAAGCAGACTGAGGAGACCCAACCTAGCAACTGGTGAGGCCAGGATGTTCAGGTCTACCTGGGACTTGGATCACGATAGAACCTGCGATTCCAGAGGTGATTTTTATTATGACAACAGTCTCTACATAGTCAACATAGTCTCATTGCCTTCTCTACTTGCTTTGATTGAAAGACAGAAGTCTTAGGTTTTCTTGATGCCATTAAAACACTGAACATTTATAAAGAAGAGCCTTGTTCTTCTCTCCCTATTAGTGAAACAGGCTGGCATTTGAGTTCAAGTAATAAATCCACATGTGGGGTTGTGAGGAAAAACCACATAGCCTGCCTTTTTAGAATTCTGGAATCACAGAGTTACAGAAGTTACACAGGGCCCCACTTATTGACATCCCAGGCGAACGGACATGGAGCCTCTGTCCAGGGAATTGGAAAGGACACTCCTCGGCTCTGGCCTTGGCTAAGCCCCACATGGGAGCCTCCTTTCCAAAGGGAAGTTTTTCTGGGTAGGGAGCTGCTAGATTAATGAAAGGTAATTAGACCAGTGTGATGACTCACGCCTGTAATCCCAACAGTTTGGGAGGGCAAAGCTGGAGGATCTCTTAAGCCCGGGAATTCAAGACCAGCAAGATATAGTCTCTATAAAAAATACAAAAATTAGCTGGGCGTGGCAGTGTGTGCATGTAGTCCCAACCACTTGGGAGGCTGAGGTGGGAGGATTGTCTGAGCCTCGAAAGTGAAGGTTGCAGTGACCTGAAATCGCACCACTGCACTCCAGCCTGGGTGACAGAGTGAGACCCTGTCTCAAAAAAAAAAAAAAAAGGAATTAATTAGAGGTAGATGATATTTAGGTGCTGGTTGCATTTGTTGCATTATATGGGGACAGCAGCTATATTCACTTGCAGTAAGCTCTGGAAAAGGGGCATTTTCTTCTACTTACATCTGTTGATCTGTCATCACAGCCTGCTCTCTCTGATGCCGTATGCAGCCTCAGCTTAGTCTTTGGACTCTTGGCTTTTTGTGCTTCTGAAGTCTTAAGACAGTTGTACCCAAACAATGAGGACATTTCATGGCCCACCTCCCTAACCCATGGTTAGGCCAACAGCGGGCCCAGCTGCAGTGCCAGGTGGGCTGCCTTCATTGTTGCAACCAGGAAAGGAAAGAGAGACCAGCCAGAAGCTTCCCCTGCATGTGCCTGTGCATGAAAAAGAGCATTTGAGGAGGAGGACTTGCCTGCTTGTCGCATTTGTGTTTCTCTGGAGACCTGAATAGGCTCAGTGGCAGCAGGACCTTGTTGCAGGGAGGATGGCTGTTGGGAGGCCCCAGATCACTCCTGCTGCACCTCCACAGCTTCTGCAGCACTTTAGACAAGTTGCAGATTCCCGCTGTGTTTCCAAGTTTCCCATCTGTAAAACAAGGAAATGCTCTTGTTAACTCCCTCAGGGCAATTGTGAGGATTAAAAATGAGTAAAGAAAATAGGTTTTGGGATAGGGAGGCAATAGAGTGAAGTGGGGTAGGGTGTCACTCACTGAATACAGTAGTAATTGCTATTAAAAGTAGTAAACTACTAGTAAGACCCCAGAGCATTGGGAAGAAATTCGAGATTTATGGAAAATAATAAAAAGTGTTTTCATGAAGCAACCTGTGATCACATGCATTTGGAACCTTCTCCAGGATGGACCATATGCTAGGCTGTAAAAGAAGTCTCAGTAAATTTAAAAGGATTAAAATCATACAAAGTATGTTCTCCAATCACAATGGAATTAAATTAGAAATCAACAATAGAAGGAAATTGGGGAAATTCACAAATACATAGAAATTAAGCAGTATGCTCCTAAATAACCAATGGGCCAAAGAAGAATTCACAGGGGAAATTTTAAAATACTTTGAAATTAACGAAAATGAAAACATGACATACAAAAATGTACTGCATGTGGCTAAAGCAGTGTTTCAAGTGAAACTGACAGCTGCAAATGCCTATATACAAAAAGAAGACAGATCTCAAAGTAATAGCCTTTCTACTTTAAGAAACTAGAAAAGAAGAGCAAACTAAACTCAAAGCAAGCACAAAGAAGGAAATGATAAAGGTTACAGTGGAAATAAATGAAATAGAGAATCGAAAAACTATAGAAAATCAATGTAACAAATAGTTGATCCTTAGAAATGCTCAACAAAATTGATAAACCTTATCTACACTGATCAAGAAAAAAGGAGAGAAGATTTAAGTTACTATATGAGGAATTAAAGAGCGAACATCACTACCAATCTTAAGAGAAATTAAAAGGATCGTAAGGGAATAGTATGAACAACTCACCCACTGCTGGTGGAAATGTAAAATGGTACAGCCACTTTGGAAAACAGTCACCCATTATGACCCAGTATTCCAGACCCTAGAAAAATGAAAACATATATGTCCACACATAACTGTACATGAATGTTCATAGCAGCTTTATTCATAATAACCAAACAGTGGCAGCAACCCATATGTCCACCAGTGGATGAATGGCTGAACAAAATGTGGTCTATTCACAAAATGGAATATCGTTAAGAAGGAATGAAGTCCTCATTCATGGATGAACCTTGAAAACATGCTAAGTGAAAGAAGCCAGGCACAAAAGACCACATATTGGATGATTCCATTGATATGAACGTGCAGAATGAGCAAATCCCTAGAGATAGAAAGCAGATTCGTGTTTGCCTAAAGCTGAAGGTGGGAATGGAAAGTGATTTTGATGGGCGTGAAGTTTCTTTTGGGGTGATAGAAATGTTCTAAAATTACACTGCTGTCATGGCTGTACAATCCTGCAGATACATAAAACCATTTAATTGTACACTTGAAATGGGTGAATTTTGTGGTATGTAAATTATATCTAAATAAAGCTATTAAAAAATACAACAGAAATGGGGTTAAAATGCTATGTTTGTCTGTCTGACTTTTCTCTTTTATGTCCCCTACCACTAACCCCTTCCCACAGCTGAGGAACAAGATGTGTCATTCCATTTATTCAAGTCCTTAAAATTATATATTTCTCAGCGAAGCTTTATATTTTTCTTTATTCAATCAGTTGCCTAGGAGATAGTGGGTCTGAGGGATCAAAAAGACACTGTTTTGCTAAGGGTGACCTAAATAT
>NW_016821081.1:97805-105887 GCF_001698545.2 Rhinopithecus bieti
TGATCTGTTGTTAAATGAATTTTTTGTATACTTGGGGCTGCATTTCATTCTATTAATGCATTTTTATTCTAATGCAAGTTTTGTGCATGTTTAGGTTTTTATTTTCTTTACTAGATTATAAGGCCCTTGAAGGAGGAAACCACATCTTATCCATCTTGGAGCTCACTTTAATTGTTGAATGAAGTATATGCTTGTACTCATATACTCTAATCCTTTTGAAAAACAAGTTACTGCAAGGCAAACTACCAGAGGGAGAACAAACTTATTAAGTTACATGTTTAAGGAGAAGCTGTTGAAATTCTGTGATTCAGAGAAATTGTCTTTGGTTTCTGAGTACCGAGGGAGAGAGGAGACTTATTAAATATCTGTTTTGAGAGTGGATCATAGAATAAGTACTAAACCTAGCTCTTGGCCTGAACACAGGTGGTTTAGTAGAGAGTGAGGTGAAATAGTTTCAGAGGAGGAAATTTCAACTAGATCTTGAGTAATGAGATTGAAGGTGGAGCTAAGTTAGAAGGGTAACGCTGTGCTGCTTCCAGGGTCTTAAAATTTTCACATTCACTTGTGTAACATGTGATGCGAGTGCAAGAATGTATACAAGACAAGGGAAGGTTTCAATTTCATGTGAACATTTTAATCTGTATTTGATTTTACACTTTTGCCCAAGGTTTTATAAATGAAATTGTATAGAGTTCAGTTTATTTTCTATGTAAATGTGTACTCTTCCCTTTTTGTTGGAGTACATGGACCAGACTTAGCTTTTCCTTCATTTCTGGGTTTTTCCTTCTCTGATACTTGATTCCTCATCACCTTCATCAGGACCAGGGAGGGAAAGTTAATTTTGGACTATGTGATTATGTGTCAGTTTTGCCTGTCAGGAACCTAGTATTATGAATGATTAATGATTAGTATTGTTCTAAGATTTCAATTTAGGTAAAATATCTCTGTCTAACCACCTGCAGCTTTCTTGTTGAAGATTCTGTAACACTAGAGCAGGGAGGTGACAACGCCTGTGGGGTGGCCTGAAAAGCTCTTTTCTACCCTCCCACCCTTAGTCTTTTCTTGCTTCTTTTTCCTCTCTGTCCCCTTCTTTTCCCCCTAGGGCCCACTTGGAGGGATTCTTTGGTATTGTCATTCCTTACAAAGGAAAATCAAAATTCCTGGATAGTTTGCCACTGAGTTTTCCCTTTAATTATTTTACCCCTTTGCTAGGCGACATTATTTGAGAGATTAAAGCAAACAAATGAACACAGCATGCTGCTTAATAGTTATTATTATTTCTCTTATGGCGATGGAGTTCTGCTATGTTGCCCAGGCTGGTCTTAAACTCCTGTCCTCTAGTGATCCTCCCAACTTAGCTGCTCAAAGTGCTTAATAGTTATTTTTAAAAAATATTGTTTAGGGAAAAAATGATACCAGTTGTTTTATATTTGACCTTTAAAAAGCTTTAAAGCAGCTCTTTGATAATATCACTAGAAGTAGTTTATTTCTTTTGAAGAAATTAGCTTCCTTTGTAATTTACTTTTGACTAAATCATTGAGATAAAAGGTAAGGCACTTGAAGCTATGTAGAAAAAGGAAAAAAAAATCTCTCAGTTACTGATGTGTCTGACACTGTGTGGTTAGGGATGGGAAAACCAGCATAAGCTAGAAATGAAAATCCTGTTTCTATTTCATACATATACCTATACTTTAAAAACTTCACATGCTCTCTCCTAAGCTTTGGCCCTGTAGCTCTTCGCCTTGCACAGAACTCGTGTGCAATTCACATTAATGTTGAAGAGACTCCTTTCCTCCCTCCCTCCCTCTCTCCCTATTTCCTTCTTTCCTGTGTTCCTTTCTTCCTCTGCCTCTCTCTCCATCTTTCTCTTGCATGCTTTCTAAGCTCCATCCCATTTTGGAGTGGGCCCTTAGGGTGTGGGTATATTTAAGTGTGTGTCATTAGCTCTTAGTTACCTTTGTACAGAGTTGATGGGAATAAAATGGACCATTGAAATCCAGGGATGACCCACAGAAATGCTTTTGCAGTTTAACTCTAAACCTTTTTATTAGAAAGGCTTATATAGGATGTGATTTCACACTTTTCTCACTCCCTGCTGATACTCTCAGGTGGAGGTGATCATAAATTTAAAAATGACCAAACCTAGGCAGCAAGAAGGAAGAGAGGCAAGCATCAGCTGGCGGGTTTATAGTATCAGTCTCTCTCCTTCCACATGTTCATAAATTATGAACCGTATCGATCTATTCACATTGATGTACGAACTCATTCTGCCAAAAGCCCAAGTTGAAGTGGAAAATGGAAAGTGATCATTTATTAGAGCTGATGAGTGTCAGCTTTATACTGAAACAAAGAAAACAAAACCACACAGGCCTGGATGGCCTCCCCTTCAACCCCAAGATTCTGTGGCCAGAGGCAAGTGGGCCTGGGGGTAACCAGCAAGACTTAGTAACAGTTTACAAATATCCTGTCTGTTTTCAGTGGTGTTAGCTCCTTGAGGCTGGAAAACCATTTCTATGCCTTTATCTCCCCACTGCTTCTGCCCAGGATGATTCAGACACCCTTATTTGAATTATCTTCATCTGGATAATTCTCAGCTCTATCAGCCATTATCGATGTTGGGAAGGTTATTTCACCTTTTTAAGCATCAATTTCCTCATCTGCAAGTTGAAAGGTTGAGAAGTTTCTAGTATCTCTTAAGCTGGGCCTGGTTTCTAAAAGCTTTTGTTCCTATCTTCATTAGAACATAACTAGTTCTCCGGTTCAGGGTCATAGTACTGTTTATATAGAGTCCTCAAAGCATTTTAACCTGTGAGCCTTCATTTGGCTATTAAGCCTTTGGAAATGTTGAAAAGCTTAAGCATCCCACTTCTCTCTTTGCAAACCCTCCCCAGGGTTCCCACGAAGAAATATTGGGGTCCGCTCTGTGTACCATCAGCCCATTCTAGCTCCTACAGCTGACAAACATTTGTTGAACAAATCAGGTTCCCACATGACCAGCCAGAAGCCTCTGGAGAGCTTCAGAAGATTCTTTGCTGAGAGTGCCCCATGGTGATTTTGTTGAGTAATGAAGTTAAAATAATGTTTCTGTCTTTGGTAAACCACCCATTCTCACCCACTGCATGGCAGCATGGGTTTCTGCCAGGCTTTACTCAGCTTGATTGCACAAGGTTGGGCAGGTGGTGAGATGTGTATTCACTTTGCCTTCAGCTCAGCATGCTTCGGAATACAGGTTAGCATCCCAAATCTGAAAATCCAAAATCCGAAATGCTCCAAAGTCTGAAACTTTTTATGTGCTGACGTGACATTTAAAGAAAATGCTCATTGGAGCATTTCAGATATCAGATTACAGATACTCAACTGGCAAGTATAATGCAAATATTCCAAAATTCTCCCCCCTCCAAAATCTGAAATCCAAGACACTTCTGGTCCCAAACTTTTCTGATGAGGGATATTCAACCTGAACTGGCCTCTTCCAGAGGCTTTTGCGTATCCTCCCTCCATGTTATTTCAATGGGTGTGGGATAGAATCACAAATTCTGGCTGCTAGATCCCTTCCCTCACTCTTAGATGATGGCTAAAGATTGCCTAGCTAAGTATACTTTTTTTTTTTTTTTTTTTTGAGAGACGGATCCTCACTGTGTTTCCAGGCGGAGTGCAGTGGTGCGATATTGGCTCACTGCAACCTCTGCCTCCCAGATTCAAGTCATTCTCCTGCTTCAGCCTCCTGAGTACCTGAGACTACAGGCGCATGCCACCACGCCCAGCACATGTTTGGATTTTTAGTAGATACTGGGTTTCACCATGTTGGCCAGGATGGTCTCGATCTCTTGACCTCGTGGTCTGCCTGCCTTGGCCTCCCAAAGTGCTGGGATTACAGGTGTGAGCCACCATGCCTGGCCTAAGTGATACTTTTTAAAGCCTGTTTAATATTTCAAAATGAAGTTTTAATAAAGACACATGGAAAGGGATCAACAAGGGACTTGAACAAATATTTGCACGCCCATATTCAGAGCAGCATTATTCACAATAGACAAAAGGTAGAAGCAACCCAAGTGTTCATTGAGGATGAATTGATAAATAAATATTATCCAGCCTTAAAAAGGAAAGAAACTGTGACACATGCTATAACATGGATGAACTTTGAGGACATTATGCTAAGTGAAATAAACCAGACACAAAAAGACAAATACTGTATGATTCCACTTACATGAGGTACCTAGAGTAGTCAAATGTATAGAGACAGAAAGTAGGACGGTGGTTTGCAGGGGCTGAGGGAGGGATAATGGGCAGTTATTGTTTCATGGGTATATAATTTCAGTTTTGCAAAATGAAAAGACTTCTGGAGATGGATGTTGGTGATAGTTGCACAATAATGTGAGTGTACTTAATGCCGCTGAACTGTACACTTAAAATGGTTAAGACAGTAAATTTTATGTTACGAATGCTTTACCACAATGAAAAAGGATCAAGAATAATATGACAAATACCCAACACCCTTCTTCCCACTACCAGCTGAGAAATTCTATCAATTATCAATTACAGTTGATCTGTCATGTGTGTTACCTTGTCTCAATTGCATTATGTGTGTTTCTTGAGAAGCGTGATGGATGACTTGGGTAAGAGAATTCTGGGTCAAGAGAGCATTCCTTCTCCTGTTTTCTTTTCCATTTTTATTTGTTAGCTAAAGATAAACGTAGTACAATAAGTAGGAAATTAATAACCTTTCCCTGTCCTTTAAAATTAGTGTTCCTAAATCTAAAAGAAATCTTTCTAGAAACTTCTGTTTACCCTTTGTGCTCTGATGAATATGGAGAAAAGAGAAAGGGAGAGAACACTTAACTCACCAGGAGGAAGAATAAGATAAAATATTTGCAACCTCCTTCCTCCCTGAATATTGGTGTTAAATGTTTTTTTGAGGACTTGCACTGTGTCAAGTGTTGTTATATTAGTTATCTATTGCCACAATATTGATGCATAACAAATTGCCACAAAACCCCAGCAGCATACAACATTAAGCTGCTCTGTGTATCTTGCTTGCTCCAGCAGGCCAGCTGGGGCGTGTTTGAATGGTGATGGCAGAGGTGCAACAGAGCAAGTAGAAACCTATGAGTTCTCTTGAGGCCTAAGCAAAGAACCGCATACTGCCACTTTCATTTCACTTTGTTTTCTGAAGCAAATCACATGGACTGGGGAAATCTATTCTGTCTTTAAGTGAGGCACTCTGGAGTCATGTGACAAAGGGCATGGAAACTGGGAAAGGTAAAGAATTAAGGGCCTTCCTTGTGGAAAGCACTGTAGTGATTGCTCAAAGAACTAAAAACAGAATTGCCATTTGACTTAGCAATCCCATTATTGGGTATATACCAGAAGAAATGTAAATCATTCTACCATAAAGACAAATCCATGCCTATGTTCATTGTAGCACTATTCACAATAACAAAGATGTGGAATCAGCCTAAATACCCATCAACAATAGACTGGATAAAGAAAATGTGGTACTTATACACCATGGAATACTATGCAGCCATAAGAAAGAACAAGATCATGCTCCTTGCAGCAATATGGATGGAACTGGGGGCCATTATCTTTAGCAAACTAACATAGGAATAGAAAACCAAATACTGAATATTCTCACTTATAAGTGGGAGCTAAACAGTGAGAATACACAAACACATAGAGGGGAACAACAGATATTGGGGCCTCCTTGAGGGTAGAAGGTGGGAAGAGGGAGAGGATCAGAAAAAAATACCCATTGGGTACTATGCTTAGTACCTGAGTGGTGAAATAATGTGCACAACAAACCTCTATGACATGAGTTTACCTATATAACCTGCACACTGTACCTCTGAACCTAAAACAAAAGTTAAAAAAAAAAAAAAGAATTAGGACCTTAATGCAATCAGTACGCCCTAGTTACCTATGCAAAGTGTTGTAGTGGAGACATCTATGCAGTCCTTTAGACAACCCTGAAAAGTAGGTGGCATTGGCCTCATTTTGCAGTTGGAAAAAGCAAGACTCAAAGAGGTTATATGACCTATCCAAGGCCACACTGTTAGTGAGTGGTATAGTTTGGGTTTGAACCTGGGTCTGTCAGACCCCTTCCTCCATGCCACCTCTGCCAAACTCCATGCAGCACCTTGGATTACCACCTCTGGAAACATTCTGCTTTGCCTTTTGTGCCTCTATTTGCCCCTCCCACTCCCGCTCTACTCCTTTCTCTATTATATTTGATTGACTCCTGTTCTCCAACATCTGAAGTGTAAGCTGTTTCTATAATCCTGTCTTTGGCATCTTCCTGGGTTCAGTCAATGCCATGAAGCATACCATTCCCTAAGCCCAACCTCTCGGCTGGCCCTCCCTCCTTGCTGCCTTCATGTCCATTCTCAGACACTCTGTGCTGGTTACTGGTTTCTGGACTGCAAGTCACAAGCAATGTGGTTCCACCTGGCGTAGGTCATGAGGAAATACCTGTCTTGTGTAACAGGAAGTTGTACACAGGCAGGGCAGGCTTGTCAGGGCCCAGGTTTCTTTTCTGTGCCCTGCGTCTCCTGGAGTGGGCTTTGTACTGTGACCAGCAAGTGGAGCAACAGTGGACTTCCCAGTTTACATCCAGTTGGGGAAGTGCAGGGGACCTCTCTTCATTTAGATGCTCTGGGCAGACCCACCTTTGTCTCTCACTGTACCACCCTGACCTAAGACTGCCTGCCCATCCCTGAACCAATTTCTGGTGGGAGCTGACCCAGGTCTGGTGGTCTGTGGTGGAGTGGCAGATGGGACACAGTCACTGTGTCCCTAACTGTCCCTATGTGGTTGAGCAGAAGATTCTCTCCTGTCAAACTCCTGTTGCTTCTGTATTCTGCATTTTATTTGTTTTTTTTTGTTTTGTTTTGTTTTGTTTTTTAAGAACTCAACAAACCATTTGTTTTTATTTATTTTTTTGAGACAGGATCTCACTCTGTCACTGAGGTTGGAGTGCAGTGGCGGAATCATGGCTCACTGCAGCCTCCACCTCCAGGGCTCAAGCAATCCTCCTACCTCAGCCCACCCGAGTAGCTGGGACTACAGGTATGTGCCACCATGCCTGGCTAATTTATCTGTTTTTTTTTTTTTTTTTTTTGTAGAGACAGAGTCTTGCTATGTTGCCCAGGCTGGGTTCAAACTCCTGGGCTCAAGCAATCTGCCTGCCTCGACCTCCCAAAGTGCTGGGATTACAGGTGTAAGCCACTGTGCTCAGCCGTGTTCTGTATTTTAGTTGGTGGCATTACCAAACTTCACTTCCTCCCATTGACACTTCGGGGTCATTTTAATTCTTCTTTTTTCTTCATCCCCTTACTTACTTACATGTTTTGTTCTTCCTTTGTTTATGAGATGGTTGTTAAAGGCCTTTTCTGGGCTAGCCTGTAGTAATCCACAAGGAGGCCAGCTGAGTTCCTGTTCACAGAGTCTAGGATTTGAGAATCAAACAATCCCCGGCAGTGTGGGCAAGGTAAAGAGAGTATTATGCACTGGGTGCTGTGCTTTCTCACGGTTGTTATTGGTGGTGGTGGTTGCGGGGACCATAACCCTGCCTCAAAGGCAGTCAGGGAAGGTGTCTGGGAGGGGTCACATGTAAGCTGATGATTCAACCTTAGCCATGTCTATTGTTCTTCCTTAAAAAAAAAAATATTCCCGGGTTTCTGATTTGGACTCTTAATACTTCTTCCTATAAACTAGAGGTCAGCAAATGATGGCCCATGAGCCAATCTGGCACTGCCTGTTTTGTAAGTCAAGCTTTATTGGCACACAGGCACACCCATTCAGTTATATATGGTCTATAGTTGTTTTGCCACTACAACGGCAGAGTAGTTGCTGCAGAGGCCATATGGCTCACAAAGCCTGAAATATTGACTCTCTGGCCCTTTACAGTAATAGTTTGCTGAACTCTGCTGCAGACCATTAGAAAACTGAATTCCTGCCTCCTGGGAAGTTTCATCTTGCAAAAGAGATATATGTAATATATAGAAAATTTTATAATAAAGCCCATTGAGGTAAAGACATTTATGTGCTGAATACAATATTTAAGTGCTGACAAAATTATTGTTG
>NW_016821081.1:106005-110912 GCF_001698545.2 Rhinopithecus bieti
TGAAGATTAAGTTAGTCCCAATCGGGGAAGAAACTTGCATAGTGCCCTTCAATCTCAATTCTCTAAAGCTAAAAGTAGAGGGAAATCCTCTGCTCACCCGAGCCAAAGGCTGCTCCTCTGCCTCCTAATCTCTGCTCCTGGATCTACACCTCTCATGGGCAGTTGGAAATGGGAGTTGCCCCTCTCCTTAGGAGAAATGCCTCCTGCTACACACCAGTGGGTCACCTTTGCTTCTGGTTCCTACAGAATAATCTCATCACAACATCATAGTTTCCTCATCTATTGATTCATATCCATTCATTTATTTGAGTATTTACTAAATACTTGTGTGGAAAAGCTCAATTCCAACACTGGGTTTTGCAAGTACGGTGCTGAACTAGACAGGCCTGGTTCCTGGCCTCGGGTATTTTGCACATCACTACTCATTCCAAGGTGTAAAGTTGGGCTTATCCAGGCTTAAATAGCTGCATATGTTCTGGGCCAAAACTTTAGGGTCCTGTACATCCATCTTAGGTCTTCATCTTTCAAAATACCTACTCACACACACAGGATAAACACGACTGAAGTAAGACAACCAAGTATCTTTTAATTGCCATATATACATATACATACATACATATGTGTGTATGTGTATGTATGTATATGTATATGTGTGTGTGTATGTGTGTGTGTGTGTGTGTATATATATTTGGAGACAGGATCTTGTTCTATCATCAATGTTGGAGTGCAGTAGAGTAATCATAATTCACTGCAGCCTTGAAGCCATGGTCTCAAGCAATTCTCCTGCCTCAGCCTCCCAAGTAGCTGGGACTACAGGTGCACACCATGACACCTAGCTTATTTTTACATTTTTTTTGTTGTAGAGACAGAGTCTTGCTATGTTGCCCAGGCTGGGTTCAAACTCCTGGGCTCAAGCAATCTGCCTGCCTCGACCTCCCAAAGTGCTGGGATTACAGGTGTAAGCCACTGTGCTCAGCCGTGTTCTGTATTTTAGTTGGTGGCATTACCAAACTTCACTTCCTCCCATTGACACTTCGGGGTCATTTTTAATTCTTCTTTTTTCTTCATCCCCTTACTTACTTACATGTTTTGTTCTTCCTTTGTTTATGAGATGGTTGTTAAAGGCCTTTTCTGGGCTAGCCTGTAGTAATCCACAAGGAGGCCAGCTGAGTTCCTGTTCACAGAGTCTAGGATTTGAGAATCAAACAATCCCCCGGCAGTGTGGGCAAGGTAAAGAGAGTATTATGCACTGGGTGCTGTGCTTTCTCACGGTTGTTATTGGTGGTGGTGGTTGCGGGGGACCATAACCCTGCCTCAAAGGCAGTCAGGGAAGGTGTCTGGGAGGGGGTCACATGTAAGCTGATGATTCAACCTTAGCCATGTCTATTGTTCTTCCTTAAAAAAAAAAATATTCCCGGGTTTCTGATTTGGACTCTTAATACTTCTTCCTATAAACTAGAGGTCAGCAAATGATGGCCCATGAGCCAATCTGGCACTGCCTGTTTTTGTAAGTCAAGCTTTATTGGCACACAGGCACACCCATTCAGTTATATATGGTCTATAGTTGTTTTTGCCACTACAACGGCAGAGTAGTTGCTGCAGAGGCCATATGGCTCACAAAGCCTGAAATATTGACTCTCTGGCCCTTTACAGTAATAGTTTGCTGAACTCTGCTGCAGACCATTAGAAAAACTGAATTCCTGCCTCCTGGGAAGTTTCATCTTGCAAAAAGAGATATATGTAATATATAGAAAATTTTATAATAAAGCCCATTGAGGTAAAGACATTTATGTGCTGAATACAATATTTAAGTGCTGACAAAAATTATTGTTGGGAATATTAATGTGGATTTATTTTTCCCTACTTTCGCTATTTTTCTCTGCTCTTTCTCTATTCTGCAAATGAATCTCCATTATTATTATTATTTTTTTTGCCTCAGGATTTTTAGACTGACGCTTTCTAGATTTATAACTTCTAAGTTTACACTTCTCATGACACTCACTTTCTGCCCTCTGAGAGGGAGAAGAAAGGTATGGATCAGTTTGGAAAATGAAGTCTGGGTGAGACATAACCCCCTCTTTTAAAAGAATACACCTTTGCACCTTTCCTGTATTTACAAGGAAAGTGGGATTTGTTTAAATAAAGAGAAAAGTCTTTATTTGCTTCGAACAAATAGATAGGACATGCATTACTAACTTGTTTGTTTGGTGGGGTCAGCGGGGGACGTCTGCTTAATAATCTGCCCTTTTCCGGATGATGCTTATTCCTCACCCCACCAAGAAGGGACTGATTTGTTGTTTTTCCGATCCCCACACAATCATCTGCTCAGTAAGGCAGCTTTTGTGCTGTTGGGTTGTTTTCACCTCTCTGCTCTATTAAAACATTTTCTAGTTTGACCTTTTCTTTTAGACTCATCCTAACTTTTCTTAGACTTACTATAAAAATAATACATGTTTAGTGTAAAAAATTAACAAAGTCAAGTCATGGTGTAAAGAGTCACATCAAATCCCTTCCCTGAGTCATACTTCCTGGAAGAAACTTGGTTCCTGGTTATCCCTACAGATCTCTGTGTAGATATTAGGAGGAACCATAAGCAGATACAGATAGTCATTTGATCATAAAGATGTGAATTTCAAACACATAGTGGTATATCATCTTGGCATTTTTTAAAAACACAGATGGGATCATACTGTTCATGCTGTATTGTAATTTTTGTATTAGGTTGATGAGAATCTTGGAAATCTTGCCTTATCAGTTCATTTAGAGCTATGCTTCTCTTTGCTAGTCTGTGTGAAGATATACCTATGGCTTAATTAACCAGTTCCCTAATTGAAGGACATTTAGGATGATTCTGATTTTTCACTATTCTGACTAATGTAGCAGTGAACATTATGCATATATCTTTGTACATTTCATGTGAGTTATCTGGAGTATAACTTCCTGAAAGTGGAGTTGGTGTTTTCTTGATTCTTTTAACATCTTTTTTTTGAGACGGAGTCTCATTCTGTCACTCAAGCTGAAATGCAGTGGTGTGATCTTGGCTCACTGCAGCCTCAACTTCCCAAGCTCAGGTAATCATCCTACTTCAGCCTCCCAAGTAACTGGGATTACAGGCGTGTGTCGCCATGCCTGACTAACTTTTTTTTTTTTTTTTTTGTAGAGATGGGGTTTTTCCATGTTGCCCAGGCTAGTCTCAAACTCCTGAGCTCAAAAGGTCTGCCTGCCTTGGCCTCCCAAAGTGCTGGGTTTACAGGCATGAGCCAGCATGCCTGGTTTAAGACGATTTTTTTAGACTTTCTTTTTTTTTGAAGAGCTGGTCAGATGCCTCTTGGTCCCAGTTGGCCATGCTGACCATAGGGTCCTTCATCCTCTAGTGATACCACAGAAATGGACCTCAGTGGAAGTCAGGCAACCCCTCCAGGCAGATCCTGTGCAATTATAAACATTAGCATCAACTTCCCTCCTTCTATGGAATATTTCTGTGCTTGCAGCCCAGCAGGCACTGGGGACACACGCACACACGTGCACACACACACCAGTGCAGCTGAGTAGGGCTGGGAGCAAGGGGTGTGTATGAAGCCATGTGGGTACACGGAAGCCCTAGTGACCTCTTTATACCTGAAGGATAGGGGGGAGACTTGTAGTGCTTTCCAGAATTTTTAAGTAGTCAGACAAGGGAGAGAAAAGTAGGGCTGAGTTAGGGGGAGGGTGATGAGGCTGTGGCAGGTGTCAGCCTGCAAATTAGCTGTGCTGGCCTCCCTGGAAGAAATCATGGGCATTGAGCTCAGCCAAGCCAGGGCACCAGATGACAGAGTGGAGCTCTCGCCAGCCACTGACCCAAGTAATAAGAGGGCACTTGGCAAGCAGCTTCATGAGCACTGTGCCACGTGGCCATTTGTGGTTCAGGACTTGCGAAGTTGCCCAAAGTGGCTCTTTTGTTATAATGTGTTACTCCAAAGCTTATGAAGCATTCCAATGAACAGGGTCCAAATGTTATGTTTACTGCTTTGTTAAATATAAATAGTTTACCTTTGTACCTTTGAGTTTCCTTGGAAACTAATTTTTTTAAAGACAGGTTCTTGTGCTGTTGACCAGGCTGGAGTGCAGTGGTGCAATCATGGCTCACTGCAGCTTAGAACTCATGGGCTCAAGTGGTTCTCCCATCTCAACTTCCCAGGTAACTGGGACTACAGGCACACATCACCACGCTCTGTTAATTTTTTTATTTTTATTTTTTGTAGAGACAGGTTCTTGCCATGTTGCTCTGCTTGAAATTCTGCCCTCAAGGGATCCTTCCACCTTGATCTCCAATAGTTCTGGAATTATAGGTGTGAGCCGCTGCACCCAGCCTGGAAACTGCAATCTTGAAAGCAGGGATTTGGGGTTCTTTTTATTTAAAAAATTTCCATGGAACCTGTTTGCTAGTCTGGTGAAGCCTGTGGACCCCTTTTCAGTATAATGTTGATAAATGAATAAAAAGAGAACCAAATAATTACAAAGGAAACCGATTATGTTAAAATAGTTGTCAAAATGGTGCAAAAATACAAGTAAAACATATTCTTTATTATAGCAACATCCAGCAGTGGGTCAGGAAGTGATCATAATTTTGAAGTAGGGGTGAGTGTAAATGATAGTTCAAGATAACTACAACTGTGAAATGAAAATATCTATTCATGTAGTGGGATATAAATAAATTTCATAGATGCTGCTAGTACCAGTGTGGTTTGTTGCTTAGATTCACGGTGGGAATAAAGGCCAAATTTCAGAAGATAGTAAAAGATGTATTTTTCTTTCCATCTAAATTTAGGCCCCTTGAATTCTATCTACACACCCCAGTTAAGGACCTCTGCTTAAGGGGTTTAGCCTTTTAGATTATGAAGAATGAATTACAGGGATATAAACTCCCA
>NW_016821081.1:111549-128745 GCF_001698545.2 Rhinopithecus bieti
ATTCTCTAAGATTGGGCAAAACAGAAGTATCCCAGATGAGGGTCTTTAGGATTTTCTAGACCTTTGTTACAGTTCTTCAAACGTTTGTGTCTTTTTTTCTTCTCTCCTGCCCCTCATTCCCTCATCTTTTCCCCCTCCCTGCCCACTCCACCTTTAACTGTAAAAGTTAGGTGTCTGATATATTCATTTGTCAGCAGCAAAGTTTGAGAATGCCTTTAAAAATAGATATGTTAGAGGGAGTGTGTTGGATAGAAAGGAGAAATCTTGTTTATGCTCAATAAATAACTTATATTTAGAATCTTCCTTCAATTTTTCCTTTGAAATTCTGTATTCTCATTTCACTTGAATGACTCTGCATGGAGCATTTAAAAGTAGATCAAACAAAACCCTATAAATATGTTGAGTTCTTTTGGGCATTTTGCCAAAATTAGCCTTGCAGGGAAAAGCAGTGTGCTTTATGTATTGGATTTTCTCCTCTGAAAATCCAGACTCCCTCCCCTCTGGAGAGCTAGCTGCCAGGCTTGGGGAAAGTCAAGCCAGGGACACATTAGGGAAGTGTCCCTGGTATGGCCTGCTGAGGTTGGGTTATTTGGATTGAGGTTTGTGCTGAAAGGACAAAACCAATGCCTGGGACCAGCCTGAAGAAAGAGGAAAAGCAGAGGGATGTTTAGAGACGTCACTGATTTTGTGTTTTGACGTGTTTCCTTTATCTCACTCTGATGGGAAGAGAAGGCTGGTGAAAAGAAAATTAACAAAGCTGCCTTTTAACAGATTCCCGAATGTAAAGCCAAATGGAAAAAAGGGAGAGAGTCAGGTTGAAGTAAGCCCCTTGGAAAGTAGGTCTGTCTCCATCATCCCAATTTTGTATGTGAGAGAACCGAGGCAGAGAGCCGCGCAGGGGTTGCAATGCTGGGTGAGTTGGGCCCTTTGTCTCTTCTGTATTGTTAGCTCAGGGTTCTGTTTATTGTTGTTGTTGTTATTATTATTACTATTATTTAGAGGCGGAGTCTCACTGTGTTGCCCAAGCTGGGCTTGAACTCCTGGGCTCAAGTGATCCTCCTGCCTCAGCCTCCCAAAGTGCTAGGATTACAGGTGTGAGCCACTGCACCTGGCCCCGGGGTTCTCTTTATGTGCTTTAATGCGTTAAGTGAAGACCACGTATCCATGAGCAGTGAAATCAGAGCCCCTGCATCGTTTCAGATGGCTGATTCACATACCATTTTTATAAGATATGATTGAGGTAGAGGATGTTGAGTTATTTATGCTCATGGCACCAAAATTACAGATGTGTCTTCTAAAGAAATATCAGATGACAGTGTTAATGTTAAAACATCCATTTGCAGCTCCTCTTTGCGGAAACTCAGTTTATTCAATGGATGGCCCCTTTGACTATTACATTGGAAGTAGAAACTTGATTTGGGGGGGTCATATGTTAATTCACCAAATTTAAGATGGTTTTCAGTGGCTTCTTTAAATCAGGCATTAGACTCTGAAGTTCCTAGGGCTGAGGAGGGCCTGAATCAGGAATTTTCTAGATATATGGCACCTGGGTCTACATAGGGATCTAGAGTGGCGCAGTGGCATTGTCCTAACCATCATAAGGCAGATGTCGGTGTTGGTGAGTGAGCTGAATTAGTTGACACAGATGTGCATGAAAGAGCTGAGAGGTGTCAGGGTTGAAAAGATGGAGACAGACAGCAATTGGCACTCACAGATAACAAAAATACAATGGAAGGAGGACAGTGCTAGAGAAAGGCAATGGTTATTAGGGGAACCCAGAGAAGGGGCCCCCATGGCTGAATGAATGAGCATGTATGTGTGTGTGTATGTGTGTGTTCCCATGAGTGAGGGTGAGCTCAGAAGATGGACACCACAGGGCCCCTCCTCCTAGAGAGAGATGGCTGTCTGGGCTGTTTAGGCTGGTGGTGTCTGGCCAGGGAAGATGACCTTGGCTTGGTCACTGATGGAATAGTGTGGGCCTCCTCAGGGTTCTGTAACAGTATCTGATCAGAATAATGACTAATGTGGGCTACAGATGTGGAGCCCTGTTTCTGAGCTCACACCTCCTGCTGTGTTCACAGACCAGCCACAACCAGTTGTCATTGGGAGGTCCGAGGCCCCTTGTCATTCAGCCCCATGAAAAGCACCTTTCTTGCTGATTGAATTGATATTTATTTCTTTCAAAACACCAACTCACTTTACTATTAATGTAATTAAAGTGTGATTGGAAGGATAAGTTTCATAATACAAGGTAATTATTTTAATAGGTGACTGTGATGTTTTTAAAAAGCGATTACAGTGTATTACACGCTCTTTGTGAAAACAAATTGATATTGTAGAAGCATTTAAATGAGTTTCTACCCTTCCCCCAACCTGCCTCCCCTGCCACTGCTACCTTGGGGTATAGCCTTCCATAGCATTTTCTGTGCTTACACAAGTGTGTCCGTGTACATATACCCCCTTTCTCTCATTCATTTGTATCTTTTTTTGAGACATTCTCTTACTCTGTTGCCCTCATTCATTTAATTGTATTAGACCTTCATATATTAGTTGAATGTTGAATGGATTAATTAATTTATTTATGAACATTTGTTGAATGTATACTCTGTGCTAGGTTCCGAGTTATCAGGAGTATCTAAAATACTACATGCTGCTTAGAGTTATGAGTGTGTGTGTGTGTGTGTGTGTGTGTGTGTGTGTATTTATAAAATTGGGATCATAGTATACATATTACGTGATTTAGTCTTTTAGTGTACTATGGACACCTTTTCACACTGGTACGCATCGAGCTACTTGTTATATTTAATGGCTGCCTGGATATACCTTCCCCTCCCAGTAGACATCCACATTTCACATGTAGATCTTTGTGCATATATGCATTTGCTATTAGAAACAATGCCGTCCTGAACCTTCTTATACATATATCTTTGCCTACTTAAAACAAATGTTTTCTGTCTTTTAAGAGGACCGAACATAAAATCAAATATACATCATTTCTTGTTCATATATAGCCCTGTTCTACCGTTTAGTAAGGTTAATTCACAGGGGGGCATAAGTTTGTAAGAGGAAAGCAGCTAGAGGAATAGAATAGCATTGTTTAGTATTACAGATGCTTCAGACTACAAGGTTGATGGAGAATGAGTTGGTCAATTAATTGACCAACTTTGACACACCAACAAGACTGTAGGGTCTACCATCTTTCCATCTCTATAGCATCAACAATTCCAGATGGCATTGACTTTTGTTTGTTTGGTTTGTTATATATATACATTTTTTGTTTTGTTTTATTTTGTTTTGAGGCATGGTCTGTGTTGTCCAGGCTGGAGTGCAGTGGCACAATCATGGCTCACTGCAGCCTTGACCTCCTGGGCTCAAGCAATCCTCCTGCCTCAACCTTCCAAGTAACTGGCACTGCAGGTGTGCGCCACCATGCCTGGCTAATTTTTAAATTTTGTGTAGAGACTGGGTCTTGCTGCCCTGTTTAATACCATGTTGAAGCTTTAACTCTCCCTCTACCTTTCAGGATGTGGAATTCATTAGTTCATTCATTTGTCAAGAATGGATTGAGTGTCTACTCAAATAGAAACTGAGCTAAGTGCAGGTATCAAGGACAAGAAAAGGTCATTGGCCCTCAAAGGAGGCAACAGACATGTCAACTGACAATTGTTCAGAGTATGTGTCCATGTCTGCTTGTTAGCCTCTCCTTCTCTAGGTGTGTAATTCTTTCCACTGTGTTTTTCCAGCTGTGTCTTTCATTCTTCTGCTGGGCCATCTCCTGCTTCTGGGACCCCTCCCCATTGCCATTCTGCATGTTTCTGACACCAAGCCCTTCTCCCTGGATCACTGTCCTCATCACATCTTGTTCTATGCTTCTCCATCCAGAAACCTCCTCTGGTTTCTCATTGCCCACAAAATAAAGTCCTCATCCTTCGCTTGGCATCCAGAGTCCACTAGAAGTTCACTCCTAATCTGCTTTCCTGGTATCATCTTGGGTTGGTGGAAGAAGAGAGCTGAAGACCACAACTTATTTAACCCGTGTACCCTGGACAAGTTATCCAGGCTTGCTGTGCTCATCATAAAGATGGGTCCAGCATGCTGAACCTCCTAGAGTTGACCTGAGGACATGAGGGAAGGCCTGTTACGTGCCAAGCGTGGTTCCTGGCATGTAGCAGTCACTCAGTGTTCATTTCTTTCATTTCCAAGATTAAGGTGATTTTTCTTCTGTGACTTTTGGTGTTATCTGCCTCCCTTCCTACCCTCTGTGGCTCAAAGGCTCTAATAAATGGTTCTCTACTAGTTCTACATTTTCTCTTATATCCTGCCAAGACTTGGGAGAGAATGAGCACTGGCATAGCTATACCCACTTTTCAGATGCCCTCTGCCTTTGAAGTAGCAGGCAAATGGATTTCCTGTGTTCTGCTGTGCAGAGATGTTGATTATACACGTCCCTATGAAAATCAAGCAGGTTCATCTCCAGGGACCACACAATGCTGGTTAGTTAAATATTATACATTTCCACTGCAACAGTCCAGGTACAGCCAAGAGGGGTTTGTAAAGAAACACCCACAAGGTCCTTTTATTTGGAGTGCCATTGGCTTCTGAAGTGTCCTCCTCTTCCTGTGAGTTGCATTATGTTGAAACAGGATGACGAGTGGAAATGTTTCCAGTAAAGAGTATGATGCAGGGGTTCTGCAAGATCAGTAAATCTACCTTCTCTTCTCTTGTACTCAGAATCTACTGGACACCCCAAGTAAAAATGTGTGAATCTATACATTTAGTTAAGTTTGTATTGTTTTCTCCATCCTGAGATAGGAAACATGGCTTCTTGCATAAATCGAAGTTTCCAACTCAAGAACAGCCTTTTAAAGAAGCTGGCATGCCGCTCAGTAACTGGGGAGTTGCTGACCCCGCCACCCCTGAGCCCCTGGCACCCAGCAGCGTTTGTTAGTGAATCATAGCAGAGACCTCCATCTTCTCCACTCCCCTGCCCCAACCCAGGAACACATTTCCAGAGCTAGAAACTACTTAGTGCAACTGTTCCAAAGGTCTGTGAAATAAACATCACAGCACAGCAGCATTCACCTGTGCTAAATACTATTGTCAGATATTTAGAAGTCTGGGTTCTCTCCCTTGTGGGAAAAGACACTGAATGTAGGACCTGAAATAACCTGATCCTGGAAAAGTCCCATTTGTTTTTGGCCTGATTCTCTTCTTTGGGCAACAGATCTGTCTAGATGTCTCTGGACCTTGGCTGCACATTAGAAGCACATGGGGGTCTTTTAAAATCCAGATGCCCAGGCTGCACCCCAGACCAATAATGACATTTGAATCTCTAGAGGTGGGGCCCAGACACTGGTTCCCTTTTCCCCTTAGAATTTTTAATCAGAAAAAATTTTAATGTACAGAAAACTTGAAACAATAGTATAATGAACACCCACCTAGATTTACCAATTATTAGCATTTTGTCACATTTGCTTTCTATCTCTATCCTTTATCCAGTCTCCACACATACTCTTTTTGATTTCTTCTTTTAATCATTTAGATTTTTAGTGTTTTATTTTATTTTATTTTATTTTTAAGACAAGGTCTCACTCTGTCTCCCAGGCTGCAGTGGTGTGATCACAGCTCACTGCAGCCTTGACCTCCCCAGGCCCAGACAATTCTCCCACCTCGGCCTCTGGAGTAGCTGGGACCCCAAGCACATGCCACCATGCCAAGCTAATTTTTCATTTTTTTATAGAGACGAGGTTTTGCCATGTTGCCCAAGCTGGTCTTGAACTCCTGGGCTCAACTGATCTTCCTGCCTTGGCCTCCCAAAGTGCTGGGATTACAGGTGTGATTCACTGAGCCTGGCCTGATTTTTTTCCTTAAATGGTTTGAAAATAAATTACAAGCATCAGGACACTTCATCCCTAAATACTTAAGAATGTATCTCCTAAGTATGAGGACATTCTTCTAGGTAACTGCAATAGAATTAACACACTCCGGAAATGTAACATTAACATGCTATTATCTAGAATTAGTTCATATTCAAATTTCCCCAGTTTTCTCAATGTTTTATAGCCTTTTAAAATACATAATTCAATTAGAGATCATACATTATATTTAGTTGTCATATGTCTTTACTCTTTTAAATCTAAAATAATTCTCTAGCCTTTTAAATATCTTTTGTGATATTTACTTAAGAAAAAAATATTTCCGTGCCTGACTTATTTCACTTAACATAATGACCTCCAGTTCCATCCATGTTGCTGCAAAAGACAGGATCTCGTTCTTTTTTACTGCTGAGTAGTAGTCTATTATACCACATTTTATTTTCTTTTAAAATAACTTTTATTTTAATTTTGTAGGTACATAGGTATATATATTTACGGGATACATGAGATATTTTGATGGGGCATGCAGTGTGTAATAATCACATCATGGAGAATGGGGTACCCATCCCCTCAAGCATTTATCCTTTGTGTTACTAACAACCCAATTATAGTCTTTTAGTAATTTGAAAATATATGATTAAGTTGTTACTGACTGTATCATCCTGTTGTGCTATCAAATAGTAGGTCTTATTCATTCTTTCTAACTATGTTTTTTATACCCATTAACCATCCCCATCTCACCCCTGACCCACTCCCACTATGCTTCCCAGCCTCTGATAACCATCCTTCTATTCTCTGTGTCCATGGGTTCAATTGTTTGGAGTTTTAGATCTTACAAAGTGAGAACATGCGATATTTGTCTTTTGGTGCCTGGCTTATTTCACTTAACATAATGACCTCCAGTTCCATCTATGTTGTTGCAGATGACAGGATCTCATTCTTTTTATGGCTGGGTAGCATTCCATTGGGTATATGTACCACAGTTTCCTTATCCACTTTTCTGTTGATGGACACTTATGTTGATTGTATGTCTTTGCTACTGTGAATAGTGCTGAGGTAACCATGAAGAGCTAAAAAAGTTGATCTCATGGAGGTAGAGACTAGAGAGGTTGGTTACTGGATACAAACATACAGTTAGATTGAAAGAATAAGTTCTAGTATTCAATAGCAGAGTAGGGTGACTATAGTTGACAACAATGTATTGTATATTTCAAAATAGCTAGAAAAGAGGACTTGAAATGTTCCCAATACATAGAAATGATAAGTGCTCAAGGTGATGGGCACTCAAATACCCTGACTTGATCACTACGCATTCTATACATGGAACAAAATATCACACGTACCCCATAAAAATGTACAAATATTATGTATCAATAAGATTTTTTTTTTTTTTGGCTAGGTGTGATGGCTCACTCTTATAATCCCAGTACTTTGGGAGGCTGAGGCAGGAGGATCATTTGAGCCCAGGAGTTTGAGACCAGCCTAGGCAACATAGCGAGACCCCGTCTTTACAAAAAATACAAAAATTAGCCATTGTGGTAGCTTGCATCGGTAGTCCCAGCTACCCAGGAGGCTGAGGTGGGAGGATCGCTTGAGCTTGGGAGGTCGAGGCTGCAGTGAGCCAAGATCATGGCTCACTGCAGTCTCCCAGGTTCAAGCGATTCTCCTGCCTCAGCCTCCTGAGTAGCTGAGACTACAGGAGTGGGCCACCATGCCCGGCTAATTTTTGTATTTTTAGTAGAGATGGGGTTTCACTATGTTGGCCAGCTGGTCTCAAACTCCTGGCCTCAGGTGATCCTCCCGCCTCAGCCTCCCAAAGTGCTGGGATTACAGGCATGAGCGACCACACCTGGCCAGATCAGTTTTTGTAAACTGCTCCTCATTTTAAATTTGCATGCTTGTTTCCTCGTGGTTGGATTTAGGTAAATGTTGTGGCAGAAGTATTCTATAGGTGATGTTATAGAAGTATTCTATAGGTGATGATGTTCTATAGGTCCTTCTCAGTGCAGCCTATCAGGAGGCACATGATGTCAATTTGTCCTGTGATTAGCAATGTTAACTTGGATCACTTGGGTAAGGCTATATCTGCCAGCTCTCTTCATTCTAAGGGGACCCTTTTCCTTTTGTAACTGTGGGGAGATAATAATCTGTGGGGAGATACTTTGAGATTTTGTAAATATCTTAATCCCCAACAAGCTTTCGCCCAGTGGTTTTAGCAACCATTGATTCTTCCCAGAATCAATTATTACTATGATGGTTATAAAATGACTTTGTCTATTTCTATCATTTCTCTATTTGTCAACGTTCTTTTGTTTAAAAAAGAGAAAAAAGGAGCTTTCACTTCTCACCCCGTAACTATCTATCTGATCTTCTTTAGCTAGCTATCTAGCTACCCGTTGAACATATCAATATGGACTCATGAATTTTTGTAGTGAATAAATTATAACAAATTCCCTCAGTACCTACTGTATTGTCCCAACTTTGGCCAGTGGAAGCCCTGTCTAGCTGACTTCTGTGTCCTTTTGAAATTATCCCTTAGATGTTTGAGTACTTCATGAATTTTAGCACAACCAGATATTTTAGTCTCACTTTGTATTTTCTTTGCTCTAGGCTTAGAAGAAGCCATTTTTCTATGGAGACCTAGTTCCTCTGGGGCTGCTATTTAGGAAGGCATCAGTAGTTTAGTGAAAACTCCCTAGGCGATTTCAATATGCAGCAAAGAATAAGAGACATAGATTACAGTCTTTCAAGGGGACAAGGGGAGACCACCTGTTCCCACAAGGTGTTTTTTTTTTTTTTAATCGTCTGTTATTTGTGGTACTGATTTGTTGCTGAGATTTAGATTTTCATGAGTGTTATTCAAGAGATAGCTTTACATGCAGGTCCCTGGTTCCAACCCCAAAGAATGAGTTCAGTAGTTCTGCCCTGCATTTTAACAGTCTGGTGCAGGTGGTCCCCAGGCCATACCTGTAGAAAATGCCAGAAGTAACCCTGGAAACTGGGAATTAGGGGTTTCTTTTGATTTTCCTCTTTTGCTTTTTATCAGTGGTTTCTCCCTTTCAATATGATTTCAGAATACTGCTACATTCCCCAGGTATGTGGTAAGGATCTAGTTGATTAATTTGATGGATTATTTGAAAATATTAGATGATTTAAACCCTTGTAGCTTTACTCTTGTTCCATCATGGGGAATTGGGGATGTTCAAAAAAAGAGGTGGGGGGGTGGGGGTGGGGGTGGGGGTGGCGTGGGGGTGGGGGTGGAGGCGGGAAGCTCTATTAATGTTGAAGTTTTCCAGTTGACCCCAAAGACTTTTTTCATCCAAGTACATTATTCTGTTTTTAGATAGTTTTTCGATGGACACTGAATGATTTCGGCCTGGCCTAAATTTCACATGCTGTAAGATCCTAGGATGTAGCCTGTAAAATATAGATGTTATGTGTCTGTTTTGGTGGAACTGGGCTCATGACACCGTAGTCAGTTTCTGCTATTTCTCTTTATCTGAGAGGCAGGTTGCATTACGTTCCCATCTAACCAGCTTTATTTTATTAAATCTGGGGCTGTAGGGACCAAGTGGCCCAGCAACTATAAGCAAAAGCCTCCTGATTTGTGGTTTTTCACTTCCCTGGTTCCACCCTTTCAAACAAATGCCATGTTAGTGTAGCTACTTCCTCCGTCCTGTGATCTCAACACCCAGTACTGAGAATGCTTTAAGAACAGTCAGATGTGGGAGGGAGATAGTGCTTCTGGAGGCTTGCATTGCCTGGTTTGAAATCCTCTGGTACAATACGGTGAATCTTCGAACTTAAGTATAATATAAACTTAAAAAAAAAAGAAAAAAGTACGCCGGGATTTCTATTGGTGATTAAAGTCACAGCTCCTGCTGCTACCCCTGTGCTATGTTGTCTACTGTTCATCATGAAAAGAATGCCACCTTCAGTTTAAAAAGGAATAAGTAGCCCATGTCTTTAGACACGCCCACAAAAAAAAAAAAAAAAAAACAAAAATACGGTGATCTCTATGTGCCTCCACGGTCTTCTTGTCTGTAAAAAGGGGGTTAGTAATCTACCCCGGAGGTTCAGTGTGAGGATTAAATGGGGTAGCATATGTAAAGTGCTTAGCAGTCTATGGCACATAGTAGGTGCTCAATAAATGTTACTATTTTATTAAACAGTAAGTGGTCACAAATGAAAGGTGACCATGGGGTGTAGTGAGAGAGTTGAGGGTGTGCTGTCTCAGTTATCATTAGATCGGCTATTGTGATATCACAGTGCTTGTGATCAACTAACCCTTATTTCACTTAATGCAGTTGTTCCCCCCTTATCCGTGGGGGCTACATTTCAAGACCCCTAGTGGATGCCTGAAACCGTGGATAGTGCCAAGCCCTATATATACTTTGTATTTACCTATACATACATATCTATGAGAAAAATTAATTTATAAATTAAGCGCAGGAAGAGATTAACACCAATAAAAAAACTAATAATAATATACAACACTAACAATATACTATAATAAAAGTTATGGGAATGTGTTCTCTTTCTCTCAAAATATCTTATTGTACTGTACTTAGTTAGCCTTCTTATGATGGTGTGAGATGATAAAATGCCTACATGATGTAATGAAGCGAGGTGAATGATATAGGTATTGTGACGTAGTGTTCGGCTACTATTGACCTTCTGATGATCTGTCAGAATGAGGATCATCTGCTTTGAGTGATCCTGGATCGTGGAGTCACAATGCTGTCTGTGGTTGGATATAAGGAGCAAACAGTATCAGTGACTCAGGGGCAGGGAACATCTACAGCGTGGAGACACTGGACAAATGGATGATTCACATCACAGACAGGATGCAGCAGGATGGCATGAGGTTTCATCACACTACTCAGAATGACATGCAATTGAAAAGTTATGAATTGTTTATTTCTGGAATATTCCACTTAATATTTTTGGACCTCAGGTGACCACAGGTAACTAAACAGAACGTGGAACTGTTGATAAGGGGGGACTACTGTAAAAATTCCACGCTTAGTTCATTTGGACATGAAGGTGGTGGCTCAAACTAAGGGATTCCAAACCTCAGGCATAGGCAAGTCGTAAGTTTTTTTCCTTTAGTTTATGTGAGCTATTGAAATGAGGTGGCATTGTCCTCTCCTTACCTCTTTAAGGAAGGTCAAGACTCACTAGTAAAGATCAGTGAAATTCCAGGAAGAGGGAAAAATTACAAATGACTTTCTCAGACTTCCTTAAGTTTAAGATGGATGAATACAACAGAAATACAATTTCTCCCAACTTCAAGCATCCCCCTTGAACTGGGTTGTGTAGGTCAGGTGGTACTGACAAATTCAAATCCGTGACAAACTATAGTTGAGGCCTCGAAAAGCAGCATTCCAGGAGTTTGGGGCTCTCTGTAATGAGAGATCCATGGCAGAGACCTAAGTGACATGGTACAGTGTTGTAGGAAGCAGTTGAGTATAGATTGCAGAGAATTTGGCACAAAATGTGAATTGAATTAGTTTATCCAGCACTAGAGAGAGAACTATGAACTTAGGCTAAGGAAATGCTGCCACTTACTAGCTTGGTGACCTGGGGTAAGTCATTGAGTCCTGGATTCCTCATTTGCAAAATGATTGCCCATTCTGGCTTTTATTTTTTAACTCATGTGGTTGGCAGGAGGAGAGGATGATGGATATCGGAAGTGATTGTGAGCTATCCCAATGCGAGGGCGAATGACTGTGCTTGGCGTCAGGTCAGGTGATCTTTACCACCAGCCATCTCTGGGTCCCTCCCTGTGCCCTCTGTAGGGCTTGCTCTTCTTGGAATGTTGGCAGTGAGCTTTATAGGACTTTATGCCACCAAAAGAGTGACAGTCATGAGGCTTTTAAGAAGGATAGACTAGCCTGGCAGAGAGAAAGTAGCGAAGGCATCATTCTTCTGACACCAGGCAGGCCTTTATGGAAGTCCGATGCAGAGATTTAGTTTAAGAGCAGCCTGATTATTCTGTTTCAGGTCCTACATCCATTGGGTTAGTCTTTTCTCTAAGAGTAGATCACTCTCCTTTGCCATTTGTGCAGTGTTGGATCAGATGCTACTTTTTACAGAGGGTTTTTTTGAAGATATGAACTTACATACAACTGTAAGTTTTATGGCTTCAGCTAACACTAGATCTTCAGATGGTGTTGTTTTAAGTCACTTTGGTCAGGACTTTGACTTCTGTGGTTGTGAGTGTTGGTTTTCAGACGTTTGTCTTTTCACTTGTTTCATGTTCAGATTTGTGTCTGCAGAGTTTGCTTTTAACATAACATCTAGCAAATGAAAGCCCTTTAAAGATTGGTAGTAGAACTTCATCTTAAGAAGTGTCTACAGGGCCAGGGGAGTTGCAGGGGTCAGGAATGGGGTACCAAGATTGCTTTGTAATCTAGACTTTCTTTGCTAGAGTGAGAAATCCATATCTTTTTTTGGTACAGAGTACTTGATTTGCCTTCCATTGTGTGGGAAGCCATGGAATAGTGGTGGTGTTCTTTGCATCGGAATACCCATTCCTCCTGACCTTCCTCCTTGGAAAAGCAAGTTGGATTGGGCCCTCTGTCCTAGGGAGAGCCAAGCCCTCCTTGGGGTTGCACTACTTAGCCTATTGACAGTGCCATCAGCACCTAGGAATTGGCCTGGAAGCGCTGTGTTTGTTCTTAAGACCCAGAGGCTTGTAATTTTGCACAAAAGGGTGGAGAATGTTTGTGGAGTCACCAAAGATGTGATTAGACAACATATCGATTCTGAACTTCTGCCCTCTTCCCTCTATTCAACTCTGTTCTTGCTTAGTGAGGTACAGGCGAGAAAAATGGAACAGAGGGAACTAGGCTGCCGGCTTTTGAAACATATTGATCAGGGCACACATCCGATGTAGCACAGAGACCTTCCCCTTTTTATGATGTCATCCTGCATCGGGGCCTTAATGTGCCCTGTGATCACCTCTGCATGGACTTCCTTTCTCAGAGAAAAGATTAGAAAAGGAAAAGAATCCCTGTAGGCAGTGCCCAAAAATAATTTAAGCATTTCTAAATGTGTTTCTTTGAAGTCATTGATCCCTTTGGTTTTCTAGGCCATGCAGTGGCATGAAGGAATGGTGTGAGGCGGTCAGCCACGAACGACAAACTTCTGAGCAATGTCGGTCTCACTTCCTATCTCCCATCCGCCTCCCTGGCTTGGGCTTCCACTGCTGTCTGTCTGTCTGTCTGTCTGTCTCACCCTCACCCCTATACATGTTCTTTCTCCACATAGTGCACATCTGTGGTGTGGATGTGCTGTGGACAGTTGTGTCTGTACTTGAACCAGCTCTAAGCCAGGGTCTCCCAGATGGGCCACGCTGGGTGAGTGAGATGTTGTAACCTTGAGTGTCCTCTGGTCGAGTGAAGTGTGGCCCTGACTCTTATCTTGATTTGTCTGGCTTGGTTCTGTGTAAGCAGCCAGGGATCCTGTTAATGGATCCCCTGGGACAGAGGGAATAGTACAGAAGTGGATTTGTTGAATCCTGTGGGGCATTTGAAATGGTACCAAGAGCAGGCTGAAATCTAATCAGCCTTCACTTATCAGGCTTGAGTTCCCGTATGTTGAAAGGGTGATGATTAGTAAGAAAAAGGCCAGGATACTTTATCTTTCCTTTGCACATTTAGAAAAATCCCCTCTGCCTTGCTAGCATTAGAAGCAGACCATTCTTTTTTCTCTACCACATCACATCAGCTTCCATTAAAAATCAACAGCAGCAAATATAAAGCCCCACCCATGGAAAACCGTTTAAGGCAACACTGTGCTCCAGTGCTTCAGGGGTGGGGTATTTGCCTTCTGCACCAATGGATCGGTTTCTCATATCCATGCCTTTCTGACCCAGCAGCTTTTAAAAGACCAAGAAGCATTGCTCTGCTTTCTACTGCCTCTCTCTAAGAGACCAGGGCTGCCGTGCCTCTAGCCATGTCCCAGAGAGCATATTTGAGACAAGTCAGCTTAATTTGCCTGCATGCCTAGGAAGCCTCTCTTTAAAAATCTAATTTGGGGAGAAGAGCTGTCTCTAAATATTTTGCTTTTCCCATCCAGGCGAGCGACGGAGGCGCCGGTGCCAGGTGGCTTTCAGCTACCTGCCCCAGAATGACGACGAACTTGAACTGAAAGTTGGTGACATCATAGAGGTGGTAGGAGAGGTAAGCAACCCGGCCGGGCAGTGCAGTGGCCTCGAATGGGCTGTCATAGTCACTGCTTACCCACCCATGAAAACGCCTTGCTGCAGACTCACAGGCTGTTTGGTCTTGAAATTAGGGATCCTCTAGTTGAGTCTCCTGTCTGAGAAAATGGCTTTCCCCAGAGGAATGCCCCCAGGCCAGCTGAGTTCAAACCTGGGGCCATTGGAAAGCATTGTCTCTGACACAGCTTACTAAATACCTCTGAATTTCCAACCCGGTGCCACCAAGTTTCTCTTCTACTTGAATTCATCATAGACTCTGGGTATCCAGAGTGACCCAGATCCATCTTTAGAGCATGAATTTAGTATTCATTGTGGGGAACATTGTGGATTTAGAGGGCAAAACAAAAAGGAGTGACATTTCTTAGAAGACGTAGTATGTAGCAGATGTGACAAGGTTCTTAAGCCTGTGACATAGTTTATTGTGCGGGATGAGGAAGGAGGATCAAGAGACCCTAGAAGAGGCAGGGTTGACGACCAAGCCTGGTCCCTGTGACTGGAGACCCTCACTCTTCCTGCTGTACCACATTCTCTTGTTCCTGCTAGTGAAATGTCCCTCCAGATTCCCTTAGGCCCAAGGGATCCTGGGTTTTAGGCTTAGAACCTTATCATTCATTCTGATTCAACAGTTGTATCTATATGTAGAAACACAGTTTTCTAATTGCTTGTTGTTTGCTGATGCCCTCTGACCTTACAGAAACCCACAATTCATAGAAAAGGAAGCTAGAAGTTGAGGAGGACCTTAAGGGAACTGTCATGTGGGTGGAAGTGGCAGGGGTGATGCTAGAAGCCAGATTTCCTAACTCATACATAACCTAATGTGAGCCTGTGTCAGAGTTTTATTTAACTCATTAATGAAGGGATCTGTAAGATGGTAAGGCTGGCCTGAAGAGAATTGTGAAAGAACAAAGATAATGACTGAAAAAAAATATTTAAGATTGCTAAGTTACATGCAAAACTACATAGTGCCCTATAGTGCAATAAAACTGTAACCTTTGAGGTTATCTTTTCTAGGGGACAAATCCTTTGCATTTCTGCTCGTCAAAATTTATTTTTGTTACTACCTGGCAGGAATCATTTGCAGTGCTCTCAGTTTTCACCAGTTAACATCCACAGTAACAGAGTTGTAAACTAGCCTCATAAATAGTAAATAGTGTGCCAAGCAGAGATACATGTCCCTCCAGAAGCAATTAATGGGGTCCCGAGTGTGGCACTGGGAGGGCACGCAGGAACCCATTTTACCTACTTCCAAATTTTGGATAATTAACATGCCATTCATCCATTTTTACCCCTGGTGGCAAGCAGGGCACATAGGAGACATTTACTGAAAGTTGAATGAGTGAAAAAAATGAATGGACAGCAGAGAACATTTATTTCAGTGGTAGAATGACACATGTCTTAAGGCTGTAACCATGGAAAGAGATGCCAGAAGAAAAAATAAACAGATGTGACTAATAAGAAAAGTGGTTAAGATTTTGGTATGATTTGAAGCTAGTCCAGCTAAAGAAAGACAACAATAAATAGGAAAACATTTGCAATAAATTATGACAAAAGGTATTATATCTGTAGTATGTGAAAATATTAGGAAGCTATTATAACAATGATAAATGATAGATAAATTCGCCATAAACACAGAACCCAGACGGAGAAAAATAACCACAAGAAAATGTTCTGCTCGGCTGTTAATTAAATAAATACAAATTAAGACAATAATGGGTTTTTACTTATGAAAATCCTAAGAAAATATTTAGTGGTAAGGCTGTTGGCAAGGCATAGAAGAACTGGTGAATTTGTATGTCTGTGTTATCCTTATATGAAGCTATTTGGCAAGGTATGTCAAGAGCTATAAATATCTGGATAACACTTTTTGACTCAGTGATCTCATTCCTGAGAATTTATCCACAGAAACTGATTGATGAAGGAAGAAACATGTGAAACGTGTTAATTACAGCAGTATTTGTGATAATGAAAATAATCAAGAAGGAAAATTAAGGTGTATTTTCCAGGTATAACATTGTGAAGCCATTAAGATGGTAAACACAGGTTTTTAAATATGTATTTGTTGTGATACTTTGCATTGTAATTATCTGTTATAGTCTACTAAGCTGAGAGCTTTTCAATGGCAGGGACCTGATTTTATCTATTTTATATTTGTGGTACCTGGAATAGTGCCTGAAACCTAATATGCATTTTAATAAATGCTTGCTAAATAAGTAAGTGAATCAATGGAAATACAAAAATAGTTTTTTTGCAAATTGAACAAATCAGAACACAAAACTGCATACACTAGGATAAAACCATGTAAAATATATCTATATGCTTGTGATCAAAGACTGAATTGGGAACAAGAATTGAAAATGCTTCTGTCATAGAAGATGACTTTTCTTTTAATGTTGTAATAATGCATTAAGAAAAACCACAAGTCAAGACAAGGAAAATGATTAATACATTTCTCAGAAATATTGCCCACTTTTGCCTGCCTATTAGCTGCAGAGAAACTGAATGTTGATTGCATAAAGGAGAGAGAGGAGCGCTGTCAGAGCTGTTACTGGATTTGCCTAGAGGCTTATAGGGCTTTGCCACCATCTACAATACCAGCCTCCTTTCTATTATTCACTGACAGCTAAATCCTGCTCGTCATTCTGGACTTGCTTCAAGTAGGAAAAAGGAAAAAATAACCATATAGTCTATGATATTTACATAAAACAAAACGTGTTTTGTTGGCCTTTTAATCCAAAGTTTTAAAATATCATGAAAAATTCCCCATTGTTCCAGTTTACTTGTTATATTGCAGAGACTGGGCCCTTGTCACTGTATAATATAAAATCTGTCCTTTTCTCTTGTAGTGAATGTTATATAAATGCTAATGATAGCTCTTTTCTAATTCCACTGATGATTAAAAATAAACAGAAAAAGGCAATAAAGAAAAACCCCTAAATCACAGAGACAGATCAAGGCAAGAACATAATAGTTTTGCAATACTGTAGGATTAATCTATTAATAAAATATAACATGTATTGTATATGTATAATATTTTTATTGATTAATAGATGGATTTCTCTAATTTTGCTGTACGCACACACACACACACAC
>NW_016821081.1:129177-130824 GCF_001698545.2 Rhinopithecus bieti
GGAAAATGATTAATACATTTCTCAGAAATATTGCCCACTTTTGCCTGCCTATTAGCTGCAGAGAAACTGAATGTTGATTGCATAAAGGAGAGAGAGGAGCGCTGTCAGAGCTGTTACTGGATTTGCCTAGAGGCTTATAGGGCTTTGCCACCATCTACAATACCAGCCTCCTTTCTATTATTCACTGACAGCTAAATCCTGCTCGTCATTCTGGACTTGCTTCAAGTAGGAAAAAGGAAAAAATAACCATATAGTCTATGATATTTACATAAAACAAAACGTGTTTTGTTGGCCTTTTAATCCAAAGTTTTAAAATATCATGAAAAATTCCCCATTGTTCCAGTTTACTTGTTATATTGCAGAGACTGGGCCCTTGTCACTGTATAATATAAAATCTGTCCTTTTCTCTTGTAGTGAATGTTATATAAATGCTAATGATAGCTCTTTTCTAATTCCACTGATGATTAAAATAAACAGAAAAGGCAATAAAGAAAACCCCTAAATCACAGAGACAGATCAAGGCAAGAACATAATAGTTTTGCAATACTGTAGGATTAATCTATTAATAAAATATAACATGTATTGTATATGTATAATATTTTATTGATTAATAGATGGATTTCTCTAATTTTGCTGTACGCACACACACACACACACACACACATTTTTTTTCTCTTTTTGCCCTGACAGATAAGCCTTAGGAGGATTTTGAATTTACAGACTAGTTTTTTTGAAAGAGTTGAATCAAGTAGGGAATCCTAAAGTCCTAAAACATCTGCCTTAATATCTAATTTTAGCTTAAAATATCAAAATGAATATTTGTTCATCATTTATCAATACAATCTTATGACATAGGGCCAAGGCCACTTCCCTAAATATTGGTTTGCTGGTGTGAGTTCCATCTATCTCTGCATCCATGGTGCATCCTCTATGATTCCCATTGGGTTCCTTCTCAAGTTCTAGAGCCGCACCCCCCCCACCCCTCACCCCTTACCTTCTTTAGTTGTCTCCTTCACACCAAATTTGGCAACGGTTTTTTTTTAAACCTTCAGATCATTACCTTTATCCTTCCTCACCACCAATTCTTTCTCTTCACACCTGTATATTTTTGTGCAATTTAACCAAATGTGTGCTACCAATAATGAGCAAGAGACTTAAGCAGGTTTAGGTAGAAACAACTTTGACCCTTGGTCGGGTGAACAGCTTACTCATCTGGCAGGAGCCAGTTTACCAGCCCTGACTGCTCAGCCTGAGCCAGCCTCCAAAGCATGGTTTAGGGAAGGAAGGGAGTGCTCAGGGCAGTGTGGGCATAGTGGAGTTGGCAAAGCAAGGTGCCTGCCAAGAAAGCACCTGCCATGCTTCTAGCTCCTGGCTGGAGAGTGATGGTTGTGCTATGAAAAGAAATCATCGTTGTGAACCCAAAGGAACCAGACTGCCAATTCAAAAGGAAAGTAGCAGGCTGTGAATTCCTGGATTGATATTTTTAAAGAAATCATTGTGAATACACACTGAGTCATTTTTATCCTGAATGGAGAAGACAAATAAATACAGGCAAAATTCTAGTTACAGGAAGAACAGAGATGGCATGTGAATGAGATTTACAGGAGAAATAGCCTTTGAAGGCCCCTGGAATATTTATGTGGGCTT
>NW_016821081.1:132759-148984 GCF_001698545.2 Rhinopithecus bieti
TTGTTGTTGTTTTTGTTTTTTTTTGAGATGGAGTCTTGCTCTGTCACCCAGGCTGGAGTTCTGTGGCGTGATCTCGGCTCACTGCAAGCTCCGCTTCCCGGGTTCACGCCATTCTCCCGTCTCAGCCTCCTGAGTAGCTGGGACTACAGGTGCCTGCTGCCACGCCTGGCTGATTTTTTTGTATCTTTTTTAATAGAGACGGGGTTTCACCGTGTTAGCCAGGATGGTCTTGATCTCCTGACCTCGTGATCCACCCGCCTCGGCCTCCCAAAGTGCTGGGATTACAGGCGTGAGCCACCGCACCTGGCCGAAGCCACTTTGTTTTTCTATTTTATCTAGAGCCTGGGAAAGGAGCCACTTTTCCTCTTGTGTTGGATTAGCTTGGTCTTAGCCAGTCTCTCAGTCATGGCCCAAGGGATGTTCAAAGATTCTTGCTTTTATGTGTTCTTTATGGTTACTTTTCCCAGTGGCCCCCAGTCAGGCTGGCTTAAAGCCTAACCTGGTTTTGTGGCTTGCAAAGATGATAACTTCCACTTTCGAAGTACTTCTGCATCTTCCTTCTTGTGCCCATAGAAGATTTGATACACTTAGCTAGAGTTAAATAGGCCCTTGAACTTCATCAGAACTTTAGATCAGTCAGACAACTTTTGTGGGTGTGGATAGGCAGTCCATCCTCATGTCATTTTTTGCCCATGAGAAGTCAAGTTTATTCAAAGGCTGATCAGTTAATAGGTGATCGAAGCATACCGAAGTTCTTACCTGTTAAGATATCGCCTTGCTTTAGAAGGGTTTGTATCTCTGCAAAAAAAAAAAAAAATTAATATAGAATATCTGTCTATTGGAATTTGATAATCCAAAGAGCTTGGGCTGTTCTACAATTACTTCTCCAAATAACTTTTACATGAACACCTCTGATTTCCTAATGTGCAGAGATGGTAAAACATTCATATTAAGGAGAAGGAAGCCGTGTTTAGAAGAGAAAGTTGATTAGATTTGAATCATCAGCATACAAAACAGGCCACAATCATATAAAAGTAACATATTTGCAAATTTAAAGGTATTTATAATAGATTTGCATAGCTGTGGGATTTATCAAATATTTCAGTGCTTACACTCTGAGAGAAACTGTGTTTACTGAGATTCGGAGATTGATTGAATAGAGCCTGTCCCTTGAAACATGTTCAGTCTAGTGAGGGAGGGCAAGATATACACAGTTAAGGTAACTATCAACCCAAGATGTTACCAAAGTGGCAAATGATGGCATTGACGAATGAGAGAGGAATATAAAAATAGGAGTAGTCACAGAAGGTGAAGAAGATGCTTTGTAGAATAGATGAGGTTTCAACTGAACATGCAAATGGTGAGTGGTATTTGTGTTAGGTGCTGGAGGAAGGAGGACCTGGTGTTAGTAGAGCCTTGCTCTGCAGTAGGGGAGGACCTGTGAACCTTTGGGACAGGTATAGGTTATAGAAAGCAGGGGCTGGTGGATGCAATGAAATGGGGTTGAGATCAAAGTTATAGTGCTGGCCACACTGAACTTTCAAAGGAGCACCTGTTTAAAGATTCCTAATCTAGGGATTTCCCAGGTGAATATATCCCCATAACCATTTTCTCACCTGGAAATAGTGATGGGAGAAAACTTGAGGATCTTGATTCATCAGAAAGGTTATCTTGCTGGCTTGTGTTACCATTTATTCGTATTTTTTAATTGGAATGATAGAAAGACCTTAGCATTGGACTCAGGAATTTGGGGACCTGTGGCTGTTTTTGAAGGATAAGATTATCAAGCACTGCTGAAGGAAGTTTCCAAAAGCTCTACCAGAAACCCTTTCCACTCTGATGAAAATCATGGATGTTGCTCTGTCTTGTTGGGCAGTTGGCCTAAGTCTTAAATATAAATCGTATATGTTTTCTTAAATGACTTCCCTTCCAGTTACTCTACAGATTTCTCTTCGAGGGCCCCCTCTCATGTAGAATAGCCTTGTTCTCAGAAAAGTGAGGGGGAGGGAATGAAAATCAACTTCCCTACGTGAATGGAATGTTCTGGCCCAGCCAGAAAGAGGTAATCATACAATGAACTACACAGGAATTGGGGGAAAACATTGGTCCAGCCATTTAGGACCTAGATAATGCTTGTTTATATTTGGCATAGCCAGCTTTCTCATATCCTCTGAAATTGAAAATAATGTAGGTGTTTATGTCTTCAGGAAATGCCCCCCTTAAAGATATACTTTTTTTCACCAATTCTACTGATAGAAAAACATGTTTACCAGAAACAGTTTGTATTTTCAGCAATATTTTAAAAGTTAAAATTATGTCTCAGCACATTTATATGAAGTTTTAGAAGAAGTAAAATGAATCAAAGGTGATAGAAATCAGATTAATGATTGCTTGGAGGTGGATTGACTAGGAAGGGGCACAGGGAACTTTCTGGAGTGATGAAAATGCTCTGAATGTTAATAGAGGCGTTGGCTAGAATGGGCGTTTATCAAAACTAATCAGCTTGTATTGTTAAGTTCTGTGCATTTATGTAAATTATACTTCAATTTTAAAAAAGCTTTAAAAGCTATCTTAACATTTTTCTAGTGCTTTAAAAATTCTCAAAACACCTTTCCCTGCCTTTCACAACTCAGAGAAAGGAACAGTATTACAATTTTCATTCAGTTACTTCTGAAAAAAATTTGAGGAAAATTTTAGCAACGTTAAGGTGTGGGCCTTTCCTTAGACTTTGATGTGTCACTTTTCTTTTATGGGAAGAATGGTAAAACAGCTCTTGAAACAATGAAGCTGACTTCATTTGCCTGTGTGCATCCACCTAACCCCAGGCTTCCCTCAAACCCACCCCTCCAGTGTGCTTCTGACTGGGGTTTGGGTATCAAAGTATTCATTGAATGAAAAAAAGCTATAGTCGTCCTTAGATGAATTTTTTCTGTCTTGCTACTTGTGCCCTTGGGTAGACTGTAGACCTGGTAAAGCCTCTGTTCCCCTTCTTAGTCCAGTTGACAGGTAAAACTTCAGGGGTGATAAATAGGAACTGGTCTGAATAGCCAAGTACTCACAGGTAGCATGCTATCTTTTCAGTCACAGACTTCTTTAATGCCTTACAAATGGGGTGCAAGAAGGGGTGGGGATGGGAGTATTGAAGTTCACCCAGGTGTTTGCCCAATCTCCAACAGGGCTAAGATTTAAAAACTGCTTCCTTGGACCCTGAACGCACTTAGATACTGTTGATTGTAAAGACATGAAAATTGCAAGGCCCTCAGATAGAAACTGTTGAAGTGGTTTTATTCTGTCGTTCTCAAACACTACCAGGTGTAAGCTGCTCTGCTTCCAGCTCTGGGCCAAAGATGAGATTCACTCTTGGGGCACAGTGAAATTGTATCTTAGGGCATTTATATGAAGTTCTAGAAGAGGCGAAACTAATCAGAGGGCTCCAGAGCTGGCTGGGTTGGTCATAGAGGAAGACAGGTGGGATTTGTTCTCAGCCTAGAGCCAAGGCCTGTAGAAGACTGTTTATGAGTGGGGAAGGGAGAAGATGGGCATCTGCCCCCTTTTATTATTGTCCTTTCTTTGGGGTGGAAGTTATAAGCCCTTGCTGTGGTATTCATAATCCCTACTTTCTTACAAAGAGACAAAGAGATGCATTTCTTTCTTTTCTTAACTATAGAAATGCAAACATAAGTAAGCTTGATTTCTAAGCGGGGGCATGGGGCATTCAGGCTCTGTAACTTCCTCTCTCTTGTTGGAAACTTCTCAGGGATGGAGTCTTTATCTGTTTTGTTCAGCAATGAATCTGTCCCCAGGTACTGGGGCAGTGCAAGATAGGTGCTCACTAAATATTGGTGGAATTGGTGGAATTGGGAGGACCACACAGACCTGGGTGTGGCAGTACCTAGTTAAGAACAGTGGCGAATATAGTTAGGATCTCTCAGTTCCTTTTGCTTCTCACAGGAAGGAAACCTTTTTCTGTGGGGGAAATCAGGGCTCTGTAGGCCCCATGGAGGATTTTCCCAATAATGTCCTTGCCATTCATTCGTTCATTCATTCATTCAATGTGTGAGGCACTGTGCTTTACTCTTAGAATGAGTGAATGAATGAATGAATGAATGAATGAATGAATGAAAGAAATCACATGGCAGTGTCCATGTCCTCATCTTTTTTTTTTTTTTTTTTGAGACGGAGTCTCGCTGTGTCGCCCAGGCTGGAGTGCAGTGGCCAGATCTCAGCTCACTGCAAGCTCCGCCTCCCGGGTTTACGCCATTCTCCTGCCTCGGCCTCCCGAGTAGCTGGGACTACAGGCGCCCGCCACCTCGCCCGGCTAGCTTTTGTATTTTTTAGTAGAGACGGGGTTTCACCGTGTTAGCCAGGATGGTCTCGAACTCCTGACCTCGTGATCCGGCCGTCTCGGCCTCCCAAAGTGCTGGGATTACAGGCTTGAGCCACCGCGCCCGGCCACGTCCTCATCTTTATGCAGGAAGTTGAACTAGAATATCTCTGAAGAGGGATAGTGTGAGGTATCATTTTTCTCCTGTCTCCAGCCTCAGTCTCGAGACCAAAATAGTTGGCCTGGTTATAGAAGGAAATAGTACTGAACGACTCTCACTGGTACTGGGGCCACCCCCACCATCCTCATGAAGGACTCCAGCTCACAGAGAAATGAGCATCTTGCCCATGGTGCGCCTGTGATGGGAAGTGTGTGCCCAGGCGATGAGCAGTGGTTTTATTGTCTGCCCCTCCACTTACTGTGTGGCTAATGATAGACCTCTGCCATTTTCCCATAGGCCACTCCTCTCAGACTGTGCTTTTGACAGTCATACAGGCATCTGGGGGTGTGGTGAGGTGAAGATATGTCTCTTTTCCCAGCAGACAGCCTGTTTTTCCTACACATCAGAATGGCTTCCCTCAGGGATCTTGGGCAGGAGCCACTTATTACTAGGAATAGGAATGTTCCAGACATCTTCTAACTAAGTGGGTTGGAATTGGCCCAACTACCCCGTGCTGTTGGGGATTATGCCAGGGACTGCTCATTTGTGGTTTGTGCCCTTGATTTTCCCCTCCTGCCCTGTGACTCCTGGGAGAGAGAGGGTCATTTTCTGGTTTCTTATTCAGTACCAGCACAAAGGACTCCGCTGTACAAATCCTGTGATGATTGATACTGAGACTCATGGTGAATCTTCCTAACCATCTAAGCCTATAAAAAACTCCTTGAAAAAATAATATGTGTCAGTTGAATTGGCATAGAAACATGGAATGATTTCAGTGGAAATGCTGTGAAATGCCACGATTTGGTATCAAATAGTCGTTGGGACAGTTGTGCATGGATGCCGTCATCTGGATTCTCTCCCGAAGATTTTGTGATCGTGCAAATGTAATTGCCACTCTGGGAGTCTGTATCGCACAAGTTTCCTTATAAATGCTTAAACATATCGTTCAGGTTATCTCCATTCCACAGGCTCCATCAGCAGCCCCCTTTCTCATACACACCTGTCCCCTAAGTATGGCTGCCATTTCTTCTTCGAAAAGCCTACCTTAATTTTGATTTCTTTTTTCTCAAAGCCTTCCTTTAGCACCCCAGATCTCAGTGAGCTCAACTTTGTGTAACAAGTTTAATGTGTGCTAAGTCATGGTCTTTTCTCATCTATTTACCTTGCATTGCTAATGTTTAGTCACACCTTTCTATCTTGGTAGAGTATTCACCTCTTGAGGAAAACTAAGGACATGTCCTATACAGTTCTATGTCCTGCAGCCCCTAGTGAAGATTAGTAATGCATATATACCTCTAACACAGATTGAGATGCTGTCCTAAAGATGACAACTGTGAAGTGTGTTAATTATTCCCATCGTGCAGATGGGAATAAAACGGGGTTCATTTTGGTAGGACAAATTTAAATAAAGTCACACAACTGCTAAGTTTCAGGACAGACAAAATTTGAGCTGGACTTTTGACTCAAAGTTTCTTTTTCTTTTTTGTTTAAATTATTTTAGCTTTTAAATTGTATTTATTAATTTGGATTGGTAATACAGACGTTCCTCAACTTACAATGGGATTATGTCCCAATAAACCATCATAAGTTGAAAATATCATAAGTTGAAAATGTATTTAATACACCTAACCTACCAAACAGCGTAGCTTAGCCTAGCCTACCTTAAATGTGTTCACAACACTTCCATTAGCCTATAGTTGGGCAAAATCATTTGGCAACACAGCATACTGAAGAGTGTCGGTTGTTTACCCTCATGGTCACATGGCTTACTGGGAGCTGAGGTTTGCTGCCGCTGCCCAGCATTATAGAAGTATTGTACTACCTATTGCTAGTCTAGGAAAAGATCAAAATTCAAAATTTGAAGTATGGTTCCTACTGAATGCATATCACTTTTGCACCATCATAAAGTCAAAAATCCTAAGTCGACCTATTGTAAATTGGAGACTGTCTGTACGTGCACATGGTAAAACAATTTCAAAGGTTGTATTATACCCCACTATACTGCTTGTAACTTGATACTTGCTTGTTTTCAAACTGCCCTTATTTTCCTCCAAGAAGCCAGTTTGCTCTTCTGACTTCTGCTATTCTACTAGTGGCTCTATTACAAAATCCAGGCACAATTTTTTTATCCTTCTGTCACCCATCCCTGCTAGTTGATCACTCAAGGCCAGCTCAGACCTCAAAGGGCCCCTAATCCAAATCTGCCTCATCCATTCTCACTGCTCCCCCAATTCAGCCTTCACTGCTTACCCAGATATCATAGTCTCGCTACCCTTCCTACCTCCCTACCCACTTTCAGTTCATCTTAGCGTAATCTAGAACCCTTCAGAAATGTACAGGAAGCTCTTATACTTTCTGATTGAGTTATTAGCCTACAGATAAATTCTTAACTATATTTTTTAAGCTGTTTAATTAGTTTGGTAGTCTGGGGAAACCATTCTCAGTTTTTAGATAATGGTTTTAAATGCATAAAATAAAACACATAGGATTATAAAGGGAATAATTGATATTGAAATAGTTATCAAATTATTTTAAAACCAAATTTTGATATAGTAATCTATAGGTATCCTTATTAATAGACTAAATAGCAAAGGTCTCCCAGTAGGTGTAATAACTATCACCATTTCAAAGCAGCAATGAGCACAAAAGATATTTCGAGATACCCATAGCATCTATGATGTGATATGAAAATATCTGTGGTTTGTTTGGTGATGAGTCACAGGTCCTTCTAATATTGATGTGTTACCTACCCTACATTCATAACCAAAGCAGATGCCAAATTTCAGTTAGAGGCCAATGAAAATGAAGTATTAATTTTGTCTGTTTGCATTTATGGACCCCAGGTAAACACCCCCTTCTTTAGCCTGAATCTCAAGGCTCTATGTGGTCTGTTTTCTTGTTCCCTGTTAACTTTAAAGCCATCTAGTCTCACTGTGCGGGCTCTGCATGCTACACCATACAGATGGGAGCAAAATTGGAAACCACCATGTCTAACCTGACCCTTGCATCTCTGCTCTTTTGTTTGTATCTCTGCAGGTAGAGGAAGGATGGTGGGAAGGTGTTCTCAATGGGAAGACTGGAATGTTTCCTTCCAACTTCATCAAGGAGCTGTCAGGGGAGTCGGATGAACTTGGCATTTCCCAGGATGAGCAGCTATCCAAGTCAAGTAAGGAAGTCCACCCTACCAAGCAGGAGAGGGGCGGGGGACTGGCAGGCTGTGCTCCAGCCTCCCTTCTGTTCTGTATCCTATGCCGAGAGGCTATGGTAAACGCTCACGAGTATTTTTTTGGTTATACTACCTTAACCCACTGTGGTTTAGGAAGTTGATCACTATGAAGGGTGACCTTCATAGTGATTCATAGTGATTCTGTATGTCTCTGGATAGGTAACTGCCAGCCTTCATGCCCTGGTAATACTGTCTCATGGGTGGCCCATGTTGCTGTGCCTCCATATACTTATATACTCTAGAAGTATACTCCATATACTTCTAGAGTGTTGCTTACTTCTAGAGTGTTGCTTACTGTAAGTTCATAATTGCTTACTGTAAGTTCATAATTATTTAAAAAATGAACCAAATGGGATTGTCAGTATTTCTCAGCATCCCTTGAGGGACTTGGAGAAATTACAAAAAAAAAAAAAAAAAAAAATCAGTGATGGTGAGAAGTAAAGTGCTATGACAAGATGAGTGCATGTCAATCCCCTTAAAAGTAGGTCAAGACAACTGAGAGTCCAGGTCCCACCTTGGGTGGTGAGCATGTGTGTCCTTCTGCGATGGTGACAACGAACTTCAGGTCTTTCTTTCTCCAGGGCCTGAAGGTCTCCCTCCAGCTTCTCTGCTGCCCTTTCCAGCTCACGGAGCAAAAGGTCAGGACCGGGAAACTTTGTTCTCCCAGTCACTAACCCAACTGTGGGCGTCTGTGTATCTCTTGTGCCGTCTTGAGCCAAGGTCATGGGCATGAATGTTGTAGGAGGCTCAACTGTGCAGCACTACCTGGGGTTGCAGAATTTCCTTTCTGACAAGAGGAGGGTAGCTTAGTCCTGCCCAAATCATTCTTAAATGTCTTCCTTTTTCATTTGGAAAAACCTGACTTGAGTGGTGTTCTCGTGTTAGTTTGTGTCTCTTTTATTTAACCAGTAGTATGATTAGACAAATGTCTGATTTGGAGGTAACGCCATTTCCAGAGAAGTGCTCAGGCGACTTCCTTCACTTGGTGTCTCAGCAGCTCTGGATGATGTAGCCTGACATACGCAGAAACAGCAGCACTTGCTGGTTACCCAGTGGCTTCAGCAGTGCTCCTTCCCTCCACTGCCAAAGCCCGGGACCCTCCTACCCCTGAACCCCATTCCATCCTAGAGTCTATGGTAGGAAGGTTTGGAAGGGGTTGAGGGGCAAACGAGGTGTCTTGGAGCTCCTGTTGCCTTCTCTGGCTCAGGGCAGGAGGATTCCTATTAACATGGCCCAGCTGATGAGTACTACTGGGAGGGGAGAAGGTGTCCTTGATCCCACATTAGTGGAAGGTACTATTGCTTTCAAAGTCCATATTAGAATTCTAGCTGCCCTGGTGTCTTCTTTTGTACTCTGGAATAACTATTGTACCTGGTAATTAGGTCCCATAATAACAGTACTCTATGTTAGGGACATTGTGGATTAAATGGGATTTTTTGGAGGAAGGACCAAATTGGGTCATTATAACATTATTTCCATGAATAAATTCATTACAAGGTCCAATAGCAATAATGTACATAAACCACCTTGCTCCACAGCAGACCCATACTAAATGGTAGCTCTCATTGTTAGTCAAGATAACTGTTGAGACATAACCAGTTAGTATCAGTTGCTTGGAGGCTGCTTGCATACTGATTGATAGTGTGTTGGCTGAAGCATTGTGACTGCATTTGGAAATTACTTTGGAGCTCCTCTACTGATGCAGAGGAGGAGATCTGGGGAAGTATTAGACAACTTCTTAGGAAAAGTCTTGACATCTTGGTGTCCTGCCATCTTAGCTATGCTCTCAGAACTGGAAGATCAGGGGAGTAATGCCTCTTATATCTTTAGAACTGTTGAAACAAATTGGTTTCTCTCATTCCAAGTCAGTAATAGGGACAGCTCACCTTGCCTGACCCATCAGTTAAAGGTATATGGTGCTGGAATTCCTGGTACAGAGGATTAGGAGGTTGGGTGGAATGGTCTTCCCATTTAGCATTATGTCATCACCTGTTCAGAAGGGGCATTTTCTCTTCTAGAGACTGTTCCCCACACACAGTTACTCAATTAAAAGCCTTCCATTTCAAGACCAGGAGAGCCCAATAGTTTCAGCAGCCATGTTTAGTTGCCATTGTTGAGGGGATTTTGAATCCCCGGAGAGGCATGGTCTCCTAACAAGGATGGCTGCTTCTGATAAAGGGTACATGGTTTTTGTAATCTTCCTGTATATGCAGTTAAGGGAAAGAGGGCCCATCTCTCCATCCGTTGGTCCATATCCATCTATCTATCCATGCTTCTTTCTCTCCTTCCTGCCTTCTTCCTTCTGTTCTTCATTCATTCAATCTTTATTGACACCCTGTTGTTACTAAAACACTGTCCAAGGCACTGACGATATACAGAGACAAATCAGACAGGGTCCCTGCTTTCAGTAAGTGCACACTGCAGAAAGCAGACACGCAAACCCAAGTTCAGCAAAGTGTCCAGGTGCTCTGCAAAGTAAGCATCTGAAGAAGAGTGGGGCACAAAGACGCCAGTCCCATGGGGATGTGGGGCTTCATAGAGGAACAGATGTGAGGATAATGAATAGCTTGCTAACTTGAAGTAATTCCCTGAAAGAGAGAAATAGTATCTCTCAGTGTTCTGACAGAATTTCCAGTAGCAGGCCAGGCATGGTGGCTCATGCCTATAATCCCAGCACTTTGGGAGGCCAAGACAGGTGGATAGCTTGAGCCCAGGAGTTTGAGACCAGCTTGGCCATCATGGTGAAACCCTGTCTCTACTAAAACAAAACAAAAAAACAAAATTAGCCGGGCATGCTAGCACATACCTGTAATCCCAGCTACTCAGGAGGCTGAGGCATGAGAAGTGCTTGAACCCGGAAGGCAGAGGTTGCAGTGAGCCATGATCACACGACTGTATTCCAGCCTGGGCTACAGAGAGAGACTATTTAAAAAATATATATATCCAGTGGCCACTTACACCCTGAATTTGCTTTAGTGTGTGACTATGTTAAGATTTCTGTAATTGGATCAGATCACATACAGAAATTATATGTACTGGTAGGATTTCTCTAAGTAGAGCCTTTGGTTTTAAAAGGGACCTACTTATTCTCCATTCCCAGATAATGGTGTTAGTAGTTTTGATGTGCTTTACTTAAAACAAAACCAAAACCTTTTGTTTTGAAATATAGCTTCACAGAAAGTTACAACAATAAATACAAAACTGTACAGAGATCCCTTGTACCCTTCACCCAGTTTCCCCCAGTGATAACATCTTTTTATAATTATAGTACATGCATATTACTTTTGTCATGAAACCATAAAAGACAAAATGTGGTTCATACACAAAAGACATCTAACTTTTTACTCTGGTATGAGATAAAATGTACTTAATCTAGGTCTTTGTTAGGCCAACCCACTAATACTCTTCACAAATTACAGTTCATTTTTCACAGAGATTGCTTAATTAATACACAGATATGGGAGTAAGTTAAATTTCTAATGTTTGTGCTATACTGGTAATTTTTAGAGATCATAGTGACATTGTATGCAAATCCTCTTAATTTAAATGCTACCACACATTAGGGTAAGGTTTTTCTAAGAATGATAAAATCTGTATCTGAATATGAACCATGTGTACAGTGAATGCACATATATCTCTTTGTTTCTGACACACACATATACACCCCTACTTCTGTATGTGCACATGTTTATTTGGTATTTGCATTCTTCACATTTCTACTTCCAGAAAGTATTTGAGGTAGTTATTGAGTTGAATTTTGTGTACCAGTAGATGAATGTGATAGAAGAAACATTGGCATTATATTTATAAGGGAGTGTGCCAAGACTGCTTGACACATGGTAGGTGTTTAATAAATGCTTATTGAATCCCCTTTTACTATAAGGAGGCATTTTTATTTTTGAATGACAGGTGAAAGTCTTTTGAACTTGCTTTTCTCTTATTCTGATGTATTTTTACATATGGTAGTTGGTAATGAAAGTCTCTAAACTTTCTTAGATCTTTGTTTAGGGTAATCTAGTCTATCAAAGAATTGCAATGATTGTGTTGGTGGATATTTTATCCATTTTATCTCAGAGAGGAAAATTTATAGTTATGCTAGTAGCCCAGAACTTCATTTGCGGCATACTTTAAATTCTGAAACAACATCTTTACCATTTTCAGAACTTATGAAACCTTAAAGGTAATTTTTCAAAAAACAATTCTTATAAACTTTTTTATTATTGAAAATGTCTAACATATACAAAAATAAGAATAGTCTAATGAACCTCTGTGTACCTATCACTCAGCTTCAGCAATTATCAACCTTTGGCCAATTTGTTAAAATTATAGCCCTCCACAGGCTTTGTCCATATTATCTTGAAGGCAAACCCCAAATATTATATAACTTCATTCATAAATATTTTAACATGCATCAATAAAAGAGTGTCTTAAAATACCATTTATCTCTCTCACACACAATTACGGCAATTCCTTAGAATAATTAAACACATGGTCACTGTTCACTTTCCCCTAAAGTCTTCTTTATTACCATTCATTTGAGTCTGTATCCAAATAAAGTACATACATAGCAGTTAGTATGTCTCAAATCTATTTGAATCTATAGATTTCTCCTTCATATCTCCTTTTTTTTCTTGTATTTTTTTTTGCTAAAGCAACTGAGCCCCTTTTTCCATTAGTTTCTCACAGTGTGGCTTTTGCCGATTTCATCTCTGTTGTGCCATTAAATCTGTATTCCTATAAATTAATCATTAGATCTAGGGACTTGATTAGATTCAGGAGATATATATATAATATATATCGCAAACCTGCCACCTAGGTGGTAATGGATAATCCACTTGGAGGCTCATAATGTCTGGCCATCCTGCTTTTTGAGTGTTAGCAGCCATTAATAATTGTCCCCCAAACCTAGTTACTCATTAGGGCTTGCAAAGAGGTTTCAATCAGAAATTTAAAAAAAATAATAAAATGGGCTCCCGTGTAACAGATCAGTAGTCCAAAAAAGTGTTTAGTAAATTAGGTTTTTAAAAATCAAAACAGTCAAGTGGTTGTGCTAATAGTGTAGCAGAATCTTATGACGTTAAGGTGGAAAGGAATTTAGATATTATTTAACTCAGTGTCAGATGAGAACACTGAAGCCCAGTGAAATTAACTCCCAGGCTTCTGAGTGATGGGGAGAAAATGACATGCAAGCCTTCCATACACATTCTGGTGCTGCCTCCATTACACAAATAGTTTACCTTTTCACAGGTCATCTGACAAATTTCAAGCCTGAGTACAGTTTAGCTTATTTCTTCTTCTTCTTGTCACAGATCATGATTAGTTAATTGCCTTTTCAGTTACAATTTTGCACATTTTACTGTTGACTAAATAATGTGCAGTGGCAAATCCAGATATGACTGCTGTCCAATTTCAATTTCATATATATTTTGCCTTACATTTAAGACATAAATGTGTCTTTTCTGTTTTTCATATCCTTTGATATTATTTGCTTTCAAATAATGGTTGTAAAACTAAAAATGTCCCTGTTTTTTAATTCTATAGCTACAGAAACATTTTCAGTTATTTCCCACAATCTTCAGAGGGAGAAAGTTTGCATTTTCTTTCTGTAACCATTAATAACCATGAGTTTTCTGTTGGTATTGAATTTCTCATTTTCCTAATTCCTTATTTAAAAAGTTGAGGTTCTGATACTTTAGTGGCTTGTCAGGCTAAGACAAAGATGAAGATGAAGGCCAGGTGTGGTGGCTCACACCTGTAATCCCAGCACTTTGGGAGGCTGAGGTGGGAGGATCACTTGAACCCAGGAGTTTGAGACTGGCCTAGGGAACATAGTGAAACCTCGTGTCTACAAAAAATAGAAATTAGCTAGGTATGGTGGCATCTGCCTGTGGTCCCATTACTCAGGAGGCTGAGGCAGGAGGATCGCTTGAACCCAAGAGGTCAAGGCTGCAGTGAACTATGATTGTGCCATTGCACTCGAGCCTGGGTGACAGAGCAAGACCCTGTCTCAAAAAAAAGAGAGAAAAAAAAAAGATGGTTTTACAAAATGTATAGCAAACCACTGCCATGATGCAGAAATAATTGTGTTTCATTAGCTGTAAGAAATGGATTGCTCAACGTCCCTTGTGTATAAAAATGAAAGCCAGTCTGACAAATCCCACTCTGTGGCATCATTAGACTTTTTTTCTTTTTAATATTAGATGGTATTTGTTTGGAGTATGATGTTCTATTAGCAATGACGAATGATGAGCAAATTGATGTCATAGTTTCAGGCAAAATTAGATGCTAGCGTAAGTGTATGGTTTTGTGTGTAAATTTTAAAACTCTTCCCTTTTATAGTGTTTACTGCCTTCAAGTACTAATATTTAACAGTGACAGTATACTATTTCCCCCAATAAGATCAACATTACTCATATTCATAACCTTTCCAGTTGGCTGCGTCTTTTGCTGTTCACATGGGACACCTATGTGTCCTCACCCAGCCCCAGCCCAGACTACATCTCAAATTGCCTTGCTGCCAGTGCACAGAGAGACTTTGCAGAAAGGCTTGACCATTCAGAGACATCACAGCCATGGTCTACCTCAGTGACTCTCAGACTTGGTCTTGGGGAAGAACACATGGAAGTTCTAGTGTACTTGGAGGAACATTATCGAAATATTGCCTTTTAAAAATTCTTACACTTCCTTTTTTTCTGACACTTGAGAGGACTGCTGCTGTTAACTTTTAGAGGGCCTAGCTCACAAAACAGCTGTGTTCTGAGGACTAATGGTGACTTAATGATTGAAGTTAAGCAGAATAAAAAATTGCCCAAATAAAAACTAGCCACTGTTACTTGCTCCACTTTTGTCATCAAAGTCCTCAAGAGCTTCACGTCTAGCAAGAACATTTGAAACTTTGTTAGTCTTCAGATTATTCTTACACAGCCAGTGATTTGAATGCCTTAAGTTTTTGCTTTAATCGGATAGAATGCATCTGTCAAAAAGGGCGCATTTCAAAACAAGGGTGTACCACCATGGCTGTAGGACACGGAAATTGGAAATACCTGATCCCATTTAAGTTGTTGGTCTGATCATTCACAATTCCTTTCCTATATGGGGAGGGCCAAGGCCCAGAAGCTGACAGTGTGGTTTCTCTTGGGTTTTCCATTTTAACATGGAATGTTTCTAAGAAGTGAGACAAGTTGCTCTCTCCCTTCACTTAGTTCTACTCCCTGCTTCTCTGTAAATGTAGCCTAGCTTTTTCATCCTCCAGACTTATTAGGAAGCTGTATGACTGGCCTCCAGTTTGAATATTTAATTAAAAAGCCATAATATAATTTATTTCTCAGATAATTTAAAGTAATATGTTTATTAATTGAGTTTGCCTTTAGCAAATCATTTTGCCTGTCAGTGGTACTCTCTGTAGGGCCTTTGTGTGTGTGCATGTATGTGGGTGTGTGTATGGGTGGGTGTGGGAGGGTGGGCGGGGGTGGGCTGAAGTACAGTCAAACCAGGGCAGTATGTGTGTATTCTGTATAGTTGCTCATGGTTCCCGAGGTATTTGGGCTCTAGCCAAGGGTTCAGCCTTATGCAATTGATAATCTCTGTTACAATAAACTTGTAACAGCAAAAAAAGATAATTTGACATTTGACACTGGGTGAGTCCTATGTCCTCATGCTTAAGTACAGTTTCATGACTGACACAACAGAATCCCAATTAAGATGTTTTGAGAAACAGGGTTTTCTGGTGTCCTTGGTGTTAAGCAGAAAACCCCATATGTTTACATGGATGCCACTGTTGGTTTCAAACCTTAGTGGTGAACCCCCGCTCTCCAGTATATTAATACATTTTCTTGCTTAAAGGTACGGAGGGTGACAGATCTTTTAAAGAGAATTCTGTGTCTTGTTTAGAATCTTGGGGACATGAATATTCGTTTTTATCATGTAGGTCTCTAGGGGTAGAAGATAAAGGATGATGTGTCTAAATCTGTATTATGCATGGGTCGTAGTCTCCAAAGAGAAGCTTGTGCTGTACAATTGAGTTAATTAAGGAGTCCATTTGATTGGATTCCCTCTCATTAATTGAAGTTTTCCTATTCTTTAAGTTACAATGTTGAAATGGCTTACAGGTTTAAACTGGGCATAATGTACATGCCAGTCATTTGCAGAGGCAAGCCCCAATTTTTGGGTGCTCATGCCATACTGGTTGCATGGGGACTTTGGGCTCATTCTGTAAAATTCTTAAATCCTGCTTAATGGTCTCTACTTAATTTTGTGGGTGAAGCTCTTACGGCAGATTCATTGAAGGCAAGTTCAGTTAAAGACTCTTCCTCTTCCTTCTTTTGCCATCATTTGCTCCCTCCTCCCCGCTCTCTTGTTTTTCTCTCCCCTTCTCTTCTCTCATTCACTGTCAGGAAAGACTACCTTTGAAGGGACAATTCTGTACCGAGCTGCACCGGGAAAGACGGAGGGCCACAGACGCTATTACAGTGAGTGACCTTAACAGCAGAAGGCAATTGTAAAGATAAGATCTGGG
>NW_016821081.1:151207-157998 GCF_001698545.2 Rhinopithecus bieti
AGGATGATGTGTCTAAATCTGTATTATGCATGGGTCGTAGTCTCCAAAGAGAAGCTTGTGCTGTACAATTGAGTTAATTAAGGAGTCCATTTGATTGGATTCCCTCTCATTAATTGAAGTTTTCCTATTCTTTAAGTTACAATGTTGAAATGGCTTACAGGTTTAAACTGGGCATAATGTACATGCCAGTCATTTGCAGAGGCAAGCCCCAATTTTGGGTGCTCATGCCATACTGGTTGCATGGGGACTTTGGGCTCATTCTGTAAAATTCTTAAATCCTGCTTAATGGTCTCTACTTAATTTTGTGGGTGAAGCTCTTACGGCAGATTCATTGAAGGCAAGTTCAGTTAAAGACTCTTCCTCTTCCTTCTTTTGCCATCATTTGCTCCCTCCTCCCCGCTCTCTTGTTTTCTCTCCCCTTCTCTTCTCTCATTCACTGTCAGGAAAGACTACCTTTGAAGGGACAATTCTGTACCGAGCTGCACCGGGAAAGACGGAGGGCCACAGACGCTATTACAGTGAGTGACCTTAACAGCAGAAGGCAATTGTAAAGATAAGATCTGGGTACTTGTGTTTTTTGATGCAGCTGCCCTTTCCTGAGCTGCTCATGCTTATGCCAAGTGTCTGTGCGAATTTCTGACCCAAGGACATGGACTTATTTGTCTGAGATAAGTGCCATCTCCTTGGTGTGTGCTAAGAAGCATTCCCAGCACCAGCCCCTGGCGCTTTTGTTTGCTTTCTGCGTCTATCATGTATGTGATATGCGTGCATGAACCGTACGTGCAAACAAAGGAGCAGTAGCATTTGTCATGGCATATGTATTTGTACCAGTATCTCTGGGCTTCTGGGGTGGTGTAAGATGGCTTCCTGCAGAGATGTCAACCTCTCATGGTTATTGCTTTTTCTGAGTGGGTCATTGGAAACCAATAAAGCATTTTGTCATTGTGTGGTTCAAAGAAGTAAGAATTTGGCATGAAAGTTCATGCCAGAAATGGCATTTTGCTTTGCTCACTCAGCCAATCACCACATGGCAGACTTTTTTTGGCAGGACCAATGTGGAGCCTTTTGTGTTGTGAAATAAGGCTGCCAAAAGTTGAGGGGAAGGAGATGAATGAGATACCCTTAGAACAGTTCTTGCCACACAGTGAGCTCTATCCATGTGAGTGTTAAATTGAAAATAGATAAAAATGTCTCATGGATCTCAACTGATCAATGCTGGAAGACTGGGTACATTCCACAAAATTGGACAGTTAAAGGACTTTCAGAAACAAAATTGAGGAGGCTTTCTTCTTTTTTTTCACCTTGAAGGAAAAGCATCCACCTTAGTGTGCATTTACATATATGCATACATACATATATGCATGGATATGATGAGAGAGAGAGTTCAGACATGAACACCAGAGCCATGCTTCACAAACTGGGGTCAAGTTTATTCTCCTTACCACTCCACCATGGGAAGGTGCCTGGCCCTACTGCACATGACCTCACTACACATGCAGTGTGCCGCCTGTGCCTCACCGTGGGATTTTGACAGCACCTAGATTGCTCTGTGCCCTGTTCATTTAGATGACTCCACCACCAGCCACATGTCTGGAAGTTACACCAGTGCACACTGTTAAAACACTAAAGCATCGCCCCAGTCACCATACTTTCTGTAGTTCTCTCACCACTGCCTACCTGTAATGAGCCCTTCATGAACCAACCCCTATCCACAGTCCACACTCTGGGTTGCACAACCCAAGAGTGTCACCTGGCATTCTGGGCCTGACATGGGGACATTTTATGGGATAACGTGCATGACGGGCATGAGTCACTAAAAGATATATCACCAAATGAACATGAAAATGAAAAGTCACCTTTCTTTCCCTCTAAAGGGAAGGAACTAGATTTTGAATTATTTTTTACCAACACAGATAGTTAGATGTTTAATTTATACACTTAGAAGTGATAGAACCAGCCTTCCAGAAGTTCTGGAAGAAAAATCTGCCGTGTGTTTCCTTCCCAGGCCATGCTTGTGTGGTTGAATGACTGTGCAACCTCTCCCTGTGTAACGTAGAGTATTTCTCACAGTGATTAGTATAAACATTTTAAGATGAGCCCAGAAGACAGTAAATCCCAAAAACCAGAAGCTCAGTGAAATGAGGATGGCAGTGGCTGAAAATATTATGGTTCTAGCTAATGGTGAATGATAGAAGAACCCTTCAAATTCTTCTCTTTGGAAAACTAAAATAGACTTGCCCTAATCTGTCTGCCCTGCTGCCTTCTGGTGGTGATGGGAGGAGCGTGCTGAGGGACGGGGGTGGTGATGGTTTCTTTCCACTAATGGTTTCTTTATTTCACCCTCTAATGGCTCTTTCCAAGCCAGAAAGGAATATACAAGTCATTTATCACATAGAAAGAATCTATAAGGCAAAATGAGAACATGTTGAGGGGGAAGTGATACAATATTTAGACTCCAAAATTGTATCTCCAGCAGGGATATTTGCAAAAACAATGAACAGATAAACACACAAATGGATAGCTAATGGAGGGAGGGTTCTTGATGTTTACACACTCTAATCCTGTCCTGTGAATTGCAGCCGACCCCCTTGTTGTGGGCTGTTCCTCATTCGGTCCTGTGTTCTTGCTCACAAATGCTGGTTTTCAGTTAATTAAAATGTACACGGGGATCTTTCTCTTCCCCACCTTTTGGCTTAAAATACCATTTTATGGAAAACAGCAGCAACAACAAACAAAACCATTGTTTTAAGGATTTGATTCTGAAACGTGTTAGCAGTTTATAATGACCTTTCTATATTTTGTCTGTTCTCATTTAACAGTTTCTTCCTGCACTGAGACTTCCTTATTTGAATGACTTCAACATTTTATGAGATTTTATGTGAGCAAGTATTTGGTGTATCATTCTTATGGACTAGGAGGCCACCTTACCTGTAGGAAGATAATGCACAATTGGCTAATAGAGAACAACATTTGATGGCGTACTTTCATTTCAAGGGCATGGTTATGATCAGGACTTATGTAGTAAATGTTCAGGAGCTATTCTACACCTCTAGAGGCTTTCAGAGACAGATTAATGATAGAGTTTAGTATTCCATAAAATATTCTTTGAATCCTGCCCTTTTATGGCATAATTGATATACTGACCATCAAAGGAAGAATGTACATCCAAAAATTAAGTAGACACAAATAGGCTCTTCCTTTTAGGAACATGATTATGGGCAGAGCATGGGAAAAAAAGAATCTGGGGAGGTAAGTGTCCATGTTGTCTTGCTGATAACTATTTTATGACTCCCAAACACATACCACAGAAGGTCAGAGAAAGAGTATCATGTCCCCAATGTTCTTCTTTGGAAAGGTATTCAGCTTTGGGAAAACAATGGTGTTTAAAGGAGAGAAGAAGGGCTGTAGGTTTGGGGGATTCTGGCCTCTGGGAGGACAGCTTCCTTTCCCCCTTTAACAAACCTGATCATCTTGCTAGTGAAACCATCTTAATGTCAAGTTTGGTTTAATGCTTTCCTAGAGAAATATGTCTGCATGCATTTATTCCTTGTGAAGCCATCCAAAAAGATTTAATTCTTTGGCAGTTATAATTTTGTGTGGTTTCTTTAATTGCTAATTTGTTTAAATGGCTTTTAGCTTTACAGTTTCCCTTTAGGAAATGTTACTTTCATTGCTAATTGCTAATTGACATGAGTCATAGAGATTGGAGGTACAGTATGTGGTACTGACTGGGTGGGGAGGCGACAAGGTGGGTGGGAAGGGTTGCTATTGCACAGGCTATGGCAAGACAAATTTGGATCAAAACTAGGCTCCCGGCTAAAGAGGGGTGAATTTCACATGTACGAAGATCTCTGCTTTGGAATTAGATTTGCTGAAAAGTTGTTTTGATTCACATCTTAAAATTAAAAGTAAGGAATGGGGAGATCAAACAAAACTCAGAGCCAGTCAAACTACTCAACATACTGAAGACAAAAGCCTAGTGCAAGTTATCCTGTGTCCAGTCACACTTTTAGAGGTGGTTCCTGGCCGGTTGTGAAGTTCTTCTTCAGGGCTCTGGCTATTTCTGAGCTCTTTCTCTCCCCATTCCCCCTCTTGACAGGTTTAAGGGAAACCACAGGCTCTGAGAGTGATGGGGGTGACTCAAGCAGCACCAAGTCTGAAGGTGCCAACGGGACAGTGGCAACTGCAGCAATCCAGCCCAAGAAAGTTAAGGGAGTGGGCTTTGGAGACATTTTCAAAGACAAGCCAATCAAACTAAGACCAAGGTCAATTGAAGTAGAAAATGACTTTCTTCCGGTGGAAAAGGTATGTTCGACAGTTTCTATTTGATTTCAACATAATGTGGAATATCCAAAAGTATGTTGTGGGGTTTGGTGCCGGAAGCTTCCAATTCCTCTTTTAGGATTTCCATGTCCTCATGTACTAGCTGTTTGTCCTGTCTCCTTTTTTTAGCTCTCCCTCTATGTGGGAACGACTTCCCTCAAAAGGCCCATGCTCTAGTTTGCTGCTTTCTTTCTTGCTGATCTCTCTAGGGAATGTTTCTCAGGATGACTTTTCAAATGGACCAGCACTTCTCTATCTGCTTCCCAGAAAAACCCCTCATTCCTGGACCCACCTAAATGCATGACCCTGACACTTTTCAGACACTGGCCAGTCTCTCTCCTCTCCTTGTACATTTCTCTAGTGCTTTGTACTTGGGTGTGCTGACTGTGGTTCTGCACTAGAGTGAAGGAATTGTGCACCTTTTCTCTAAGAGTTAGTTGGAGATAATCTCAGACTGTTTAAAGGAAGTCTCCTGTGGGTGTGAATGATGGAGATGGCCTGTGCTGTGACTCCCTGGGTTGTTCCCTTCAGGAAGCTGGCTGTTTGCTTCTGCCTCTGGTTCTGGGCTAGCAAGAGGCAGGCAGCATGTTGCTGCTGAGTACGTGGTTACCACAGCAACACACCCAGAGCCCTCCCGCTTGTGGCTGCCGATGACGTCTACTGTGGTATACTTCTAAGCATTGTAGCCTTGCTTAGGAGTTGATAAATACCGTGGAATTTTCCAGATTATAATAAGCTACACTTGTGCTGTGCTTAAGGCATGTTTGTTAATTCGATCTACTGCTGAAATGTTTGCTTTGACGTCTGTACCAGCAGATTTGGGGAATGGGGTATTGGCAACCTCTCTAATTCAGGTTTATGGGTGACTTTTAAGTGTGTTTGTTTGTTTGTTTGTTTTTGGTGGGATAATATTTTAAAGGTTGCATCATCTTCTGCAGCTGTAGGACATCCACCCCTCTACCCACCCTCAGCAACCTTGCCCAGTGTCATCATGCATTAGAAACAGAATCTGAAAAGGAAACTTTTCGAACACTAAATCCCTCTAGAGATGAGTCAGGCGGAAAGGGCAGATACCTAGAAATTAAAAACTGTTTCATTTAAACTCTTTTTTTTTCAATGTTGAAGTTTCTTTCAGCCAGCATTGTTCCTTTCAGCAATCAATATATGATATTTTTCAAGATCTGAAAACTAGTGTCCCAGCTCTTGAGCTCACTTCTGTTTCATATGGTCACATAAAGATTCCTGTAAACATTTACAAAAGAGCAAGTCCCCATGTTGGAAAGGAACAATGGATGCAGTTTTTCTTCATTTTATTCAAGTGGTTGAAGTGAAAATGACCATTGACTCAGTCAGCAAACAGTTTATTCCTTTTGTTTGTTTTATGATTCCTGGCCTTTATCTTCTTCATGTAGGAGGACTGTGTGTGTGTTTGTGTGTGTGTGTGTGCACGCGCACACGCACGTGTGTGTATGACTCTAATTATTGCTATTACTATTAGTTTTAGCTACCAATAATAAATTGAATTACTGTTGATAGCAATGTCAATGTCAAATATAATACTTGAAAGTTTTTATCCCAGCACATTTCTTTCCTGAACCTCAGAGCTGTATGTCCAACTGCCTGCTTACTTCAATATCTCCACTTGAAGATCTTAAATTCATATCCATTTGCCTAAACCTGAACTCATCATCCTCCTCCAGCTGCTCTACCCATAGCTTTCCCCATCTCAGTAGAAGACAGTGCCATCTCCCACTCCTATTGCTCAAGACAGAAACCCTCAGGTTGTCCCTGACTCTTTCTCTCAGCTCTGCCTCCTAAGTGTGTCCATCATCCACCTAGGTCTCATCGCTTCCACTGCTCCTTCATAGTGATTTCTGCCTCTCCCCATCCCCCTACAGTTTAGTCTTAAGAGCGACGCCAGGGAGAACCTTTGAAAACCCAAGTCACGAGATTAGGGAGCAAGATGGCCGAATAGGAACAGCTCCAGTCTCCAACTCCCAGCGTGAGCAACACAGAAGACCGGTGATTTCTGCATTTTCAACTGAGACTCCACCTCTGGGGACAGCGCACAGCTGAAGACCAACAGGGGAAGCAGCGGGGGCCTGTGCAGACGCGAACGACTCTGTCTGACAGCTTTGGGGAGAGCCGTGGATCTCCCAACGCGGAGGCTGAGATCTGAGAATGGACAGACTGCCTGCTCAGGTGGGTCCCTGACCCCTGAGTAGCCTAGCTGGGAGACATCCCCCACTAGGGGCAGTCTGACACCTCACACCTCACAGGGTGGAGTACACCCCTGAGAGGAAGCTTCCAAAGGAAGAATCAGACAGGTACACTCGCTGTTCAGCAATATTCTATCTTCTGCAACCTCTGCTGCTGATACCCAGGCAAACAGGGTCTGGAGTGGACCTCAAGCAATCTCCAACAGACCTATAGCTGAGGGTCCTGACTGTCAGAAGGAAAACTATCAA
>NW_016821081.1:160807-173370 GCF_001698545.2 Rhinopithecus bieti
AAAAAAAAAAAAAAAAAAAAAAGAAAACCCAAGTCACATCATGCTATTCATCTGCTCACACCCCTGCCAAGGCTTTCCTGAGAAAAAAAGTGGGACCCGATCCTCATTACTGCTGGGACTTCCTCCCCCACTGCTCTCCCTTCACTTTCTTCGTTCTGGGTCCTTGCTCTTCCTCAGACATGCCATGCACACTCCTACGGGGGGGCATTTGCTGCAGTGGTCTCCTCGGCCTGGGCCACTCTGCATCTACCTGCCCACTCGGCTGCCTCCCTTTCCTCCATGCCATCTTAGCAGAAACCTCACGCCGTACCCCTTCCTGGCACTAAATATTTTGTTCTCTGTGGTACATACCATCTTCTAACAGATTTATTTTTGTTGTATCTATCACTTATTTGTTTTCTAATCTATGTGCTTAGAACAGTGCATGGCACATTGTAGGTGCTCGATAAATATTGTTGAATGAATAATATTAAAGTCTATGTTAATGCTACACTTTAGAGATTACAGACATCTCTAGAATGAGAGTATTGGGTGAGATAATATGGCACTTGTGTAGTTGAAAATATATCAATTGTATAGTTCACTGCACCTCTGTGAAGCAGAGAGTTGACTTATTGCATTGATATTGGTGCCATGAAGTGCTATCTTCATCAGATACATATATGTGTGTGCGCATGGGTGTTGAACATCCCTAATCCAAAATCTGAAACGCTGCAAAATCGAAACTTATTGAGGACCAATATGATTCTCAAAGTAAATGTTCATCGGAGCATTTTGGATTTCGGATTTTTGGATTAGGGATGCTCAACCTGGATGTATTCTGCTGATATTCCAGAATGCAAAAAGAGAAAAAATTCTGAAATCCAAAACACTTCTGGTCCCAAGCATTTCAGATAGGGATATTTGACGTGTGTGTGTGTGTGTGTATGCATTCATGTATGCATCTTGATTCCTGATTTGTCTGCAGAATGAAACCATATGCTGGAAGCTCCCTAAACCCATTTCTCATGTGGAGCCTCTGGGGAAAGCATAAACTTCCCAGCCTGCTTTCTGGGTGTGGACAATTTTTACAACATCTAAGGCATTTGAAACTATCTCCACCCTGTGTTGTTGGCGCCACGGATAGTTGCATAGATTTATGGATCCATCATGTTATTGTACAACCTGGCACAAGAGCCAATAAGTGTGATACTGTTTTATTAGCATAAAACCTGGTTTTCATCACTTTTGAGATGGTTTTGTGTCTAAGATTTATGTCTAAGGAAGAAAGCTTCCTTTGAGAATTGAGCTCGTTGTTTTGATTTTTAGAAGCACAAACTGGATCTTGTGTGATAGCATTCAGTAGGTGAGTCTCAAGTAGGTCTCCTGCTCAGGCTGGGACAGTTGGCCTTCTGACATGTCTGGCTTGATAACTTGGATGAGGGAAAAAGGAAATCTGACAATTATTAACAGCTGTGAGCATCATATTATACTTTTCATTTGTGAAGTTTATTTCTTTATTAATTTTGAAACAGAGTCTTGCTCTGTCACCTAGGCTAGAGTGCAGTGGCACAAGCTCGGCTCACGGCAACGTCTGCCTCCCAGGTTCAAGCGATTGTCGTGCCTCAGTCTCCTAAGTAGCTGGGATTACAGGCGCACACCACCACACCCAGCTTAATTTTTTTTTTTTTTTTTTTGTATTTTTAGTAGAGATGGGGTTTCACCATGTTGACCAGGCTGGTCTTGAACTCCTGACCTCAAATGATCCACCCACCTCGGCCTTCCAAAGTGTTGGGATTACAGGTTTGAGCCACCATACCTGGCTAAGTTTGTGAAGTATTAAGATCCACTTTTCTGAGTCAGTAGATAATCTTGTGCTTATCTTATATTTTAATCTATATTACCCTACCCAGAGTTAATGATTAGATTATATACCAGGAAAGATATTGCATAACATCCCTCCACCAACTGTGAATAAATAGTTCATGTAGTTATTCTTGCTTCTCTTACCAAGCTATAAGGAAGGATTCCATTTATGAATCTTTTAAATACCACCAAGTGGGTATGTCTCCTAATGATTTGTTGAATGTACCATTTAACTGAAATATTTACAGCTGAGATGATTTAATGTCTGGGACTTGCTTCTTATAGTCCAGAAGATGAAAGAGTGGAGCATAGAGGAGACATTGATCATGAGTTGTTATTTGTTGAAACTGGATGGTGTATACATGGGGGTTCATAACACTCTATTTTTGTGTATGTTGGAAATTTCCCTTGAAATAGGTTAAAGGGGGAAAAAAAAGAACCTTGGAGAAACATGTACCATTTAAACCAAGCTCAGATGTAAGTATGTGCTGTATCAAAATAATGGAAAATGCTATGTGGCTAAAGATGAACCAAGTTTAACCTTAGAAAATTATAGGGCCATAGTACTATCGTCCTAGCTGATTGACCTCAGCAAAGTTGGCCTCAGCTGGGCCATCTGTAAAATGGGAATACTTTTTTTTTTTTTACCTATCCTACCTCACAGGACTTAAAAAATACATACCTGAAAATACTTTCTAAATATGACTCATTTCAGTTAGCGTGTATTGAGTGTTCACTAATTATGCTCAGTACTGACGATACAGTGGTGAGGGAGACCACGTCACTGCCCTCAGGGAGCTACAGAAAAGTAAATAAACAATAATAATAGAGTATAGGAAATGCCATAATCAGGCTGAGAACACAGTGTTGTGCTGTAGGAGCCCTCAGGCATTGCAAGAAGTGATGAGTTATTAGGGAGGCTCGAAGGTGTTTGTTCATATGTGTGTGTACCAGCTTCTTACAGGAAGTGATGTTGAAGCTGAAAACCATGGGTCTAGTAGGCATAGAGTTATTAAGGTAGGGAGAGCAACATCTATAAATGTCTTGAAGGGGGAAAGAGATAGCACAGATGATGTGTAGAGGCTCCAGCAGGATGTGGGGAAAGAAGCAGGTCCCAGATCATGAAGAGTCTTGTGAGACTTGTTAAGAAGTTGGACTTTATCTTGAGAGCAATGGGAAACTATCAAAGTGTTTTAAGCAAGAGAGTGACATGATCAGATAGGTGGTTTAGAGAAAGTATTCCAACTGCAGTGTGGGGAGTGGATTACAGAAGACAGGGTGAGTAAAATTCAAAAGAGAAGTAACAGAAACATACTGGCTTTCCTGATAAATAGCCCCCCACTCCAAATCTAGGTTCTAAACCAGTTAATTAGATGAGTGAGTGAAAGGATAATCAAAGTATTTTGCTGATTTTTTTTTCATTATAGATATCCAGTTGACCCAGCACTCTTTATTGAAAAGATTATCCTTTCTACACTGCACAGCCCTATCATCTTAGTCATAACCTAAGTGACTATATATAAGTGGGCCTATTTCTGGACTCTGTTCTGTGGGTCTGTTTTTCCTTGTGCCCGTTCTATGCTGTCTAGGTATTTATTCCTCTTCAAGATTACCTAAGTTATTCTTGGCCCTTTGTATTTTAATTTAAATTTTAGAATCAGTTTGTCAATCCCCCATCATCATCATCAAAAAAAAAAAAACCCTCCTGGAATTTTGATTGAGATTGCATTGAATCTGTAGATACTTTTGATGACAATTGGTACCTTTCTAATTCATGAACATGGTATATCCCTCTATTTGTATAGACCTTATTTTATTTTGTGAAATGTTCTCAAGCTGAACACTTATGATTTGTGATCTCGCTATGCATATGTTTTATTGCATGTCATTACTGATGAAGGCAAAGTTGGAAGATATAGATTAGTGTGAGAGACAAATGTGCCTGCCAGCTGATTCCCAGAATTAGATTTGCCCACACAATCTCAGCAACATTGGACTAACTCAGGCCAATGTGAGATAGAAGGACCTGTCCCTTGAGGAACAGCAGAGAAGGCTAGCTTCCAAGAGGAGGAAAGAGAAGAGCTAAGCTGAGCATGCCCAGTATATTTTTCTTAAATTCACCTATCAGATTAGTAATTTCACTCTCCCAGGGAAGGATACATAAAGGGGAAGAGAATGGCAGGAGTGTCTAATTGTGTCCAGAGAGCATCCATTTGAATTTCTTTACATAGAAGGGGACTTCAAGGTAAGGGATGTTTTAACAGCTTGAACTGTTGTCATGGAGGGAAATGGATGGTTTGGGGAAATATTTTGAAGATAGAATCAAGTTTGATAGTATGTGGGGGATAAAGAAGAGGGAGGACTTGAAGATGGTGCCTTGGGCAACTGGCTTAAGCAGCTGAGTACTATTTTCGGATTAGAAGACACTGGAGAAAGAAGATATTTGGGGAGGAAGGACATGGGTTAGACTAGCTGGATTTGGAGGTTTCTTGTGGCACTGTATCAAGTAGAGGCATCCAGCAGGCAGATGGATAAATAAGTCTGGTGACTGGGAGAGAACTGTAAATGTAGGTTTCAGAGTCATCAGCCTAGAGATTGGGTTGGAAGACTCTGAGCAAGAAGGCAGCCCAGACAGGATTGTTTTCTCATGAGTGCAGCTGGTACCTCTGTCTCCCACCTGTGGACCTGAGAGGGAATTTCCTCATCAGGGTATTTTCCTGTGACCCCAGCCTGGCCCTACTCTCTTTTCTAAACTCCTTCCCTTTTATGAGTCACTTAGATGATCACTTCTGACCAACCACTTAAGGAAAGGAGTGTCAGGTATTACACATGGATAGGTAAGTTACAGATACTCGAGTGAGTCTCAGGACCTAACCTGACATGGCTTTATATAGAATAATGCTGGCTTTTTGGTACCAGCTGATTCCATGTCCTAGCCCTTTAGGCACTACCAGTCTTGGCCGACTTAATTATTGGAAAAAGCAGTCTTTTTTGCCTTGCTGGAAAAGAGATTTCTAAACTTCATGGTTTGCCAGGTTGGTTGTTTACTGGATTACCTACAGAGAAATCTTTCAAGAAGCTTCTTTCCCATGGTCTTCCTGTCTTAGCTGATTTCCATTAGTGACTTCTGACATCTCTCTCTTGAATTCTGTCTACACTTTCTAAAAGGTGTTGTGTTTGTAACAGTCTTTTTCAACTCTTGTCATCTTGAATCTCATTTATAGAATTATAGTCACCCAAGTTAATGCCTTTATGGTATCTACATTGTAGCTTTCACTTGTGACAGATAATTAGACTTAAAATTGTGTATAAATGAGAGTCACTAATCAAGTTTTAATTAGCCAAATTACAGTAAGAGAATTTAAATATTTTCATATGTATCTCAGGTAGTCTTTTTTGTATTTAATTTTTCTGGGTACATAATAGGTGTACGTATGGGGTACATGAGATGTTTTGATACAGGCATGCACTGTGAAATAAGCACATCATGGAGAATGGGGTATCCATCCCTCAAGCATTTATCCTTTGAGTTATAAACAATAAAATTATACTCTTAAGTTATTTTAAAATGTACAATTAAGTTATTATTGACTATAGTAATTCTGTTGTGCTACCAAATAGTGGGTCTTATTCATTCTTTCTGTTTTTTATGTATCCATTAACCATCCCCACCTTCCACCCAGCCCCCACCCAGGTAGTCTTTTTATCCATTCTAGTAAAAATGTATTAAACTGTATAATCATATAAAGTTAAAACATGTCAATAAAGTGATGATCTTTGTTCCTTAAAAATGAGAGATCTATGTTCTAATCCTTTGAAGACTAGAAATAAGCTCTAGAGACCTCCAGAAGCTAATGAGATATACTCTTTGACTGATTAAACACAAGGGTCAAAACCTTGTTGTGATTGNTAGGTGTACGTATGGGGTACATGAGATGTTTTGATACAGGCATGCACTGTGAAATAAGCACATCATGGAGAATGGGGTATCCATCCCTCAAGCATTTATCCTTTGAGTTATAAACAATAAAATTATACTCTTAAGTTATTTTAAAATGTACAATTAAGTTATTATTGACTATAGTAATTCTGTTGTGCTACCAAATAGTGGGTCTTATTCATTCTTTCTGTTTTTTATGTATCCATTAACCATCCCCACCTTCCACCCAGCCCCACCCAGGTAGTCTTTTATCCATTCTAGTAAAATGTATTAAACTGTATAATCATATAAAGTTAAAACATGTCAATAAAGTGATGATCTTTGTTCCTTAAAATGAGAGATCTATGTTCTAATCCTTTGAAGACTAGAAATAAGCTCTAGAGACCTCCAGAAGCTAATGAGATATACTCTTTGACTGATTAAACACAAGGGTCAAAACCTTGTTGTGATTGTCTGAGACCTAAATGACCTGTCCCTCATTTTGGTTGAAAAATAAGACGGTGTCTCTTGAGTTGTTGGAAAACCTGTGGTTTTTAATGAGCAGATGGTGTTAAGATGCCCGGTTGCCTGGGTTGAATGAAGTGTTTGGGATTTTCAGACATTCTCCATGATGTGCTTATTTCACAGTGCGTGCCTGCATCAAAACATCTCATGTACCCCATAAATACACCTATTATATACCCACAAAAATTAAATTAAAAAAAAAATAAAGAAGACTACCTGAGATACATTTTCAGACTTTGGCTTCTTTCTCCTCAGAGTATCTCTGTTTTGTTTCCTGATCTGGAAAAGTAAGGAAGAAGGAGGGGAGTTGGTAGGGAAAGGGAAACAGAAACAGTGAACCAGTATTACAGGATTATTCTTTGTCATGTTGGGTGCTGCTTTCTGTTTTGTATATGTTTGACGTGAACTTTCTAAAACACTCAGCTTAGTGTATTGTCTAATAAATACTTAGTTGTGGCCAGATTGTCACCAAGAATCACGTTCGCAGAAGGTTTTCAAATTGCGTTTTTAAGAGTATAGTGGTTGGCCGGGTGCAGTGGCTCACGCCTGTAATCTCAGCACTTTGGAAAGCCAAGGCAGGTGGATCATGAGTTCAGAAGATGGAGACCATCCTGGCTAACACGGTGAAACCCCGTCTCTACTAAAAATACAAAAAATTAGCTAGGCGTGGTGGCATGTGCCTGTAGCCCAAGCTACTCAGGAGGCTGAGGCGGGAGAATCGCTTGAACCCAGGAGGTAGAGGTTGCAATGAGCTGAGATTGTGCCACTGCACTCCAGCCTGGGCAACAGAGCGAGACTCCTTAAAAAAAAAGAAAAAAAAAAAGTATAGTGGTTATTAAACATGGAGGACAGATAGCCCAGGTTCAAATCTCAACTCTGCCTCTTCCTGGGACAAGTTACTTAACCACTCAGTGCTTTTGATTCCTCATCTGTAAAATTAGAGTAACAAGAGAATCTACCCCAGAGGCTTGTTGTGAGGATTAAGTAACATGTAATGGTTAGAGAAGTGCCTGGCACATAGTAATCACTTGATTAATGTTAGTTATTATTGTCCTTATTGTTACTAAAGTTGAAAGAGTACCTATAAATGACAGTACATTTTCCAGGGTTATTTCTTTATTGTTTGTTTATTTTTTATTTTATTTTATTTTAGTTTTGAGGCAGGGTCTTGCTCTGTCATCCAGGCTGGAGTGCAGTGGCAACCTCTGCCTCCCAGGTTCAAGCAATTCTCTTGCCTCAGCCTCCCGAGTAGCTGGGATTATGGGTGTGGGCTACCATGCCCGGCTAATTTTGTATTTTAGTAGAGATGGGGTTTCACCATGTTGGCCAGGCTGGTCTTGAACTCCTGACCTCTGGTGATCCACCTGCCTCAGCCTTCCAAAGTGCTGGGATTACAGGCATGAGCCACTGTGCCTCTTTAATTTTTTATTATGGCAAATTTCAAACTCCAAGAAGTACAATGGAATTTTGCTATATCTGTGTTAGCTGTTTGTTTCACATCACCAAGTCTTAAATGTCAGCTGCTAGAAAGTAAGTGCCATAATTTGGGACCTTATCTGTGTTAGTCACCATTTACTGTTTATGAAAATAGTTGTTAAATGATAGTTGGCCCTCAGTAAATATTTGTGGACTGGATGAATGAAGATAGTGTTTTGTGCTAATCCAATTCTGGTTGGGATCTGCTTGCGGTCTAGCTAAGATTCACTCTTCCATTTGTTCATTAATTCACTCATTCATTCATTCACTGAAGCTTTATTGAATGCCTTTTATGAATCAGCAGTGTGAAGCTTTATTGAATGCCTTTTATGGATTAGCAGTGGTAGCTCTGGGATTTCTATGTAAATGAACAAAGGGGTGGCAATCCATTTGGAAAGGGATTGGCTAAATGGCATGTCTAGATGTTTTATTTGCATAGTAAGTGCAGTTTTTTTTTACCTGACAGGTTATTTATTTGGGGTGAAGTAGGTCTGGTGTGGTTCATCTGAATGGAGTTAACACCTCCTGCCCTAAGTCATACCTTGGATCGGCTGTCATATACAGGCTTCTCATTTAATGCTTTGGGTTGTCCCTACATTGGAGAGAAGGGGGTATGTATAAAAGTCATTATAATGTAAGGGGAAAGACTAGCAGAGGCATGTCCAAAGCATCAATGAGAATAGAAAGGAAGAAACTACTAACTTTCCTCCAGGTCAAGAAGGAAGGGATGGGGTATCCTGGGTCTCTTTTTAAGGAAAGTGGTATATGAGCAAGGTGTTAAAAGATGTTGGGAATTCGTGGTACTAGCAGTGTGTGTGTGAACAAGGAGAGAGCATGAGTATATTGAAGGAAGAGGTGGGTTAGGCTGGGGTGCAGGGGCCGTGGTGGTGGTAGTGGAGGAAGTGGGCAGCTGAAGGGGAGGCGGTGCCTCTTCCTGCAGGGCTCTGCCAGCCCACTCACAAGCTGCCCTTCTTCTGGGTGGGTGGGCAAGTTGGTGAAGGAGTTCAGTTGGGCAGCAGCGTGATCAGATTTATACTTTAGAGAGATAACTGGGGAGGTGCCGAGGAATGTGAACTGGAGATGGGAGAGGAAGTAGCTGGGAGACTTGCCAGCCCCGGGGCTCCGTGGTTGATGACTAATTGGCCAGGCACCAGGAACTTCTAGTAGCTCTTGGAAAGGGGCAGATGGGCCCACCTCATGCACACTCTTTAAGCTGGATCGCCGTTGCCTGGGTTGGCAGCAACACTGACAGAAGAGCCAAGTTTCCTTTCAAAGAAAATTCTTTTGTGTATTTGGGGAATGAAAAAGCCAGAAGTCAGCATTCTACTATCTTCATTAATACATAGGCTAAGAAGATAGAGACAATTTTTAAATTTTAAGTTGAGAGGGCCTTGTTAAATAGATTTACATGATATACACATGGGCATAAGCATGTATGACTATAAGTCACAGATATTTATTGTGATTGTTTATTTATATATACCTTTACATTCAGCAGGTTTACCTTTCTAATTAGTTTTTTAATCAACTTTTAATTTTAGAGTAGTTTTAGATTTATGGAAAAGTTGTGAAGATAATAGAGTTCCCACATACCTTACACCCAGCTTCCTCTTTTGTTAACATCTTGCATCAACATGGTACATTTCATATTATCTTTTTTTTTTTTTTTTTTTTTTTGAGACAGAGTCTTGCTCTGTCGCCCAGGCTGGAGTGCAGTGGCGCAATCCCGGCTCACTGCAACCTCCGCTCCCGCCCCCCGACCGATTCAAGCAATTCTCCTGCCTCAGCCTTCTGAGTAGCTGGGATTACAGGCACCCACTACCACGTCTGGATAATTTTGTATTTTTAGTAGAGATGGGTTTTCACCATGTTGACCAGGCTGGTCTTGAACTCCTCACCTCAAGTAATCCACCCACCTTGGCCTCCCAAAGTGCTAGGATTACAGGCGTGAGCCACCATACCTGGCCCATATTATCATTATTGACTAACGTCCATGCTTTATTCAGATGTCCTTAGTTTTATCCAGTGTCCTTTTCTGTTCCAGGATCCCATCTAAAATACCACATTCAGGTTTCTCATCTTGTTAGGCTTTAACAATTTTCCAGACTTTCTTTATTTTTGATGACCTTGGCAATTTTCGGTTTTGTAGAATGTCCTTAAATAAGCATTTGTCTGAAGTTTTTCTCATGAGTAGATTGGAGTTGTGGGTTTTTGGGAGGAAGGCCACAGAGGTGAAGTGCTCTCATTACACCATATTAATTCCATACTTATTGCTATAGATGTTAACCTTAGTCACCTTGGCTGACGTAGGTGTTAGTCAGGTTTCTCCACTAGAAAGTTCTGTTTTTTTCCCTCTTTCCATACTTGACTCTTTGGAAAAAGGGTACTCTGTGCCCCTCCCACTTAAAGAGTGGGGAGTTTCACTCTACCTCCTTGAGGGAGGAGTATCTAAAGAAATGATTTGGAATCCTTCTTCACAGGAGATTTGTTTATTCTCCTCCATCCTAGTTGGGTTTTGATAAGGTAATTTTTTGTCTGTCCTCTGAATTCCAAATGCTAATTCTGTAGCAATTGTATTATATTTGTCATTTACCACCTAGTGACATCACCTACATTTGTGTGTGTGTGTGATAAGTAAACAGATTTATGTCTTATTTACCCAAGGAGATTGTAAATTTCTTGAAGACTGGGACAGCATCTTATGTAAAGCCCCTTACAGAGTTGGATACAGTGTAGGCAGTTAACAAATATTAAGCAAATAGTTTTTAAATTAGTTTAATTAAAAATTTAAATATTGACCATAATTAACTGAAACAGGTCATCAAAGTCTGAGTATATGAGAAATGTGGTAAGATAAGGATACTATTTACTTGGCATCCTGATTTGTGAAATTATCCTGAACTTGTAATTGTGGCTAATATGATATTTACTGTGTGCCAAGCACTTTTGTAAGTACTTTACATATATTATTTAATCTTCCAGACAGCCCTATAGGTTGGTGCCATTATCCCCATTTTATAGATAAGGAAACTGAGATGAACGAAGGTTGAATAAGTTGTTCAGGATCACAAAGCCAGGAAGTAGCTCAACTGGGATTTTGATCTCAAACACTCTGGCTCCAGAGTTTTGAACACTTAACCACTGCGCTCTAGATTCATTGAAGTGGCGATTAAAATGGTATCTCTTTTGGGGGAAAGAACAAGATTGTGGTTTAAATATTTCATTCCAGCCTGTTAGGATACTCCTGATGACATGGCAGCAATCTTGCTGTATTTTTCCTAGGGGAAGTATTTCCATAAAGCCACGGCTGTTTTTCCTTCTTCAGTTTGTGTGTGTGTGTGTGTGTAATCTTTGTGTAATGCAACTAATTATATTTGCTTAAAATACAGGCATGTTCATGATTGATATGTCATATACAGACTATATTCTAGATATCCCTCACTCTCTAGCCATATGATCTGTTGAAAGATAGTGGGCTTTTATTTCTTTTCTGGCATTTTTAAACAGAAGTGATCACTAGGTCTTGCCAAATAAACACTCCCTCAGTGTGTTCCTTGTCCAAATGGTCACACCTGGGGGCCCCAGAAGGGAGCCCAGATTGTAGCAGCAACATAGGCGAGGGAGGAGGACTTCTCGCGAAGCCACCCAAGCCATGAATCGGCCCTGGCTTCCTGAACCATAAACAAATGCGAGCTTTGTTCTCCCCATTCCTCATTTGGTCCCAAGTATGACTCAGGGTTAGGCTGGGTCCTGAGGCTCAGTGCTGTTGGAAGGAAGTGGGAGGATTCCAGGGGAGTTCTGGGACCTTTTCAAACTGAAGAGAGGAGGCTGGCTGCATCATGGGAGAAGAGGTATTCCTTTTTTTTTTTTTTTCTTTTTCTTTTCTTTTTTGCTTTTAGAGTTGTAATAAATCCACTTAACCTGTATCTTATCTGTATATAACATTTTGTAGCAAGACTGGGTAATGGGTTTGCATTAGTGGGTTGAAACAATGTGTGTGCCAGCTAGGATCCCACAGAGGGGAGCTATGGATAAGCTGAGGAGGAACCTATCGAGTATAGGGATTATTCGCTAAAGCTGAATGTTACTCTGGAGCTATTTAGCTGTTTTAATCCCTCCTGCTTTGGTCAATTTGGCCATTAATTTTTATAGATGTTTCCAATCTCTCTGTGTCTTGGGTTTTCATGTGCTCATATTGCAGAGAGAAATTTAGATGGGCAGTTTGCACAAGCAGTAACTGTTACACCATGTCACAGAGATGTTTAGCAATTACAGATGTTTGTGCAGTAAACAAATCCAGCTTGCTTTTCAGGTTAGCTTAGGAGAGAAGGGTATGTCCATGCAGAACAAGCCAGCTGTGGGGCGTTTCACTCTTGAGGGGCACCGACATTTGGAGTTTTCTTTGTGAGTGGAGCAGCTGTGAGTAATGACTTCTGGGTGCTGTTGAACTGCTTTTTTATGATAGAGGTAAAGATATTTGGCTAGTTTGTAGTGCTGGGCATTTATAGGTATGTACTCATGTATAGAGAAAATTAAGACACTAAATTATTTTGATTTTCTAAAAGTTTGCTAGAAATAAGTGGTCTTGTTTTTCTCTGTGAGTTGTTCATATTTGTCTACCTAAAAGCAGAAGTCTGTCATTTTCCAAACACAAAATTCCCTAAATAAACCACAGGATAAGTAAGGCTTACTGTGTGTCATACATATGTCTTGCATATCCCTGTCTCTCATTGAAAAAAATTTTTAAGGGGGGAATTGATGAGGTCTATAAAATATGTCCCTTTATGTCTTTTTCTGT
>NW_016821081.1:175060-184299 GCF_001698545.2 Rhinopithecus bieti
GGCTAGTTTTTTTGTATTTTTAGTAGAGACAGGGTTTCACCGTGTTAGCCAGGATGGTCTCGATCTCCTGACCTTGTGATCCGCCCGTCTCGGCCTCCCAAAGTGCTGGGATTACAGGCTTGAGCCACCGCGCCCGGCCAGGCTGAATTTTTAAGAGAGGAATTTCTAGGTTAAAGGTCAACTTAATTCTGGCTAGTTTTGTTTTTAATGAAAATAATTCAAGTATGTGGTAAAAAAAAAAAAAAAAAAAAAAAAAAAATCCCAACAAAAAAAAAGAAAGACTTTCTGAATCCTATACACTTAACTTTACTTCCTGGTGGAAATCACAGTAAAAGTTATATGCACTCTTGCAGATATGTGGAATTGGTTTTTAATTGTTGTAAAATATATATAACATCATAAATTTTACTACCTTTGCCATTTTATGCTTTGTTTTGTTTTTTGAGACAGAGTCTCACTCTGTCACCCAGTCTGGAGTGCAGTGGTGTGATCACAGCTCACTGCAGTCTTGACCTTCTGGGCTCAAGTGATCCTCCTGCCTCAGCCTCCCGAGTAGCTGGGAGTACAGACATGAGCCACCATGCCTAACTGACTTTTTTATTCCTTTTTTCTTTTTTCTTTGAGATGGAGTCTCTCTCTGTCGCCCAGGCTGGAGTACAGTGGCGTGTTCTTGGCTCGCTGCAAGAAGCTCCGCCCCCCAGGTTCACGCCATTCTCCTGCCTCAGCCTCCCGAGTAGCTGGGTCTACAGATGCCCACCACCATGCCTGACTAATTTTTTGTATTTTTAGTAGAGACGGGATTTCACCGTGTTAGCCAGGATGGTTTTGATCTCCTGACCTTGTAATCCGCCCGCCTCGGCCTCCCAAAGTGCTGGGATTACAGGCGTGAGCCACTGTGCCTGGCCTTTTTATTCCTTTTGTAGAGACAGGGTCTTACTATGTTGCCCCCAGACTGGTTTTGAACTCCTAGCCTCAAAGGTTTCTCTCACCTCAGCCTTCCAAAGTGCTGGGATTACAGGCATGAGCCACTGTGCCCAGCCACCTTAATTAACCATGTTTAAGTGTATAGTTCAGTGATATTAAGTACATTCATATATTTGTGTAACCATCATGACTATCCATCTCCAGAACTTTTTCATCTTGCCAAAATGAAACTCTGTACCCATTAAACAGTAACCTCCCATGCCTCCTATCCCTGACTTCTGGCAGCCACCTTTCTTCTTTCTGTCTCTATGAATTTGACTAGGTACTTCACATATGTGGAATCATGGGATATTTGTCCTTTTATGACTGACTTATTTCACTTAGCATGATGTCTTCAAAGTTCATCCATGTTGTGGCACATATCAGAATTTCTTTTCTTTTTAAGGCTGACTGTTATTTCATTCTATGGATATAATTCATTTTGTTTATCCATTCATCTGTTGATGAACATTTGGGTTTTTTCTATCTTTTGGCTATTGTGAATAATGCTACAATCTTCATTGGCATACCAATATTTGTTTGAGTTCTTGCTTTCAGTTATTTTAGATATATCTCCAGAAGTAGAATTGCTGAATCATATGGGAACTCCGATTTATATTTTTTGGGGGAACTGCTCTACTGTTTTCTACAGTGGCTGCATTGTTTTACATTCCCACCAGCAATGCATGAGAGTTCCAATTTCTCCATGTCCTCACCAACGCTTGTTATTTTCTGTTTTTTTTTTTCTTCTTGTAGCCATCCTAATGGATGTGAAGTGGTATCTTATTGCAATTACAGTTGGTGTTTGTGTTGCCTGTCACTAAGGGGGAAGGAAATTATTATTATTCTCATCTTGAAATGATGAGTTGGGAAACAGTCTTAGAATCACCATTAACTAGCTGATCAGTCATGTAATCTGAAGAGACTACAAATTGCTTAAAGGAAGAACACAGCCCCACTGTTCACACAGCCTCAAGGAAAAAAATGAGTGGAGTGTCCAGGTAGTTACTTGGTTTTAGAGGTTTAATGGTGACCAGGACTGCCCCATCCACTTACCTGAATCTATAGTCAAAGGTTTACTGGAGAGTGGATTTAAAACAGTTATCTTGAAAAAAGATGAATTTATCTTTTGTGCAACTGTTATTAATAATTCTAAGTGATGGTATCTGATTCAAATTACGTAATGGATAAAGCTAGTTTTGTGATTGATATTTTTTTTTCCTCTTCACCTTGTACTCTGGAATTCCTTAGGGGTAGAAAATGAAAGTCCGTGTTTTACAAATTATTTGCTGAATCATTTATTTAATAATTCAATTGATAGCCTTTAGTGGAGTGTACTAAAGTCCAAGTATTTAATTGTGACCCTCTTTTGTTCTTTACTTGTATTAATAATTGTTTTCATAATATTTATATCCTGAAGTATGCAGATGCATTTGGTTCCTGAAATCCAAGGTTTTAAAAATTTGAGTGGCCATTAAAACTATCATGTCTTTGTACATAGCTGTCTTTTTCTCTCTGATATTCTCACTAGTTGTAAAGTGATATTCTAGCCAACTGGGTTTCAGTGGAGTGGAATGAGTTTAATGCTATATAAAAACTGGCAACTTTAAAAGAAGCTATCCAGCTTACTTTGACTGCATGGTGGTGTGTCTTTTCTTACATTTAAAGAATTTAGATCACAGAGATCAGTCATTCAGCAGCCTGTTTTGTACTTCTCTGTGGCATTGGAGGCCATTTAAAAGCTACAGGATGACAGCCTTATTCCCAGCTCAGGCTCTTAATGTTGGAGGCTAGATCCCAAATAAATGTATAGCCATAAATGCTCTAGAAACAAATTGAAACATCACAATAAACCTCTAATAGATATTACACCTCTAATAGATATTTTTTTCTCTCTCTAAACCCGGGCTATAAAATGAGCAATTCACAAAATAAAAGTGTGCTGGAATTGCCTCTAAAAGACACTTCTTTATCAAAAGGCCATCCTCAAGCCATTTTACGAATGCCCTGTGACTCAGAAGTGTCACCTCAATTAAGGTTATCCTTGAACTCTTAGGAATCAAATAGGCATGGTTTGGTAAAGTGAAGGCAGAAAGTTGAGGTCTGTATCACTCAGAAGTTGTATTTCTGTTTTGTCATTTAAAATGAGGAAAGTAGAAATGATAAAGATGGATTTACTGCCTCATTTTCTTTTTCTTCTTTTACTTGCTAAGATTTTTCACCCACCAGTGACTTTAATATATTTTGCTCCATTTGTTTTGGTAACATCTGCTCAATCTGTTCTTTTTATTTTGAATTCTTAGTTGGGTTCTCATTTTCTCTCTCTATTAAAAGCAGCTTTTCTGGAACTTCTTGGGTACGTTTTCTAGACTATTCACAAAGTCGATAACAAGAGGAGTAATTATGTAAAAAGTGTCAATATTTTTAGATTCTAGAGTGGTCCAAAACTGTCCTCTTGATGTAGTGCTTAGCATTGTCTAGTTACTACATTGGAAGAACAAAATGCCTTGTATATTTTACGTGTCTAATCATGTATTTATTTTGCCTCAAACCCTGTTACTCCCTTTACATTCAGGCATTGTTAGAAGCAGAGAAAGTAGACGTACAATTACTGTTGTTTTTTTCCATTCAGAAGAGGCTAAACATTATGAAGCTGGTAACTCTATGCCCACACATGGAAATAATCTGCCTGAGCAATTCCTGTCACAATATCAATTTGCAATAGAGGTGAGCAGAATGTAATTCATAGACAACCTTGCTGTACTTTCCAGTGAAGGGTTATAGGATCTCTGACATTTTGGTATGATTTTTGTATGCAGTGCCCAAGATTTCAAGCAACTCTAGGTTTCTATGATCTTTAGTCATAGGTCATTTGACAGGAGAGGAGAAAAGTGGTCTGGATAAGAGATGAAAAGGGGTCTTGAGAAAATTAATGAGAGGCTGAAAGAGATACAGCTAGGTCAGGGAGTGATCACTCAGTTTCCAAGTAATAAAATTTGTCCTGTGGGGCCGTAGAGCAGCAGTGTGTTTGTGCGTAGCCCAACCCTGACTTTTCTGTATCAGTTGAAGATTGGGAGTTGATCATCTTGGCATGAAATTGAGTGGCTAGAAAGAAGTAGGGGTAGTATCCTAGGAGGTGATGACATAAGGCAGTGATGATGGTTAAGAAATTAGAAATCAGAAGTGGTAGAGAAACGGTGGTCATTGCAGTAGAGAGAGATGAGTAAACAGAGTCCATGAGGAAATATATTATGTAGGATTTGACAGTTAACTGTTCTCTGGTCTCTCTGGTGACTGAGAGAGAGGAATCCCATTGATTGATTGATTGAGAGAGGGTCTTGCTCTGTTGCCCAGGTTAGTGTGCAGTGACATGATCATGGCTCATTGCAGCCTCCTCGACCTCCCAGGCTTAAGCAATCCTCCTGCCTCAGCCTCCTGTGTAGCTGGGGCTACAGGTGTGCACCACCATGCCCAGCTAATTTTTAAATTTTTTGCAGAGGTGAGTTTTTACCACATTGTTCAGGCTAGTCTTGAACTCCTGGCGTCAAGTGATCCTCTTGCCTTGGCTTCCCAAAATGCTAGGATTGCAGGCGTGAGCCACTGTGCCCAGCAGGGCACAATTTAACTTGAAGCATGGTGATCAGGTTAGAAATAATGGAGAAGTAGCCAGTAATGAGGGTCGATAAACTATTCATTGTCCTATGGGGGTATTTGGAAATCTTTTACTGAAAGTCCCTATAAATTTGGGTAGATAACCAACTGAAACCTTTATGTCTCAACTAGATAAAATGTAATATCTCGGGAGTAGGGAATGTGTTGTCAATTCCAACAGTACCGTTCCTGGTCTTTGTCTTCCTTTGTCACCATGTTCCATGAATCTGTATTGTGTTTTCTCTGTGCAGAGCCTATAGCAGGTCTTTGTGGAAGGCACAAAGAAGAATTGCTGCTCTCCGGAACTTATAAGTGGAGAACATTGAAAGGAACATTCTCCATTGTAATAGAAAAGGACAAGGAATTTCTCAAGACCAGAAAAATGTATCAATTGGGATATTTTACTGTGCACATTGTCTTCCCTACTCTTCCTAAAAAAAACCAAAATATCCCTCTTAAAAAATAACATAACCGCAAAAAGCACCATTTAAGAAGCACATGATTAAAATAGGTGATTTCATGTTTTTGTGGCTTGGTGCCTTTGTGTGTATTACAGAGAAAGCAGAAAATAATGGTGAAATATTTTAGCACAGGAAGATGAGAACATGCAAAATGAATAATGAAAGACTTACCATCTATTCAGATAATGAGGATTTAATTTGCCTAAAACTCAGGCATCTTAAAAGAGAACTTACAACCTTAAGACTCCTGTTCCTCCCAAGACTTGCTATTAAACTGAAGTTAAAATGAATGAAAGAGTGAATGAATGTGAATGACTGCCAAGTACAGACTATATTGACCTTTTGCTTCACCAGACCAGAATTTACTCTACAAAAAGGTTCATCTTAACTGCATTTACTGAATCTGTCCCCACCCCAAACTTGAATCCCATTTAAAAAAAAAAGTCAGTCATGGTTTTTGAAGTCAGCAAAATCAAAGTATGTTCATGTTAAGTGGAGATGCTTGTCAAATAGCTGAGAAATGAAAGTATCTGTGAAATCTGTATAATTTTAAAATTATGATATACTTAATGTAAATAGTTCTAAGAGTAACAGAAAAAAAAAATGGAACCTCAAAATTTGGGGAGCCTAGTTTTCATCACACTTGTTTTTTCTCCTGTTTGAGAAACTGTAATTACTTTGATTTGTGTTTCAAAAGAATTTTTACTTACGAAGAACTAGAGAACTGCTAGAAAACTGAACAATTAAGCTATGGATCCTATGCAAATAGGTGACAACCTTTAAATCAATACTTCTTCAAATACTGGGAAATGAGGAATCTATAAGCATTATCCTTGAGCATATATGAAAAACGTTACAAAGTGAAGTTAACTCTTTTTTTCAGTCCCTTACAGATGTATGAATAAGGAATTCATGGGTTTAATTAGAAGACCAGGAAATATGTTTTGAGTTTGAAAACATTTGATACAATGTCTCAATACTTTATTTGGATCAGCATGCATTGGAAATTACTTTACATCTTCTACTTAGTCACGAAGATATTAACTGTAAAAAACTATAAGTAAAGGGTGATGATAAATGGCAGGGAGTATTCTATATGGGTGGTGTCTTTCGAATTACCGTCATGACTCATTTTACATCCGATGTTCTTAACGTCCTTACTAATAACTTGGAAAAGAAAATATAATGACACAGGAACGAAAGCTGCATGTGATTTCTAGTTGGGAGATGTTGCAAACCAAATCAGACCTTATGGAAAGACATCAATAATGTGGAGGGGTAGAACATCATTTTTCACTACCTCAGTGTATGCTATTTTCTTAGAACTTTATTTTTTCTGGCCAGGCACAGTTGCCCATGTCTGTAATCCCAGCACTTGTGGGAGGCCAAGGCAGGTCGATCACCTGAGGTCAGAAGTTCAAGACCAGACTGGTCAACATGGTGAAACCCTGTCTCTACTAAAATACAAAATTAGCTGGGCATGGTGGCACATGCCTGTAATCCCAGCTACTCAGGAGGCTGAGGCATGAGAATCGTTTGAACCCGGGAGGCAGAGGTTGCAGTGAGCCGAGATCGCACCACTGCACTCCAGCCTGGGCAACAGAGTGAAACTCCATCTCAAAACAAACAAACAGAAAAAAAAAAACTTTATTTTTTCTGATTATAAAAGTAGTAACTATTTTCTAGAAACACTAAAAGTAAAAAAAAAAAAAAAAGTAAAAAGCTGAAAAGCACTGATAATTTAATCACGCTGGGGCAATCACTGTTAACTTTTAAAATATTTACTTTCAGTCCTTTTGCCATACATTTTAACTGGTTGAGATCATATCACACACATAATTTTTTCCACACACATAACTTTGTATCTTTTCCACTTAGCATTATATAAAATTTCCCATGTCATTACAAACTTTTGTAAACATCCCTTTGAAAGGCTGTGTGTAATGCTCGGTTTTAAGGCTCTAGATACATAGAGGACCAGATCTGGGAGAACTGGAATTTGGTGGTCGCGTGAATTCCCATCAATATTATGTTTAAATCTACCATGTTATAGCTGAGAACGCAACATTTTCTTTACAACATAAACATAAAAATACCGTGGGAAAGCAGTTTGGGCTTGTGGACTGCATAGAAGTAGGCATTCTGCAAAGACTTGTTGAATTAATGTACTCCCTATAGGATCTGAACAGGATTCCAGTTCTCCCTTCCTTACTAATCTTGAAAGAAGCCTTTAAGAGAAGCCTTTGGCAGGAGGCCTGGCCAATTCCAGGTAAAGGACTATGAATTCAGCTTTTCATGTCTAAGTATCTGGCAGCTATTTCCACTAGTGGCTTTAGAAATCTGTACTACGTGAGTTGATGGTCTCATCTGGCCCGTTTCTTAACTGTGTCGGGAGGAGTATCTGGCCTGGCAATTTAGGATTTCTTCATCCCTTATTGAATGGATGCCAAGCTTTGTAAAAGATGGCTTGGGGTAATTTTCTATGGTGGTGTGTTTGCTCCTGAGTATCAAAAGTTTCAATAAAAGGCTTTCTGTTCTCTGATAACAGCCCATTTTTCCCAGATACATGCCTTGTTGTTTTTCCATCATTGACAGTAGATAAGTTTGGATGCAGCCAGAAGCGGTTGGCCTGGACCCGCACTTGAGGGACTCGTGGGATGGTCTTCCAGCCACTCACTGTAGGCACCGTCTTACCTGATGCCTTCTTGACCTGAAAGCTCTTTGTTACATTAGCTTTTTCCTCCTGGGCAATGACTTCTATGGTGATGGCTGTTGCTTTCCTTCTCTTGCCGTGTTTCAGTTATCAGTTTCCTCCCAGCATGTCTATGCTGTGTAATTCTCTTGTAAAAGTTGCTTCTTGCTCATAAGTCCCCGAGCAGAGGAATGGAGCAGTTAACCTGCTGTTTCAAAAGTTGTAATCGAAACCATCATTCTCTGTAACTAGAATTCATAAAGAAGCATTATGATGATTGAGTTTTTAATTCGGTAAAATTCAATAACAGTAATAATAGCTAAGCACTTTACCTACCTAGAAAACCTATGAGATGTATATTGTTATGCCCATTTCATAAGTGAAAACTGAGGCATAGAGAGGTTAAGTAGCTTCCACAAGATTACATAACTGTAAGTCTTCTTAATACTAATTCAATCTTACCACTAGGTGCTGAAAGTGGCGCGGGTTTATTCATTCCATTGTTAGATCCCTAGTGCCTAGATAATTCATTGCACTCAGGCCTTTCTCTATAAATGTAAATATTTTGTGATGGATGTTGAGTTTCCTGTTGACTGAAGTAAATTAAGAATATTTAGCATCTCCTGTGCAAGGCACATGGGCAGATACAAAGATTACCAGAACCCAGTCCTCCTCCTCCAGTGTTTATAGTCCAGTTGATTCAACAGACACATAGAAAAGTAGCCATAAATACAAGACAGAGGACAGTGAATGCTGGTTTAGAGATTCAAAGTGAGTTCAGTAGGAACATGGGGGAGGTGAGAGATAATTCCAATAGTTGACATCTAGGATATTTTCATGGAAGGCATACAATATGGGTTTACCCCTCATTGTTGAATATGTCTTACTAAGTAGTAACTGGAGTGTCCTGAGCTTAATTTGATCCCTTTTGGGATCTCCATTCTTGAAGCACCTTAGAATCATCTTTCTAAATGTTTTGCTATACATCTAGAAGATGTATCAAATGTGGACCTTGGCTGGGTGCAGTGGCTCATGCCTGTAATCCCAGCACTTTGGGAGGCCGAGGTGGGAGGATCTCTTAAGCCCAGGAGTTGGAGACCAGCCTGGGCAACATAGTGAGACCCCGTCTCTAGAAAAAATAACTAAAAATCAGCTGGGCATGTAGCCAGGCGCAGTGGCTCACGCCTGTAATCCCAGCACTTTGGGAGACCGAGGCGGGCGAATCACCTGAGGTCAGGAGTTCAAGACCAGCCTGACTAACATGGGGAAACCCCATCTCTACTAAAAATACAAAAATTAGCCAGGCGTGGTGGCAGGCACCTGTAATCCCAGCTACTCAGGAGGCTGTGACAGGAGAATCATCTGAACCCCGGAGGTGGAGGTTGCAGTGAACTGAGATCGTGCCATTGCACTCTAGCCTGGGCGAAGAGAGTGAAACTCCATCTCAAAAAAAAAAAAAAAAGGGCGGGGGG
>NW_016821081.1:187486-190224 GCF_001698545.2 Rhinopithecus bieti
CCTGCCTCAGCCTCCGAGTAGATGGGATTACAGGCGCATGCTACCACGCCCAGCTAATTTTTGTATTTTTAGTAGAGACAGGGTTTCACCATGTTGGCCAGGATGGTCTCGATATCATGATCCACCTGCCTCGGCCTCCCGAAGTGCTGGGATTACAGGCGTGAGCCACCATGCCTGGACAATTTCCTTCCTTTTTAAGGCCGAATAATATTCCAATGTATTCCCTAAGTTTTTTTTTTTTTTTTTTTTTTTTTCCGAGGCAAGATCTTGCTCTGTCACCCAGGCTGGAGTGCAGTGGCACAATCGGGGCTCACTGCAACCTCAACTTACTGGCTCAGGCAATCTTCCCGCCTCAGCCTTCCAAGTAGCTGGGACTACAGGTGTGCACCACCACATCCAGCTAAATTTTTTGGAATTTTTTAGTAGAGACAAGGTCTTACTGTGTTGCCCAGGCTGACCTCCAACTCCTTAGCTTAAGCAATCCTCCTGCCTCGGCCTCCCAAAGTGCTAGGATTACAGGCATAATAAGCCTTTTAAGTAGCAGTTTTTTGGTTGAAAACAAAACAACAAAACACGATTGCAAGCATTTACCTCTTTTCTGATTGAAACTATTTTATTTCCCTTTTCTACTCTGAAAGACAGAAAAGCTCTGGAAATTTCTGCTGGGGAAAGAAATTTCCCATTTTGTCTTCAGCTCAAGACATTTTAGAGACATTTGACTAAACTGTTTAAATTTGTCAGATTAGAAAGATGCTTTTCATATGTGTCAGGAGTTTCTCACATGTCTATGTTTTTTAAATGTTTTAATTTTCAAATGGTAGATTAATTGGTGTTTTAACAGGAAGCTGACTGTTCAAAATGATTACAGGCCCATTATTTTCCACTAAACTTTTCGACACTAGCATCAGAGCACTGAGAGACACCTGTACTGTAATGCTTCCCATTAGGGTAAATTCTCCACGATGCCTCCCTGAGCCACCATATCTGTCTCTCTGACTCTCTAAATTGGAGTCTGAACTTAGTATTGTTGTTTGCACTTGACTGACACCCAGTAACTATGTGGCATGCGTCTATGTGGACTTAAGGGCATAATAGAATTAGAAATTTTCCATCATAGTCAAACCAATTCACAATCACTGATTTATCCCTGTAGTGACTGTAAACTATGAACTGCCTTTAGATAGGCAGTCTAAGTATCTCTCAAACCTTAATTTCATCTTTAATTTCACTGCCTTAGGTGGATTATTGTGTCAACCTCCCCATTGTCTTCTTGGCTTTTGCATGTCCTTGCTTTTCTTCTTCATTCCTCCCAATACCACCAGATCAATTGTCGTAAATTCACAAATTTGATTGTGCCATGCCTCTACTTATTTTCATGACTACTGGTTGCCTTTAAGACAAAGCAAAACTGTAACATTGGCCCTAACTTACCTTGCTGGCCTTTTGAGCCCAAGCAGCTCTCCAGTCACCTCCCTTCAACTCCCATTGCGAACCCCTGCCACCCCTGATCCTGTGCTAGGAAGTCCCCATTCCCTGCACACATACCTGCCTTGCCTCCTGCTTTTCTTCATCTAGAATACCCTTTCCACCAGTACTCTACTTGGCAAAATTTTACCCATCCTTTAGAATTTAATGCAAGCTGCATCATTGCTGTGAGGCATATTTTCCCATGAACGTTTGTTTATATATAGCTCTTTGTTTTCTTGTTCTATAGGTGCCTTTATCATAGTGCTTATCCCTTTGTATTGTGATGCTCTGTTAATGACCCTGTCTCCTGCTATATTGTCTTTTAATTTTAGGGTCGGGGTACATGTGCAGGTTTGTTACATGGGTATATTGCATAAAGCTGGAGTTTGGGCTTTTATTGAACCCATTGCCCAGATAGTGAACATAGTACCCAATAGATAGTTTTCAATCCTTGCCCCCCTCTCTTCCTCCCCACTTTTGGAGTCCCAAGTGTCTATTGTTTCCATTTTATGTCCATCTGCACCCACTGTTTAGCTCCCTCTAATAAATAAGAACATGTAGTATTTGGTTTTCTGTTTCTGTGTTAATTTGCTTAGGATCATGGCCTCCAGCTGCATCCATGTTGCTGCAAAGGACATGATTTCATTCTTTTTTATGGCTGTATAGTATTCCATGATCTATATGCACCTCATTTTCTTTATCCAATCTACTGTTGATAAGCACTTAGGTTGATTCCATTACTTTGCTATCATGAATAGTGCTTCTGCTGCTAAATTTTGAACCCTTTAAAGATCTAGGACTCTGCCCATCTCTCCTTTGTAGATACAGCATCCAGCTTAGATTGAGGCTCATGGTAGTTCTAGAAAAGAATGCTGAATGAATGAACGAATGAATGAATGAATGAGGAATGAATGAATGAAGGTAATTGAATCCAACCTTCATTTTAGAGGTATAAAGAAAACTGAAGAAAATGTGGCTTTGACCTCAGGCATCTCTTATACATAGAAATGTCATGAGCAAGCGTGGGATACATGTCAGTCTGTGTGTCCCACACATTCCTGAAAGCTGCTACTTTTAGCCATTTGGACCTTAGTTGACTCTTAAAGGTGAGATGGGATTCAAATATATTGGGGAGGAGGTGCCATCTCCAGGTAAAGGCGTGGATTATGTCATGATTGAATACGTAAAATATTTTGGATCTGAAAAGATCTTTGTATGCTAGTTGAATTCATATAGCTACTTTTTGGGAAAATTAAGATTTAGTCCACATG
>NW_016821082.1:0-7824 GCF_001698545.2 Rhinopithecus bieti
AAGAGAGAATCTGATTTCCAAGGTTGCCATTTTTATTATTTAAAATGTTCAGTCTTCAACAAAAAAATTATGAGACATGCAAAGAAAAAAAAGTATGGCCTATATACAGGGAAAGGAAATGTCAATAGAAACTATCCCTCCTGAGTTGGGCATAGTGGCCTGAGCCCATAGTCCCAGCTACTCGAGAGGCTGAGGTAGAAGTATTGTTTGAGCCAAGGAGCTTAAATCTAGCCGGGAAATAAAGTGAGACCCCATTTCTTTAAAAAAAAATTAAAAAATACTGTCCCTGTGCAAACCCAGATGTCAGGCTTACTTGACAAAAATTTTAAATCAGCTATTTAAAATATGCTTAAAGATTACAAGAAAGTATGTCAAAGAACAAAAGGAATGTAAGATGTCTTATCACATAGAGAATATTAATGGAAATTCTGAAGTTGAATAGGACAATAATTGAAATAAAAAATCCACTGGAGAGATCAACAGCAGATTTCAGCTGGCTATAGAAAGTATCATCAAACTTTATGTTGATAGGTTAACTGAGATTACCTAGTCTGAAGGGCAGAAAGAGAAAATAAAGAAAAATGATCAGAGCCTAAGAGACTCGTGATATATCAAGTGTATACACACACACACACACACACACACACACACACACACACACACACACACCCTGGAATGTTTTGAGTTTTCCACCTTTGAGTTTATTGATTTTTTTTTCTTTTTGAGAGAGAGTCTTGCTCTGTCACCCAGGCTGGAGTGCAATGGCATGATCTCCACAGCTTACTGCAACCTACACCTCCCGTGTTCAAGTGATTCTCCTGCCTCAGCCTCCTGAGTAGCTGGGATTACAGGCACCTGCCACCACGACTGGCTAATTTTTGTATTTTTAGTAGAGACCTGACCTCAGGTGATTCACCCACCACAGCCTCCCAAAGTGCTGGGATTATAGGCATGAGCCACCGTGCCCGGCCTATTGATCTTCTTGAACGTGTGGATTAAAGTTTTCCATCAAATTTTGGAACTTTTCAGCCATTAGACATCAAACATTTTTTCTGCTTTTTATTTTTCCTCTTCTTCACACAACTCTTGTTGTGTGTATGTGTGTGTGTGTATGTGTGTGTGTGTGCATGTGTGTGTGTGTGTATAATGCTTGTTTAACCTCCTTGTAAAGTTTGTGTCTTCTAGGTTGCAACATTCCACATCAGATGATGGTTATGCAAGGATTCCAATCAATCCCTGCCTCAGATTTAGACTCTCTTGATGTCCTTACCTTGGATCCCCTAGACCAGTCAGCCAGAGATTTCCACGTCCTTGCTAGGCAGTGCTATTACCCCTAATCATTAGGAAGGAGGATGAACAAAGAATTCCAGGCAGGTGGTTCACGGTGGCTCACGTCTGTAATCCCAGCACTTTGGGAGAGTGAAGCAGGCAGGTCATTTGAGGTCTGGAGGTTGAAACCAGCCTGACCAACATGGTAAAACTGCATTTCTACTAAAAATACAAGAAAAAAAATTATTCAGGAGTGATGATGCATGCCTGTAGTCCTAGCTACAGGGGAGGCTTAGGCAGGAGAATTGCTTGAATCTGGGAGGCAGAGATTTCAGTGAGTTGAGATTGTACCACTGAACTCCAGCCCATGTGACAGAGTGAGACTCTGTCTCAAAAAAAAAAAAAAAAAGAAAAAAAAAATTCCAGGCAGCAGTTTCACATGACTAGAGGCTATGGACTGATAAAACCATGAAAAACGGGGTGTGGAACAAGTTGGCTAAGACTGACTGAATCCAATATGGTGCTGATTTTGACCTAGGTTTCACCTAGGACCTCATTATATACTCATTAACATAGTAAATCACACACCCACCAGCACCATGACAGTTCTGAGATTACCTATTAGTGGTGTAAAATGAGTGGCACCACAGTTCTGAGAAATCTTCACCTTTTCCAGGAATCTTCATAAATATTCGACTCCTTGGTTAAATAAGCCCATAAAAGTAGAAGCTGAAAACTCTATTGTGTGATTGTGTGACTGACTCTTGAATATGCCTGCACTCCCCTTTCTTGAGTGTGTACTTTTCACTTTGCAATAAATCTCTGTACTTTCAAAAAAAGAAAGAAAGAAATTAAAACCCAATACAGAACTTCAAAAACAGAATTGATCAAGTAGAAGAATCTGTGAACTTGAAAATAATTGAAATTATCCAGTTAGAAAGACAAAAGTAAAAGAATGAAAAGACTGAAGAAAGTCTGTGTGACTTACAAGATAGTATAAAACTACAATGCATACATCATAGAATTTGGAAGGGGCAGAGAAAAAAAGGAGCAGAAATCTTATTTAAAGAAATAAATGAAAGAAGACTTTCCAAATCTAGGAGGAAAATGAACATCTAGACCCATGATGTGAAAAGAACCCCAAATAGATCTTCACTGAGACCCATTATAATCAAATTGTCTAAAGTCAAGGATGAAGAAATCATTTTGAAAGCAGCAAGAGAAAAGTAAAATCTTGACATGTAGGGGATTCCTGTAAGACTATCAGTGGATTTCTCAACAGAAACCTTGCAATCCAGGAGATGTGGTTTGGCTCTATGTCCCCACCCAAATCTCACCTGGAACTGTAATAATCCCCACATGTCATGGGAGGGATCCAGTGAGAGGTAATTCAATCACGGGGGTGGGTGTTTCATATGCTCTTCTTGTAACAGTGAATAAGTCTCAGGAGATCTGATGGTTTTATAAAGGGGAGTTCCCCTGCACATACCCTCTTGCCTGCCACCATGTAAGACATGACTTTGCTCCTCCTTTTCCTTCCACCATAATTGTGAGGCTCCCCAGCCACGTGGAACTGTATGTCAATTAATCCTCTTTATAAATTACCCAGTCATGGGTACATCTTTATTAACAGCCTGAGAACAGACTAAAACAAACAAGGATGAAGAAATAATTTTGAAAGCAACAAGAAAAAAGCGAAGCTTCACATGTAAGGGATCCTGGTAAGACTATCAGTGGATTTCTCAACAGAAACCTTGCAATCCAGTAAAGAGTAGGAACACATATTCAAAGTCCTGAAAGAAAAAAAAAAAAACCTGACATCAAAGAATACTATATCCTGCAAAATTATCCTTTAAAATAAAGAAGGGAAACCTTTTCCCAGACAAACAAAACTGAGGGAGTTCATTGCCACTAGATCTGCCTTACAAAAAAATATTTATGGGAACTCTTCAAACTGAAAGAAACACATGTTAAATAGTGATGTGAAAGCATAAAATAGAGATATACAGATTAATGTAACAATGTAATGGTGGTGCATAATTTACTTTTAGCTCATATATAAAACTTAAAAGATAAAATTTTTTAGTGGATACAAAATATAAAAAGCAGATTCTGAGTACAAGAGCACAAAGTGTGTGTGTGTGGAGGGATGTAACAGTGTAGTATTTTTGTATGATATTTAAGCTACATTGTTATCGACTGAAAATCAAAGGATAAAACTAGAATATATTTTATACAATCCTCAAGATGACAGCCAGAAAACCTTTAATAGATACACAAAAGATAAAGAGAAAGCATCAAAGCAAATCACTACCAAAATAACTCATCAAATAACAAAGGAAGAGGCGGGGTGTGGTGGTTCATGCCTGTAATCCCAGAATTTTGGGATGCCAAGGCAGGTGGATCACCTGAAGTCAGAAGTTTGAGACCAGACTGGTCAACATAGTGAAACCCCGTCTCTACTAATACAAAATTAGTCAGACATGGTGGCATGAGTCTATAATCCCAGCTACTTGGGAGGTTGAGGCATGAGAATCACTTAAGCCCAGGAGGCAGTGGCTGCAGTGAGCTGAGATCGTGCCACTGCACTCCAGCCTGAGCAACAGAGTGAGACTCTGTCTCAAAAAAAAAAAAAAAAAAAAAAAAAAAGAAAAAAAGGAAAAGGAAAAAAAAAAAAAAAAAAAAAAAAAAAAAAAGGAAGAGAGCAAGATAGGAAAAGAGAAACAAAAAATCTGCAACATAGACAGAAAATAATTTAAAAATAGCAATAGTAAGTACTCACCTATCAGTAATTACCTTAAATGTAAATGGATTAAACTCACCAATCAAAGGCAGAGAGTGGCTGAATAGATTTTTTTCTTTATTATAGAAATCCATTGCTTGCTAATGAATAGATTTTAAAAAACAGGATCTAGTAATATGCTGTCAACAAGAGAGTCACTTTAGATTTAAGGGCACACATAAGCTGAGAAGTGAAGGGGTGGAACAAATATTTCATGCAAATGGTCACCAAAAGAAAGCAGGAGTGGCCACACTTATATCAGACAAAATACATTTTATGTTTAAAAAACTAGAGACAAAGAAGGTCAACTATGTAATGCCAAAAGGGTCAATTCGGCAGGAAGATAAAACAAGTATAAATATATACACACCCAACATCTGAGAACCTAAATATATAAAGCAAATATCAACAGATCTGAAGACAGACATTGACAATACAACAATAGTAGAGGACTTCAATACCCCATTCACAATATCAGATACAGCATCCAGACAGAAAATAAATGAGGAAACATCTGGCCTGAAGAACATTACAAAACAAATGAAACTAATAGATCTATGTGGAACTTTCTACCCAACAGCAGAAGCATACACATTTTTCTCAAGTATGCAGGGAACATTCTCCAAATAGATCACATGTTAGGTCACAAAACAAGCCTTAACAAATTTAATAGGATCAATGTCATTCCAGGTGTATTTTCTGACCATAATGAAAAAAACTAGAAAGCAATAACAGCAATATATATGCTATGGGAAACAAGTAAAGGATGACAAGGAAAGGATGACAATTCTCATCACTTCTACTCAACATGGTACTGGAAGTCTTAGACAGAATAATTAGGCAACAGAAAGAAATAAGAGGCATCCCAATCAGAAAGGAAGAAGTTAAATAATCTCTGTAGGTGAAAGACTTACACACTGTAAATTATAAAGCATTGATGAAGGAAATTAAATAAGACACAGATAAATGAAAAGACATCCCATATTTTTGGATTGAAAGAATTAATATTGTTAAATGTTAAAATGTCCATACTACCCAAAGTGAACTATAGAGTAAATGTAATCTCTATCAAAACCCACTGACATTCTTTACAGAAATGGAAAACATTCCATAATTCATATGGAACCATAAAAGACCCTGAATAGCCAAAGACATTTTGGGCAAGAGGAACAACAATGGAGGTATCACACATCTTGATTTAAAAATATATCACATGGTGGGTGTGGTGGCTCATGCCTGTAATTCCAGCACTTTGGAAGGCTAAGGTGGGTGGATCACCTGAGGTCAGGAGTTCAAGACCAGCCTGGCCAACATGGTGAAACCCTGTCTCTACTAAAAATACAAAAAAATTAGCTGAGTGTGGTGGCATGTACCTGTAATCCCAGCTACCTGGGAGGCTGAGGCAGGAGAATCGCTTGAACCCGGAAGGCAGAGGTTGCAGTGAGCCGAGATCATGCCATTGCACTCCAGCCTGGGCAACAAGAGTAAAACTCTGTCTCGAAAAACAAATATGTGTGTGTGTGTGTGTGTGTGTGTGTGTATGTGTATATATATATCTCAAAGGTAATCAAAAGAGTATGGTACAAGCATAAAAACAAACATAGGCCAAAATAACAGAATTCAAAACAGAGAAATAAATCCACATCATTACAGTCAATTGTTTGTCTACAAAAATGCCAAGAATGCACAATGGGGAAACACAGCCTCTTCAATAAACAGTGATGGGAAAACTGAATAAAAGCAGAAGGTTTTTAGCTTGATGTAATCTCATTTGTCTATTTTTGCTTTGTTTGCCTGTGCTTAGGGGATATTGCTCAAAAAATTCTTGTCTTCTCAGGACATTGAGACCAGTGTCTCAGGACATTGAGACCAATTCTCATTGGGGAGAATTTCCCCAATGTTTTCTTGTAGTAGTTTCATAGTTTGAGGTCTTATATTTAAGTCTTTAATCAGTGTGGATTTGATTTTTCTACATGGTGAGATGCAGGGGTCTAGTTTCATCTTTCTGCACATGGATACCTAATTTTTCCAGCACCATTTATTAAAGAGACTGTCTTTTCCCCAAAGTATGTTGGCGCCTGTGTCGAAAATGAGTTCACTTTAAGTGTGTGAATTTGTTTCTGGGTTCTCTATTCTGTTCCATTTTTTTTTTTTTTGATCTGTTTTAATACCAGTACCATGCTGATTTGATTACTATAGCTCTGTAATATAATTTGAATTTGGATGTGATTTCTCTAAGTTTGCTCTTATTGCATAGGATAACTTTGGCTATTCTGGGTCTTATGTATGCCTATATAAATTTTAGCATTTTTTTCTATTTCGGTGAAGAATGTTGTTGGCATTTTGATAGGGATTATATTGAATCTGTAGATTGCTTTGTGTAGTGTGAACATTTTACCAATATTGAGTCTTCTAATCCATGAACATGGAATGTCTTTCAGTTTTTTTGGTGTCCTCTTCAATTTCTTTCATCAGTGTTTTATAATTTTTATTTGAGAAATCTTTTGCTTCTTTGATTAATTCCTGGGTATTGAATTCTATTTGTGGCTATTGTAAATGGGATTACTTTTTAAATTTCTTTTTAGGATTGCTCACTGTTGGGATGTAGAAATGCTATTGATTTTTTTTTTTTGTTGTATGTTAGTTTTGCAACCTCCCACTTTACTGAATTTGTTTATCGGTTCTAATAGTTTTCTTTTGTGTGTGTGGAGTCTTTAAGTTTTCCAAATATAAGATCACATCATCTGCAAACAAAAATAATACTATTTCTTTCATTCCAAGTTGGTTGCCGTTTATTTCTTTTTCTTGTTTGATTGCTCTAGCTAGGACTTCCGCTACTACGTTGAATAACAGCGGTGAAAGTGGGCATTCTAGTGATGTTCCAGATCTTAGACGAAAGGCGTCATATATGGCTTTTATTATGTTGAGGTATGTTCTTTCTATCCTCTGTTTTATGAGAGTTTTTTGTTTTTTATCATGAAGGGATGTTGAATTTTATCAAAAGCTTTATGGCATCAATTGAAATAATCATATGGTTTTTATCCTTCATTCTGTTGCTATGATGAATCACATTGATTGATTTGCATATATTGGCCCATCCTTGCATCCCAGGGATGAATCCCACTTGGTCATGATGAATTTTTTTTTTTTTAATGTAACAGTGAATTCGGTTTTGCTAGTATTTTGTTGAAGATTTTTACATCAATATTCATCAGAGATACTGGATTGTAGTTTTCTTTTTTTGATGTGTCTTTGTCTGGTTTTGGTTTCAGGGTAATGCTGACCTCATATAATGAATTTAGAAGTATTTCCTGCTCTTCTATTTTTCGCAATAGTTTTAGTAGGATGGGTACCAGTTCTTCTTTAAATGTTTGTGGAAACCAGCAGTGAAGCCACTGGGTCCCCAGCTTTTCTTTATTGAGAGACTTCTTAATATGACTTTGATCTTATTACTTGTTATTGGTCTGTTCAGGTTTTGGATTTCTTTCTGGTTCAATCTTGATAGGTTGTATGTATCTAGAAATTTGTCCATTTCTTCTACATTTTCCAACTTATTCGCATGTAGTTGCTCATCATAGCCACGAATGATCTTTGAATTTCTGCAGTATCAGTCGTAATGTCTCCTTTTCCATTTCTAATGCTTTTATTTGAAACTTCTCTCCTTTTATTAGTAAATTTGGCTAAAGTTTTGTCAATTTTGTTTTACTTTTCAAAAAACCAACTTTTGTTTCATTGATCCTTTGTATTGTTTTCCTCGTTTTAAATTCATTTCT
>NW_016821082.1:9780-12892 GCF_001698545.2 Rhinopithecus bieti
TTGCACATGCTATCTTACAACCTGGTGACTACTCAACCCTGTTTTCATAAATACAGAAACAAAAAGAAAACTAATATAAATTCTATGCCATAACTTTATTTTCAAGATTTTTAACTTTTGTTTCTATTTAGATCTTATTGTACTGTCTATGTCTTAAGAAGTTGTAGTTATTATTTTTGTTTGGTTCATCATTTAGTTTTACTAGCTAGCATTTTAGTTGATTACCTATGACAGTTGCAGTATTATAACACTGCAGTAATCTGTGTGTTTTCTGTGCACTTACTATTACCCATGAGTTTTGTACCTTCAGATGATTTCTTGTTGCTCATTAATGTCCTTTTCTTTCTGATTGATGTACTCCCTTAAACATTTCCCATAGGACAGGTCTCTTATGAATGAAATCCCTCAGCTTTTGTTAGTCTGTGTAAGTCTTTATTTCTCTTTCATGATTGAAGGGAATTTTTGCCATATATACTATTCTAGGGTAACAGTTTTTTTCCCTTCAACACTTTAAATATGTCATGCCACACTCTCTTGGACTGTAAGGTTTCCACTGAAAAGTCTGCTGTCAGACATATTGCAGCTTTATTGTATTTGTGTCTTTTTTTCTTGCTGCTTTAAGCATCCGTTGTTTATCCTTGGACTTTGAAAGCTTGATTATTAAATGCCTTGAGGTAGTCTTTAAGTTAAATATGCTTGAAGTTATATAACCTTCTTGTATTTGAATGTTAATAACTTTCTCTAGATTTGAAAAGATCTCTGTTATTATCCTGTTGAATAAACTTTGTACCCCTATCTCTTCCTCTATCTCATTTTTAAGGCCAATAACTCTTAAATTTGACATTTTGAGGCTGTTTTCTAGATCCTGTAGGCAAGCTTTGTGGTTTTATATTCTTTTGTCTTTTGTCTCTCCTAGCAGTGTAGTTTCAAATAGTCTTTTGTCAATCTCACTCTTCTTGATCAATTCTGCTATTAAGAGACTCTGATACATTCTTCAGTATGCCAATTGCACTTTTTAGATCCAGAATTTCTGCTTGATTTTTAAAATTATTTCAATCTCTTATAAATTAATCTGATAAAATTCTGAATTTCTTCTCTGTGTTATCTTGAATTTGAGTTTCCTCAACACAGCTATTTTGAATTCCCTGTCTGAAAAGTCACATATCTCTGTTTCTCCAAGATTGGTCCCTGGTGCCTTATTTAGTTCATTTTGGTGAGGTCATGTTTTCCTGGATGGTGTTGAAGCTAGTAAATATTCTTTGGTATCTGGACATTGAAATGATTGATATTTAAGTTTAGTTTTCACAATCTGGACTTGTTTGTACCTGTCTTTATTTGAAAAGCTTTCCAGAAATTAAAAAGGACTTGGATTTTTGATCTAAGCTGTATCTGCTTTAGGGAACACCCAAATCTTAGTAATGCTGCAGTTCTTGCAGACTCATAGAAGTTGCACCTTGATGGTCATAAATGAGATTTGGGAGAATTTTCTGGATTACCAGGCAGAGACTCTTGCTCTTTCCCCTTATTTTCTCCTAAACATATAGAGTCTCTTTCTCTGTTCCAAGCCACTTAAACCTGGGGTTGGAAGTATACAAGCACCCCTGTGGCCATCATCACTAAGACTAGGACCATGCTGGGTCAGACCTGAAGCCAGCACAGCACTGGGTCTCACTCAAGGCCCACTGTAAACACTTCCTGGCTACTGCTTATATTCACTCAAGGCCCTGGGACTCTATAATCAGCAGGTGGCAAAGCCAGCCAGGCCTGTGTCCGTCCCTTCAGGGAAGTGAGTTCTCCCAGGTCCAGGTGGGTCCATAGGTGTCATCTAGGAGTCAGGAAATAGAGTAACAAAACTTAGAAGCCTACCTTGTGTTCTATTGTATTGTGGCTGAGCTGGCACTGAAACCACAACACACAGTTCTTTCAAATCTTCCTTCTCCTTTCCAAAGGAAGAGAACCTTCACTCTGTAGCAACCACCACCTTAGGCCATGAGGAGGTCTGCCAGACTACCACCAATGTTCCCTTAAGGCCCAAGAGCTCTGATATCAGCTTTTGGTGAATGCTGCCTGGCCTGGAACTTACCCTTCAGGGAAAAGGGTTCCCTTCTGGCCCAGGGCAGATCCAGAGATGCCATCCAAGAGTGAAGTCCTGAAATTGAGGACTCCAAGAGCCCACTTGGTGTTATATCCTCCTGTAGTCATGCTGATATCTGAAGCCAACAAATTTCAGAGGCTTGCTCAAGGCCATTGATGTATCTCAGGGTCCAAGGCCTCTTCAGTCATCAGGTGATAAATGCTGCCAAGACTTGGTCCTTCTCTTCAAGGCAGTGGGTTCCCTTCTGGCTCAGGACATGTTTTGAGATGTCATAAGGAAACTAGAGCCTGAAATGGGGGTCTCACGACTCTGGTCATTGCCCTATTCTGCTGTGGCTGAGGTGGTATCTAAGATGCAAGGCAAAGTACTCTTCACTTTTCCCATTACTCTCCTAAAGCAGAAGGAAGGGATCTGTTTTGGAGCCTCAAGCTTTGCAGCCTGTGGTTAGAAATGTGGTGATTTCAGAACTCCCTTAACTGTCCTGGCTGGTGTTTCAGTAGATCATGTGGCCTCCCAGTCCACCATCTCTGGGCTCAGTTTAGCCCTAGGACTTGCCTAAGAGTTGCAGTCCTGATGACCTAGAATGCTTTTCAAGTTTACTTAGAGATACAGAGCACTTTGTCCCCCAGTAGCGAGGTGTGAGGGAACTCAAGTTCAGACCACTAGGCTAGGTGATTCCCCTCTGGCTAAGGCTGCTTTAAATGCTCCCTCCATTAGCTCGACAGGTGAGCTTAGTCTGGTTTTCCTCTCTGCTCTTAAAGGATAGCACTGAGATTAATGCCTCACAATTGCTGTGCTCGCCTTCCTCCAGCATCCAAAGAAGCTCTCTGTACCACACTGCTGCTGCCAAGGGTGGGGAAAGGGTGGCATTCGAGATTCAGGAATTTTTTTTTTTCTATCTCTTCAGTGCATCTTTAAGCACTATAGAGTTAAAACCAAGTATTATGAGGGCTCACCTGATTTTTGGTTCTAATGAAGGTTTTTGTTTTGTTTTGTTTTTTCCTCTGTAGATAGTAA
>NW_016821083.1:0-1668 GCF_001698545.2 Rhinopithecus bieti
AGGAAAATAAAACAGAGGCAAAGAGTCTTTTTTTTTTTGAGACGGAGTCTTGCTCTGTCGCCCAGGCTGGAGTGCAGTGGCAACATCTTGGCTCACTGCAACCTCCACCTCCCGGGTTCATGCCATCCTCCTGCCTCAGCCTCCCGAGTAGCTAGGACTACAGGCGCCTGCCACCACAGGTTATACACGGTTAATTTTTTGTATTTTTAGTAGAGACAGGGTTTCACCGTGTTAGCCAGGATGGTCTCGATCTCCTGGCCTCGTGATCCGCCCGCCTCAGCCTCCCAAAGTGCTGTGATTACAGGTGTGAGCCACCGTGCCCAGCCGAGGCAGTCTTAATACACATTTTTTACAGAGAAGATCTACAAATGGCCAATAAGTACTGTACAAGAAAAGATGCTCGATACCATTAGTCATCAGAGAAACACAAATCAAATTATGAGATGCCACTTCACACCCACTAGGGTGGCTATAATTAAAAACGACAGGAAGCAAGTGTTGGCAAAGAAATTGGAACCCTTGGCTGGGTGTGGTGGCTCAACCTGTAATCCCAGCCCTTTGGGAGGCTGACGTGGGAGGATCACTTGAGGTCAGGAGTTTGAGACTAGCCTGGGCAACATAGTGAGACCCCATTTCTACAAAAAAAAAAAAATGTAAAAAATTAGTCAGTCATGGTGGTGCACACCTGTAGTCCCAGCTACTCAGAAGGCTAAGGCGGGAGGATCACTTGAGCCCAGAAAGTTGAGGCTTCAGTGAGCCATGATCACACCATTACACCCCAGCCTGGGGGACAGAGAGAGACCCTGTCTCAAAAATAAAATAAAATAAAATAAAATAAAATAAAATAAAGAAATTGGAACCCTTGTGCATTGCTAGTGTAAATGTAAAGTGGTACAGCTGCTTTGGAAAGCAGTCTGGCCTTTCCTCAAAAAGCTAAACATAGAGTTATCATATATTCACTCCTCAGTATATACCCAAGAGAAACGAAAACATATGTCACACAAAGATTTATATGCGAATGTTCATAGCATTATGCATAATAGCCCCAAAGTGGAAAAACCCCAATGTTCACCAACTGATGAGTGGGTAAACAACTTATGGTACATTCATTATAATAGAATATTATTCAGCCATAAAAAGCACAACAGACATACACAAAATATTATTTAGCCTTAAAAAGGAATGAAGTTGGCCAGGTGCAATGGTTTAGGCCTGTAATCCCAGCACTTTGGGAGGCTAAGGCAGGAGGATCACTTGAGGTCAGGACTTCGAGACCAGCCTGACCAACATCTTGAAACCCCATCTTTACTAAAAATACAAAAATTAGCCGGGCGTGGTGGTGCCCACCTGTAATCCCAGCTATTCGGGAGGCTGAGGCAGGAGAATCGCTTGAGCCAGGGAGGAGGAGGTTGCAGTGAGCCCAGATCATGCCACTGAACTCCAGCCTGGGCGACAAAACAATACTGTCTCAAAATAAATAAAATAAAATAAAATAAAATAAAATAAAATAAGATAAAATAAAATAAAAAATTAGCCAGGGGCCAGACATGATGGTTCATGCCTGTAACCCCAGCACTTTGGGAGGCCGAGGAGGGAGAATCACATGGTCAGGAGGTCGAGACCAGCCTGGCCAACTGGTAAAACCCTGTTTCTACTAAAATACAAAAC
>NW_016821084.1:0-1672 GCF_001698545.2 Rhinopithecus bieti
CATGATCCACCCGCCTCGGCCTCCCAAAGTGCTGAAATTACAGGCATGAACCACCATGCCCGGCTACAAAATATGTTAAGTGGGGGGAAAAATCATGGTATACAACAGAGCATAGAATATAATTTTGTACTTTAAAAAGGCAAGGAAAGGCTGGGCTTGGTGGCTCATGCCTGTAATCCCAACCTCTGAGGTGGGAGGATTGCTTGAGCCCAGAATTTCAAGACCAGCCTGGGCAAAATAGCAAAAAACTAAAATGCCAAGCATGGTGACATATGCCTGTAGTCCCAGCTACTTGGGAGGCTGAGATGGAGGATTGCTGGAGCCCAGGAGTTTGAGCCTGCAGTGAGCTATGATTGTACTACTGTACTTTAGCCTGGGCAACAGAGCGAGACCCTGTCTCAAAAAACTTGGGGGGAGGAGACAAGAAACAGAAGTATACACGTGTGCTTGTAAACACTGAGAATATGTCATTATATGAGTGATATCCTCTGAGAAGGGAAACAGCTAGGAGTCTGGAGTAGAAGAGAGCCTTACTTTTTAATATGTGCTCTTTTGTACTGTATTATCTTTTCAATAAAAATAAAAAATAAGGACACAGGCTCTGGATGTTGGAAACCTGGCTCCATCATTTTTTTAGCTGAGTAACCTTAACCCTCTAACCCTCTGTTTCTGCAAATATAAGATGGGGCTAATAACCTTCGTCTATAGGACTGGCAGAAAAATTAGATCATATATAGAAAGTACCTAAAATAGCATCTGACCCAAAAAGTAGTAGTATTTGAGGCAAAAGCCCTGGACCAGAAGTAACTTTAAAAGTAGCTGCAGATAAGTGTCATGACCCCCTGTGGCCCAATTGCCTCCTGTCCCAAGTTGGACCAGTTGGTCCCTAAATCTCCTTACTGTTTTGTTTTGGGTTTTGGTTTTTTGAGGTAAAGTCTCACTTTGTTGCCCAGGCATGATCTCGGCTGACTGTAACCTCCGCCTCCCCAGTAACTGGGATTACAGGTGCACGGCACCACACCTGCTAATTTTTTATTTTTTTTTATTTTTTGAGATGGAGTCTCGCTCTATCGCCCGGGCTGGAGTGCAGTGGCCGGATCTCAGCTCACTGCAAGCTCCGCCTCCCGGGTTTACGCCATTCTCCTGCCTCAGCCTCCTGAGTAGCTGGGACTACAGGCGCCCGCCACCTCGCCCGGCTAGTTTTTTGTATTTTTTAGTAGAAACGGGGTTTCACCATGTTAGCCAGGATGGTCTCGATCTCCTGACCTCGTGATCTGCCCGTCTCGGCCTCCCAAAGTGCTGGGATTACAGGCTTGAGCCACCGCGCCCGGCCCACACCTGCTAATTTTTAGTAGAGACGGGGTTCCACCTTGTTGGCCAGGCTGGTCTCAAACTCCTGACCTAAAATGATCCACCCACCTTGGCCTCCCAAGTGCTGGGATTACAGGCCTGAGCCACCGCACCCGGCCTCAGTCCCCTTATTTTTGTTTCCCTGTTCCTTTCAAACCTGTTTCTTGCTAGAAGTTCTAGCTCCCAAGTCGGGAGGATTTTTTGGGGAAGTAGGAGCTCCTGTGAGTAGGTACTTTTGACACCCTCTTAATTCCATATCAGACCATAAAATCGGAGCATTGCTCATGAAAAATGGAAACTGTAGTAGTAGAAATTTTTTTTT
>NW_016821085.1:0-2063 GCF_001698545.2 Rhinopithecus bieti
ATGCAACTTAAAAGGGATGTGAAGGATCTCTTCAAGGAGAGCTACAAACCACTGCTCAAGGAAATAGGAGAGGACACAAACAAAATGGAAAAATATTCCATGCTCGTGGATAGGAAGAACCAATATCATGAAAATGGCCATACTGCTCAAAGTAATTTATAGATTCAATGCTATCACCATCAAGTTACCATTGACTTTCTTCACAGAATTAGAAAAAACAACTTTAAAGTTCATATGGAACCCAAAAAGAGCCTGTATAGCCAAGACAATCCTAAGCAAAAGGAACAAAGCTGGAGGCATTGTGCTACCTGACTTCAAACTATACTACAAGAGTGTTGCACCTTTTTTCATATGTGTTTTGGCCACATGTATGCCTTCTTTTGAAGAGTATCTGTTCCTGTCCTTTGCCCACTTTTTAATGGGGTTGTTTGTTTTGGCTTGTAAATATAAGTGCCTTATAGATGCTGGATATTAGACCTTTGTCAGAGGCATAGTTTGCAAAAATTTTCTCCCATTCTGTATATGTTGTCTGTTTACTCTGTTGATAGTTTCTTTTGCTGTGCAGGGGTTATTTAGTTTAATTAAATCCCATTTGTCAAGTTTTGCTTTTGTTGCAATTGCTTTTAGCATCTTCGTCATGAAATCTTTGCCAGTTCCTATGTCCAGAATGATATTTCCTAGGTCATCGTCCAGGGTTTTTATAGTTTTGAGTTTTACATTTAAGTCTTAAATCCATTTTGAGTTGATTTTTGTATATGGTGTAAGGAAGGGTTCCAGTTTCTGTCTTCTGCATATCGCTAGCCAGTTATCCCAGCACCATTTATTTAATAGTGATTCTTTCCCCATTGCTTGTTTTTGTCAGTTTTGTGGAAGACCAGATAGTTGTAAGTGTGCAGCCTTATTTCTGAGCTCTCTATTCTGTTCCCTTTGTCTGTGTGTCTTTTTCAGTGCCAGTACCATGGTGTTTTGGTTACTGTAGCCCTGTAGCATAGTTTGAGGTAGAGTAATATGATGCCCCTGCTTTTTTGTTTTGCTTAAGAGGGCCTTTGCTATTTGGGCCCTTTTTTGGGTCCACATGAATTTTAAAATAGTTTTTCTAGTTCTATGAAGAATGTCATTGGTAGTTTGATAGGAATAGCGTTGAATCTGTAAATTGCTTTGGCAATGTGGCCATTTTAATGATACTGAGTCTTCCTATCCGGAGCATGAAATGTTTTTCCATTTGTTTGTGTCATCTCTGATTTTTTTGAGCAGTGTTTTGTAATTCTCATTGTAGAGATCATTTACCTCCCTGGTTAGCTGAATTGTTAAGTGTTTTATTCTTTTTGTGGCAATTGTGAATGGGATTGTGTTCCTGATTTGTCTCTCAGGTTGGCTGTTGTTGGTGTACAGGAATGTTAGTGATTTTTGCACATCAGTTTTATATCCTGAAACTTTGCTGAAGTTGTTTATCAGCTCAAGGAGCTTTTGGGCCAAGACTATGAAAATTTTTTAGATACAGAATCATGTTGTCTGCAAACAGGGATAGTTTGACTTCCTCTCTTCCTGTTTCAATGACTTTTATTTCTTTCTGTTGCCTGCTGACTCTGGCCAGGACTTCCAATACTATGTTGAACAAGAATGGTGAGAAAGGGCATCCTTGTCTCTTGCTAGTTTTCAAGGGGAATACTTCCAGCTTTTGCCTGTTCAGTATGATGTTGGCTGTGGGTTTCTCCTAGATGGCTCTTATTATTTTGAGGTATGTTCCTTCAATAACTAGTTTATTGAAAGTTTTTAACATGAAAGGATGTTGAATTTTACCAAAAGTCTTTTCTGCATCTATTGAGGTTTTTGTCTTAATTTGGTTTATGTGATGAATCACATTTATTGATTTGCATGTGTTGAACTAGACTTGCATCCCAGGGATAAAGCCTATGTGATTGTGGTGGATTAGCTTTTTGATGTGCTGCTGGATTCGGTTTGCAAGTATTTTGCTGAGGATTTTTGCCTCTGTGTTCATCAAGGATATTGGCCTGAAGTTTTCTCTTTTTTATGGTCTCTCTGCCAGGTTTTGGTATCAGGAT
>NW_016821086.1:0-2065 GCF_001698545.2 Rhinopithecus bieti
AGTTTCAAAACTCTGTCTTTGAAGAATCTGTGAGGGGATATTTAGTGACGTCCGGAGTCTTGTGGTGAGCAAGGAAACGTCTTACGATGAAAGCTACAGAGAAACTTCCTGAGGAACTGCTTTGCGCTGTGTGTGTTCGTCTCATAGAGTTACACCATTCTTTGTATTGAGCAGCTTGAAATCACTGTTTTTGTGGCTTCTGAGGAAGGACATTTGGGAATGATCCTCAGAATATGGACACAGAAATATCCTCAGGTAAAATCCAGATGGAAGCTTTTGGTGAAACTGCGTTGTGTTAGATATATTTATTCATCTCGCATAGTTAAAACTTTTCTTGTATTACGCTGTTTGGAAACTTTGTCATACACGGATCCGCGAAGGGACATTCGGGAGCACATTCAGGTCTATGGTGAAAGAGGAGAGATCTTCATATAAAAACTGGATAGAAGATTTCTGAGAAACTACTTTTTGATGTATGCATTCCACTCAGGGAGTTATACCTCTTTTCTCATAAGTCAGTGTTTGAACTCTGTTCCTGTGAAACCGAAAAAGCAGTATTTCAGAGCGCATTGAGGACTATGGTGAATAGTGAACTATACTGAAATAAAATTGAGGAAGAATCGTTCCAAGAATTTGCTCTCTGATATATGCATTCAATTCACAGAGTTAATGTTTACTCTATGTTGCCCAGTTTGGAAACTCTCTGTTTGAAGAAACTGTGAAGGAATATTTACTGATGCCCAGAGGTTTGTGGTGAGCAAGGAAACGTCTTCCAATGAAACCTGCAGAGAAACTTTCTGAGCAACTGCTTTGCGATGTGTGTATTCGTCTAATAGAATTAAACCATTCTCTGGATTGAGCAGCTTCAAATCACTGGTTTTTTGGAATCTGAGGAAGGACATTTGGGAATGATCCTTAGAATATGGAGAAAGAAATATCCTCAGGTAAATCCAGAAGGAAGCTTTCTGTGAAACTGCTCTGTGTCCTCTTAATTCCTCTCGCTCAGTTAAGCCTCTCTTTTCATTGAGCTGTTTTCCAACCCTGTGTATGTATAGCTTGTCACGAGATATTCGGGAGCACATTGAGGCTTACGGTGGAAAAGGAAATATGTTCAGATCGAAACTGGAGAGAATCTTTCCGAGGAACTGCTTTGTGACATGTGCATTCCACTCACAATGTTCTGCTTCTCTTCACATACATCGTCAGGGAAACCCCTTTGGAGAAACAGGTACCAAGTGATATTCAGGAGCATGTTGATGCTGATGGTGAAAAGGGAAATAGCCTCAGACAAAAACTGGAAAGAAGCTTTCTAGGAAACTACACTGTGTTATGTGTAATCATCTAATATAGATAAAACTTTCCTTACATTACGCAGCTTACAAGCTGTCATGGACGGATCGACGAAGGGACCTTCGGGAGCACATTCAGCGCTATGGTAAAAAAGGAAATATCTTCAGTAATAATTGGAAAGAAGCCTTCTGTGAATCTGCTTTTTGCTGTGTTTATTCATCTCACATAGATGAAGGTTTCTTTACATTCCGCACCTTGGAAAGTACCTCTTGGATGGATCCGTGAAGGGATATTTGGAATCACATTTGGGCCTATGGTGAAATAGGAAATATAGTCAGATAAAAATTGGAGAGAAGTTTTCTGAGAAACTGCCTTGTGACTTGTGCACTCCACTCAGGAAGTTATAACTTTCTTCTCATAAGCCACAGTTTGAACACTGTTCCTGGAAAACCAAAAGAGGGATATTCGGAGCACATTGAAGACTATGGCAAAAGGTGAAATGTCATGCAATAAAAAACAGAAAGAAGCACTCGAAGAAACTGCTCTCTGACATGTCCATTCTTTTCACAGGGTTAATATTTACTCTACATTTCCCAGTTTGAAAGTCGGTCTTTGAGGGTTCTGCGAAGGGATAGCAAGTGGCAACCGGAGGCCTGTGTGAAGCAAGGAAATGTCTTCCATCGAAAATTGGAGAGAAGCTTTTTTTGCAACTCTTTTATGATGTTTGTATTCATCTAATAGTGTTAAATCATTCTTTGGATTGAGCAGTTTGAAA
>NW_016821087.1:0-1533 GCF_001698545.2 Rhinopithecus bieti
ATTATAATGCAGATGGTTCATGGATTGGATTGAAGGAAAGAGATACCCCATTTTACAGAAAAAAAAAAAAAAAAAAAAAAAAAAAAAAAAAAAAAAAAAAGCTGTAGTGTCTGATGAATAACTTGCCCACAATTACATGCCTAGTGAGTAGCAAGCCCAAGATTTGCAGGTAGGTCTTCTTTAAGATGCCAAACGCCATCTCTTCCCCTCACATCATACCTCAGTGGTCTCCTTGCTGGAAAGCTACACACAGTTCTTTTATTTTTCCAGCGAGAGATTATAATTGAGCCTGACTTCAGAAATCTGGATCACCCCTAGTCCTCTTATATAGACTGTGGACATATGTGTGTGTTGTTGATTTTCAATTGAGGCTGGTGGCTTTTTGGTTGGAGAAAAGGAATTTGTAAAATTTGATGTTAAGTGGACAAGCCTATCAGTAATGTTCTGTAACTTAGTCTTTAAATCTAGGGGATTTTTGGTCTGTTGTGTAAATAACACGAAACTACATACAACTGTGCCCTTGCCTAGAACCAAGAAGTGGTGGACTTTGAAAAGTTGGAGGACTACGCTTCTGCCTTTCAAGGTCATGATGTTGGATTCTGTTGCCTGGGTACCACCAGAGCGAAAGCCGGGGCGGTAAGGAAGGCATATGCTCTTTTCCCCTTTTGCTGGCCAGTAACATCAAGGATTCTTTTCTTGCTCACTCTTTTTCTTTGTGCCTGTTGCAATGCTTAAATGTGAATAAGCCCTTATTGTTTAAGATTCTATACGCTGCACTAACCTTTGCTATCCTTTTCATAATACTGATAAGTTCATCTTTCAAAGTAATCCTTGAGTTCAGGCCCCAGTGCTGGAGACATCGTAAGTATTTACATGATTTTGCCTATTGTGAATATCGCTATCACTACATCCCCTGACTAAGGGAAACCATGATGTCTGAGTAAAACTAATTGGTTTATGCTGTTAACAATTAGCTTTTTTTCTCCTTAACAAATGTTTTAAATTTGAAATGTTCTCTCTCACTTGAGTGATTTGCTGCAACCTATTTTCATGTCAAGCTTTAAACTTCTGGAATAGAACATCAGAACACAGGCACGATTCAACCAGCCTCCAGCGATGATTCAGCCTTCAGTGATGATTCAACCCCAGTGATGATTCAGTCTTTACTGACGCAAAACTCTTTTAACACACATTTTCTTTTTAATGGTGTTCTAAATTGAGTCAGCTCCTGTCCAGAAGTCATAGTTTACTGCATAGTTAGAAGTCAGAGCTGACTACATGGATTCTGGGCAAATGTTAATGCAGGTACATCTTATTTAATTTATACTTTGACTATAGTTTATGCCTCTGGCAGAATTTACATGCTGGAGCTGAACAAACTTGCACATTCTGCATATGTATCCCAGAACTTAAAGTAAAATTTAAAAATATATAATAATAAATACATAAATAAAACAGAAGTGAAAAAAGTAAATAAATATATAAAGTCGGTTAGCCCAGGCGCAGTGGTTCATGCCTGTAATCCCAGAAGAA
>NW_016821088.1:0-2062 GCF_001698545.2 Rhinopithecus bieti
CTTTTGGGGAAATAGGAAATATCTTCAGATAAAACTGGAGAGAAGCTTTTTGAGACCCTGCTTTGTGATGTGTGCAATCCACTCAGAGAGTTATACTACTTTTCTCTTAAAGCAGTGAACACTGTTCCTGTAAAACTGAAAAAGCAATATTTTGCAATGCATTGAAAACTATGGCGAAAAGTGAAATATCCTGAAGTAAAATGCAGAAAGGAGCATTCCAAGAAACTGCTCTCTGACGTGTGCATTCATTTCAGAGAGTTAAACGTTACAGTACATTGCCCAGCTTGGAAACTCTGTCTTTGAGGAATTTGTGAAGGGATATTAAGTGGCGCCAGGAGGCTTGTGGTGAGAAAGGAAACGTCTTCCGATGAAAACTGAAGAGAAGTTTTCTGAGCAACTGCTTTGTGATGTGCGTATTCATCTCGTAGAGTTAAATCATTCTTTGGATTGAGCGGTTTGAAATCACTGTTTCTGTGGAATCTGAGGAAGGACATTTGGGAACGCTCTTAAGAATATGCTGAAAAAGAAATACCCTCCGATAAAAAACAGGAGGAAACTTTTGTGAAACTGTTCTAGGTCACGTGAATTCACCTCACAGAGTTACGCTTCTGTTTCCATTGAGCTGTATTTTAACAGTTTTTGGTTAGTCAGCTAAGGTACACACGGGAGCGCTATGAGGCTTACGGTGAAAGCGGAAATATCGTCAGATAGATACTGGAGAGAAGATTTCCGAGGAGATGCTTTTTGACGTGTGCATTCCACTCACACAGTTATACTTTTCTTTTCATAGAGGATTGGGAATCCAGTTTGGAGAAACGCTACCTGGGGACATTCTGGATTATACGTATGGCGATGGTGAAAAGGAAATATCCTCGGACAAAACTGGAAACAAGCTTTCTGTGAAACTGCTTCAGGATAGATATGTCTATTCATCTCAAATAGATAAAACTTTGTTTCTATTATGCAGTTTTGAAACTGCACCATGGAAGGAGTCTTGAAGGGACATTCTGGAGCACATTCAGGCCTGTGTGGAAGTAGAAAGTATCTTCAGGTAAAACCTGGGGAGAAACTCTCTGAGAAACTGCATTGTGATGTGAGCATTTCACCCAGGGAGTTATTCTTCTTTTCTCTTAAGGCAGAGTTTGACCCCTGTTCCTGTAAAACTGAAAAAGTGATATTTTGCAGCACATTGAAGACTCTGGTGAAACGTTAAATATCCTGAAATAAAACCCAGAAAGAAGCGTTCCAAGAAACTGCTCTCTGACTTGGGCATTCATTTCAGAGAGTTAAAGCTTACACTACGTTGCCCAGTTTGGAAACGCTGTCTTTGAGGAATCTTTGAAAGGATATTAAGTGGTGCCCGTATGCCTTTGGTGAGAAAGAAAACGTCTTCCGATGAAAACTGGAGAGAAGCTTTCGAAGCAACTGCTTTCTGATGTGTGTATTCACCCAATAGAGTTAAATCATTCTTTAGATTGAGTAGTTTGAAATCACTGTATCTGTGGAACCCAAGAAAGAACATTTGGGGACGCTCTTAAGAATATGCTGAAAAAGAAATACCCTCTGATAAAAAGAAGAAGGAAACTTTCTGGGAAACTGTTCTAGGTCACGTGAATTCACCTCGTAGAGTTAAGCTTCTGTTTCCATTGAGCAGTATTTTAACACTGTTTTAGGTTAATCAGCTAAGGGATACTCGGGATCACTTTGAGGCTTACATTGAAAATGGAAATATCTTCAGATAGATGCTGGGGAGTAGATTTCCAAGGAGCTACTTTGTGACGTGTGCATTCCACTCACGGAGTTACACTTTTATTCTCATAGAGGATTTGGGAATCCCATTTCGAGAAAAAGCTCCCTGGGAACATTCAGGAGTATATGGATGGCTATGGTGAAAAAGGAAATATCCTCAGACAAAAGTTGGAAAGAAACTTTCTGTGAAACTGCTTTGTGATAGATATGTCTATTCATCTCACATAGATAAAACTTTCTTTCAATTACACAGTTTTCAAACTGCGTCATGGACGGATTCACGAATGGACATTCGGGAACATATTCAGGCCTT